>NC_066837.1:26900256-27263725 GCF_001640805.2 Lates calcarifer | reverse complement strand
CTCTTCTTAGAGCCATGGTTTCATCAGTCTTCTCTATCACTTCCACACATTCAGCAGAGGTGACTTTTTAATATAAACTAAATCTGTGTTCTCAGCCTAAATCACAAATGAGCTCTGCAGCAGTGAGGAGAGTCTCATCATCATCAGAGTCTAATCAAACCTTTATATTATCTCCTCATATACCTTTATGTAAAGCTACGTTCATGATTTGTCAAAAAGAAATCAAAAAAGAAAGCAAAACAGTTACCTACCATTCTTAACTGCTATATGCAAAAATACTGTCCCACAGAGTAAAACACAACACTGACATATTATCACATCACCAGTAGACTCAGTCATTAGCATTCATTTTGATTCATTCATCTGTCCTTCTTGATGAATGTAAAATATTCACTCTCTTCCTTGCTCTGTTTTGTCTCAAACAACTCCTGAGTGAAAAATCTCCTCCTTAGCTGCTGAAATGCTTCACTGTGTTCACAAGCTTTGTTTTACCAAAGCAGTAAGGCTGCTGACCACAATACCACAAAAATGAGCTGCAAGATGCTAACATGCTCAACAGAGCACATTTATTATATTGTTAATATTGATTAATAAATCATAATGATCTCATTTGTACCTGCACTTCTTAGCTCAGACCCTAAGACCAACACCACAGCTCCTGTATTTCTCCTATTTGTAACTGACCAAGCTTCACCATGCATCATCACCAATGTCGATGATGCAGAATGTGTGATGGTTACATGCTCTCACAAAGAGTGCAACGAGAGTGTCAGACTGACACACTGTGGATGGTGGAATCCATAAATACATACTTTACATTTCTCAGTCACAGTGACATTTCTAACTAGAGAGCTATCTCTGAAAAACTATACACACGTACCATGCGCCATCTCACGAACCTCAAAATTTAAAACTTGTACTCTATGAATAAACAATGTGAACATCCAGATTCATATCCTTTAAGTCAGCACACAGTTCCCATATTCATCCTTATTTCCTCCCAAATTCATATAATGAACACTACCTCTATGTTAATCACTTTGACTCAGCAGGTGATTCATGACCAACCATACAGATGACAATGTAATCACTCTGTGGAGACACAGGGAGAGATGTCCTCTCAGGTAAGAACATGTTCTCTGTGTTCACTCTACTGTGTGTTCATCGGTTTCTTGCCTGAACCTGCTGCCTCCCCCGGGGGTCTGCCACCATGCCTGTCTGGGGATAGAGGTGGTGAGGGAGTGCTAAAATATTTTAGTGGTGTAGACAGACCCCTTTCTTCAGTTGATTTCACTCAAAAACAGACTGAATATTTGCACTGCTAACTATTTGTGTAGAGAAACTCACAACACTACTAAAAACGGTTAATGTCCATCTTGTAATATTTGTTTTCTCCCTATATTATCTAATTTCCTTAATAGCCTGGATGTTTATTGTTGTAACCTTGACAATGAAGGTCCTCTAACATTAAGGAAGTACTCATTTGAACCCAACCACAATCTTTTCCATAACCTTACCAAGTAGTTTTTGTGCATAGACCCAACCAAACTGTTTCCAACCATGACTGTTGCACAACTTTAGGTCAGGAGGATTATTAATATTATCATGGAATACAGCACACACTATTTTTAGCATGCAGTGTTTTTACTCTTAGCTACACAGCTACGTAGATACAACATGTAAACAATGTTACCAGAGGGTATAATTGTCCCCTTTTAGTAGAAGTTAGCCATTTTTTCACTGTCACCACTACGTTAACATAGGCTGACCAGGATCAGAGTTTTCACTCAACACACAAAACAAGACAGCAAACAAGCCCACTTCTTAAAGTGTAACAGAGTAACACTGTTATACTGTTATGTAATGTACTGTAATGTAATATTAGAATATACTTCTTATTGCTGAGAATATATACTGCTTATTACTGAAAAAAGTAATGTGTTACTATCCAACACTGTTAGCATGTGGCAGTGGCAGACTTTGACCAGGGGGGTTCAAGTGGTGTGAACTGGCTGAACTGTGGCTGTCTCCTCTCTCTAGGTCAACAGTATGGGCCAGCAGGGACAGCCAGAGAGCCAGATGTGGGTTAGCCCAGCTTTGGCCTTGTCAAAACAAGTATGCAAATGAACACACACAGACACACACACATGTAAGTATAAAAACTCACTCCTCTGCTCTCCTCTTTCTCCATTTGTCTGCTGTTCCCCCCATCTCTCCCTCCTCTGTCTCCTCATCAGTCGTTGGTGTTGAGTTGTTAATTAGCATTGCTATGAATACACTGCCCGAGGATGGGGAGGGGAAAGCTATGTGTGCGTGTTTCTGTGTGTTTGTGTGTGTAGGGCACTGCTATTTCTGTCTCATCAGCTGATTCCCTATGACGTCTTGCAGAAGACTTTCTCAGTTGGATGAGACGCATGAAGTTAGAGAAGAAGTAATCTGTATATTTCAGCAAGAGGTGCTGATGGACTGTTCACTAAGACTTGCCCCCTTTGTTAATCTTACTGTTTTTCAAGCAATGGCAAATATACCACCAAAATGTAAACAATTTGAGCAAGCTCCTCTCAGCCAATAACTGTGAATGATGACTGATAACAGATCTATCAGTTATACATAGCTAATGTACATTAACTGGAGTGCAGGGTCTGAATACTTTTTTAAATAAGAGATTTGTGTTTTTGATTTTTAATAGATAGCAAAAATGTCTGAAACATGTTTTCACTTTATCGTCATGGGTTTTTAAGTGTAGTGTTGAACACAATTAAGTGTGCAAAAAGTGAATACTTTCTGAAGCCACACTGTTACACATTTACAATTCAGGATTTGAGGATCAGAACTACAAGCTATGTGACATAAGTTTATCTGGACTGTAGCCATAAGTATTATTATTCTTCACTATCATATAATTGGCTCCCACAGGATGGATGTTCCAGTATTTTTCTAACTGATTGTGTAACCCCAGTAAATGATGTGTCACTCTGCCACTGCCAGTACCCTAAGGTAGATAGCTAGATAGCAGGGCAACCTTTAATCAGTTCCTTACAGTTTTGCTATTGTGATTTTGGTTTAGAAAGGCATTGCCTTATTCACATCATTATAACATATAAATCCCAGGCCTATGAGTGGACAATCACTGTTGAGGGGCGGGGTTCAGCACACAGCCCATTGCTGCAGAAACACAAAATCACATTTTTAAAGGGTTTGGAGCTTTTAGTTGAAAGAGCAAAATAAGAATGGTGGATCAATAGTCCCAGCACTCCATGACAGCACAGTTGAGAGTGCTGAAGGAAAAACATCTCTGCTTCTGATGGTGCTGGAGACAAGGAAAGACGACAGACATGTGGACACATGCTGTGAGGAGGCAAGTAAAGGAGGAGTTGGGGTGGAGGCAGAGTGATCATAGGTGGTAAATGAAAGGGAGGAGACACAGACAGGGAGAAGAGACAATAGCACACCAATCCCAGAAGTCTCCCCATCTCAGAAAGAGATGGATAGACCATCAGCTGTGTACAGGGAGGAGGAGTAGGAGTGTGGTGTGGGTGGGGGGTGGGCGGTCGGGCCGGGGGGGTAGAAGGAGAACAAGTGAAAAAGCAAAGGATGAACAAAGCGAGCCAAGACGGAAACAAGCGTGGGCCAGAGACCAGTGGAGGAGAGAAGCCGATGCATCCGGAGCCACTCTATAAATACCACTTGAGAAGAGGAGTGGATGATGGAAAGAGGATGGAGACAGGATGATGGAAAGAGGCAGGGTGATAGCAAGGAGAGGAGGGAAAAGAATAGATAGATGTAGATGTCGAGAACACATCATCATGGTCATCTGTTTATAAAAGCAAGACCACTAGTATTTCATGAAGAATGTTGTCGTGTATCCAAAAAAAGTCTCCTGCTAGAATCAGTGTGGTGTGTGAAAGTGAGGAGAAGAAGTAAGGAAGAGTAAGAAGAGCAACAGATGGGCGCTGAACTAAATGTAAACATCTTCTTTGTTGTCTTGTTTGCCAACCATGATGCTCTACGTGATGATTTTTACATATTTGGCTCCCTCCACTGTCAAAAGGCTATAAAATGGTACTAACGTCACAATGCTTTCAGAAATAAAGCACCCAGATGGTCAGTGTGTGTGTCTATCTATAGGGCAGCAATTTCTCAAACAATCTGGTCAATCCTCCCCGGCTTGATAGAGTTTGATTCCCAGCTGTCATTCTTTCCAGGATCCAGTGTCACAGCCACATCTCCTCATACTGCTGTAGTCACATAAACCTGCTGGTTTAGCACACAGCTTTAGGGTAGCAATGTTCACTGAAATTAAATCGAAATCTCCTGTGGTTTTTTTTATCATTTATATTTGAGAAGAATCAGTAAGAAGCCCGTGAAGTTTTGAGAAAAAACAACCAAACTCTTTGTCCACATCAATCCCGTACCACTAGCACTCCAGATGATGTTACACTATTAGTTGCAAGGCATTATGCACTGAGGGGAGGTACAACAGTGAACTTGGAGCACTGCTCTCCACCATGAGCAGGAAACATGGATACTGACAGACGTCTTGTTTGTGCTGCTGTTGTATTACCTTGTGTGTTTGTTCCTAAAAATGTATATCCACAAAACAATAACCTCTGTGCTGACTGTAAGATACAGATATCGCTTTTTGACAAAGTGATGCTTTTGGTTTTTTGCTTCATGTAACTATTCACTGAATTCTTCAGTGTAGGACAGATGCAACAGTATGTCTTTCTGTCATTCTCCATCACCTTTGCTTCAGTTTAGTGCAGTTTGGTAAGTCTGCACCCTTTAACTGAATTTATTAGCCACCTTAACTGGGGTTTTTTACAGACATTTGTGGTTGTACATATGAAAGGTGTTGTGTGAAGAATGAAAATGGAGAGAGGAACTTTAAATCCTGTCTACTTTCTCACCTCCACACATCTGGCCAGTTGCTGCTATAAAGCAGGGAAGCCTGCCAGATGGTCGCTTTCAGAAAATGACAAAAACTTTCAGGCACGTGCTCCTCAGTTCCAGGAGGGTCTGTGGGGTTGAACAGACTTGATGTTGTCTTGGCCGACGACATTTCAATCTCATCTAAATTGTTACTGCTCCACCACTAGACAGACATCTTCAGTCGTATATAGTCTATATAGCATCAGACTACAGCAGCCCCTCCCATAGCCAATGCTTACATGTTGATAACTCTTTTTTATTGATGTTGTATATTTATGTCCATATTTATGGAGCAGAGTGCTTTTTTGGCATGGATTCCATCACTGAGTATGTGTGCATCTTTGTGTGTGTCCATTCTATCTCTCTCCCTCGACGTGAATTTATTTTTTCTTTCCTTTTCCATTTATATCCCTCTAACTTTCTCTCCATTTCCTTCATTTCTTTTCTTCTAATATCTCACTCTCTCATATTCTCAGTACTTTATATTGGATTTCACTCTTTCAAGGTGTAGTAAATGATTTAAAAAATGGTGTATATATATATATATATATATACTACTCAGCCACACACACATACATAAATCACATGTAGCATACAAAGCTTCTGACCTCACACAGCCTGCTGGGTGATGTATGAGCCATGACTCTAGTTGGAGTAGTTGTGGAGTAATTATGGGCAACCTCTAATCCCCTCACTTTATCCCAGTAGCGCTAGCTAGCTGCCAGTGCCTCTGTTGCCCCCCACCACTCCCCTCTTCATCATCTCCTTCTACTCCTCCTGCTCTCCACTGGATTTCCTCCTTACCAACCTCAGTGCACAGTGATTTAAATTAATAGTTATTGTTTTGCACAAGATTCACTGCTTGTATCATGTTTTACTTGTGTCCATAATGTTGTGCTTGAACAGTAGAATATAGAATTCATTTTTAACAACTGTTTAGTCCTGTAGTAGAGGAATACATGGTGCCACTCCAGACGTAAGCACGCTGAGGGATCATCTACTATAAATGCAGTTTACAATATACATGTTTACTTATTACCAGTCCACTCATGCACACATACACCATTCAGAGTCCAGCACTATCTGAACTGAAGGTTCTAAATACTAGCTTAAGCCATATCACTGTAATCTTTACTAAGTGTGATGTCACTTCCTTATTGTTTGGAACATTTGCTACAAGGCTTGAATGTGATACACTTACAGTAGTGAATATTAATAATAATAAAAAGCATAGGGTATCATTATGATGAATTAATCTGGTTATGAGATGAGTAACTTAACACCAGCTGAAAATCTTGTTTTTGCTGACCACCAGTGGTTCAACTTCCCACTGATGTAGAAGGGCACAATGTGTCAGTATACTGAGACATGACTGTTGGGTGTGGCTACAGGTAGAGCATAATTTTAAACACACCCTTTGGTTGTATGATGCTCGTAGGTATGACAGATTACTGCTTTTCAGGCTTTTAACTCCCACCATCATTTTTTTGTGTGTTCATGACTTCACATGACAGGAGAACTTTCATTCTCTTAGGATTACTCAGGATCCTTCAGACACGTCCTTTAGGATGCTTGATGTTAATTTTTTCTTTAATTCATCACCCACCACTCCCTCTCCATGCTCTGTTATGCTCCACCCACCCCTTCACCCCTGTTAGCTATCTCAGCGAATACAGGTGTGTTACAATCCCTCTCTTTCACACTCACATAAACACACATAGCCACGTATCCTAGACTCAGATCATCTATTTGTGACATAACATGTGCTCAAAACCTGTTTGAGAGGTGGCTGGTGTTACCAGATGATACAAATTGGAGTCCCATACAGTGTTGTGTGAGACCACTCATGATATAATCCCATCACTTCCTTTGACCACAAACACAGACAGAGATAGAAGGAGGGAGATGTAGAGAGCCTGGTCAGCCCAAGTAGAATGCATTCTCATTAAACTTTAATGCTGGGGAGGTCTGGGAGCACTAAAGAGGCTACTCACTGACGCTCACTCAGGTCTCTCACTCTCAACACACACACACATTTACTCAGAATCCCACCCAACCACACACACACTGCTGTGTGCCACCATTTCTCCTCATCTTCTGAGCATGAAAGGCCACCCCTGGTTCACTGTCACAGTTTGTCCACTCTGTGGCCAATGATTAACCAGATCTCAAATCAGCACAGCTGTATCAATACACAAACACAAGGCTGTTTCCCAGTTTACACAAGATAGTGAAAAACAAAAGATAGCTCAGTGGTTTGAGGACATTTTCCTTTGCACATTTTTTGAAAAAGAACAGAAACAAAAACTAATTCAGAATATGTTGGTGTGACTGTATTATTTTATTTCCAACATAGACTACATGGACCCATAGACCCAAACATTTCAACCATATGTGACTGCTGAGCACATTGTTGTGAGTGATCAGTCAGTTATTCATTTAGTTAGTGATGCAGTCCCTCACCCACACAACTAAGCACAGTACAGGCATCCATATTTTACTGCTTAGTTATTTTTGATAAAGAGTGATAAAGTTAGATAAAGTTACTATACTCAAATTAATTTCACTGCATTTGTCAGTGGGATAGATGGGTAGAGAGGAGGTTTAGAATAAGATGAGATTTTAATATGCTACTACTGATATGCTGTTTTACAGTATGCTACTACTATTTAGCATCCTCCACATTTGGTTTCAGGCCTTCCACATGATTTTGAAACCTGGCAGCAGGGATTTGCTTCCATTCATCTGTAAGAGACCATAATGGGAATACAATATCTGCATGGACCTGGTTTTAAAGGTCAATATGGGGGATTGCCATGGTTTGATGTACAAACAGCACAGCCTCATAGGACTCTGTGGATAAATCTCAAATCAAATCAAAGCATACAATCTATATCTAGTGCCAACATTCAGTGTTGATGCAGGAAGTAGTCCTGGAACCTGATTAACAGTATAGTCTACCCTCTGATACGACCCAGCATTTTCTGAAATAGCACCCCTACGGTGGCAGACATGTTGGATCTTCCTGGTCATGGTTACAATAATAAACATGCAGAGCGTACTATGGCTGCAGCGCACCTGACCTCTGTCCTTAAAGTAACAACACACAGTCAAGCTTATGGAAAGGTTTGGTTAGATTTAGGCACAAAAACTGTTTGGTTAGGTTTTAAAAAAATCATGGCTTGGTCTAAAATAAATACTTCTTAAGATTAGAGTATCTTCGTCATCACGGTCACAGTCATAAACATGCAGTTGAGGCTGTGGAATGGTCATGGTTAAAAGAAGGAATAATGACTCAAACAGAGTCAGATGGTCTCAAACAGAAAACAAAGATCAGTCCCCCATGTCAAAGTCCTTTGTTTTGTGGACCCATCCATCCAACCTTCATCGTCTGACTTCCTACTTTGCTCCTGTTATGATGTTAGTGATCGCCTAACAATAAAATGTAACTACAAGTCGTAATAAGCTGCTTGCACACATGATCAATGGGGTCAGTTTTTACAGGAGAACAGTCTTTGCCTCCTATAACAAAGCAGATGGAGGAGGGTGAGGGGATCAGGGTGGTGGACAGGTGTGTAGCTCATCTAACTTTCAAGCTTAAGACTGGAGTTCACATCCCACCAGGATCTGCCACTAATGTTGCCTTTTAAAACCATTTTTAACCATTACCATAATGTTTCCCTGACATCAACCTAGAAACTATGTAACCACAATCCTTCCCTAACAGTAACCATACTGTTGTTGCCATATGCTGATATTGTAGAAAAGCAGAGACATCCAGTGGTCCAATACCAATATTGTCCTTTAAAATAAAATGACTATAACATTGTACATTTATTCAAGTTATGTGCTTTTATTTGCCATGGTTGCTGAAATTTCTGGCTTTCTGGTCCATATTTAAATACTGTAAACGGTGCACACACACATATATTCAAAGAAACAGGTGTACATGCATGCTGAGTTATTCCCGAAAAGTGAGTGTTTTTATTTTATTTGACAATTAAAAAATGGGAGAGGCAAATGCACCGTGCAGCTTTTTGAGACAAGCAGCAGATATGACAAATGTACAGACAAAATGAGGAATGCACATACACACAAAGATGTCACACAAATATAAGCACAAATTTTGTACACACACACACACACACACACACACACACAATGTTATCCCCCCTGCTGGCTTCCATTCCTCCAGGTGTTGCAGACACACCCGACTGCCTTTGAGTTCTTTTAATTAAGAGCAAAGTGTGAAGATCCAATCCAGCACATTCTGAACATACACACATACACACACACACACACACACACACACACAGACTTACATATGGAGCACATAGATTCACACTCTCTCCAGCTGTATGGAAAAATAGGGGATAGTAGCTGCAAGGACAAACTGTACAGTGACAATGGCTGTCTGTCTTTACAAGAACCAACTTCCCTTCTCCAAGCTACCATCCACAGGCCAACAAGCAGCAACACCATCTGGCTGATGCAGTTTGTGTGTTGTCTCTCATAAGTACTGCAAATGTTCTCAGACATACAGTACAGATGTGTGTGTGTGAGATAGAGCATATGGATGTGGGAAAGACTTACTATATAACCTTGTATGAGTGCATGTATTCACCTATGTAATATAGCAATGCACATACACACACCTCTTTATGTACATTAATGTACATGATCACATACATACACACACATGCACACACACAAACATAACATCTGTGCAGGTGGACAAAATGCAAACATTAGACACTGTAATTAGTGGAATTCAACAGAGGGCCAAAACTGAAACAGGTTAACAAGGGGGAAAAAAGCTTTGGAACATCAACAGCAGCCAGTGAACTGAATATTTAAATATTTCAGGAACTGCTTCCAAGTGTGTGCTATTTTCAGACCTGATCCATAATTCAACATTAGCATTTTTCTCCCAGAAACCTTGAAACCTTTAAATCTGCTCTGGAAAATGTTTCTCTTCATCTCAGCTGAAAGACACAAAGTTAGATTTAGAGGGAATCTTTCATCTTTTTTTCTACTCCAGAGACACAATTCAATTAAGTTCACATAATGCTAGCTGTTGCTGTTTTCAGCTAGCCATAGTGCAAACAAGCTAAAACTAGCCTGGAAATGAATGAGTGAGTATCTAAAACAGAGTAAAGATACATTCACAAATCATACAATAGCCAGTGATGGTATAAAAGAAAATGGTTAAAATGAGCATAGTGTATACAAGATACGATTAAAGCAAGTCTGCTTCACCAGGAAGAAGCATTAGCCAAGATGTTATGAACCTAACATTCACGTAGATAACTCATACAATAACATAAATGATGGTTTTAAAACAGCCTAAAATGGATTAAACTCTTAGCCAGCTTTTTATTCTCAGAATGAATCCTTCTCTTTAGTTGACATATCTTTTTGCATACATTTACAGTATGAAGTGCACCGTACTAAATAAAAACACTAGTCATATGTTATACGTGGTGCTTTCAACTTTAACATTGTTCACTGGTGTTCAATATAAACAGGAAATATATCAATAAAAACCAGCAATGAACTGACATCTAAAGCCACAGAACTATCTACAGTACAACAAGGGGACTAGACACATACAAGTAATTCCTCATTTTCACAAAGTGAACTAGATTGTCCATGTCTGAATGTCTGTGGTTCTGTGGTTAAAGACATCAACAGTGAATAGCAAAGAGAAAAAAATGCTGCTGCACTATGTTCTATGGTTTCTAACTTTCAGACATGTCATGTTTCTGACCACACCCCAATGAGTGATGTCACAGAAGAACACCTAATGTGATATCACTGATGAGGGTGTGAATCCTGAAAACGTTTCATTTGATTTATCCTGGAGGAGCCCAAATTACAAAACCACTTGCAACTTCACACAGCCTCCGACGTTAGCAACATCAGCCTTACGATTCAGTGTATCTGCTTTGTTCTTTTTTCAGTTAAAATTACTAACACCCCCCCACCCCCATAAAATGGCCTTTCAATCTGAAACGCTTTCATTGTCAAATGATAGCTGTTACATTGTACATAACAGTATATTCCACTCCAATATCCCCATGATAATATGTTGATATCCTATTGATAATTGTTTGCTAACATACCAGATTAGATTTATAGGGAATATTGAAAATATAGGGAATAGAATATTTTAATCAAAAATCATTGTGTCTTATTCACTCATCCACTCATAATTCACTCATTATCATTAATTTAGCAACATCTGATGAATGTTAGCCCAATTTTCACTCTGTTTTTAGTTTTAATTTGAATTCCACCAACTCTAAAAAAAATACCTCTCTATCTGTCTCTTTAGCTGCTAAATGCTCCAGCTAGTCGCTAAATTTGTCTGTGTGTTGTTTGGTGCTGGGCAGGTAGTGCACAGGGGGTTTATCATAATTTCTGTTTTCTTGTTGTGTCTAGAAATGAGGCTGATGAAAGCAATGACTCAATTAGACCAGTTGTTGAGAGGGCCATAAAACTAAAAGAATGAATAAAAGACACTGAACATCTGTAGTGCTGAGAGTAACTAGAGAGTTGGGTGACAACTTGTTGGGTGTACATCACTGTGAGCAACACCTTTTGCTCCATTTGACTCATTGTTATTATAAAAATATGAATTAGTGCAGCTTAAAGGGGAAAGAGTCACCCTCCACAAACCAAACTGCCCACATTAGAGGAGAGGTCAACTTCAACACTAACTTTCCCCTAAAAATGAAGGCCTAGGCTGCTTTTGACCTTGTCACCAAACTACACTTGACCTCTTGGTGGACAGTAGCAGCCATATCAGTCAGCAGACAGGGAGGGGGCTTCGCTGCCCTCTAGATGCACTCTGTAGCCTGCAGCCTTGGGGAGCCCTGGTAAAGAGAGATTAACAGTGTGTGTGCATGTGTGTATGTGTGGGGACCCCGTACAGAAGCTCTTCCCATTCTTTCTGGCTCCCCCTTTTTCTCTCTCTTTCCACTGCTCTAATCCTTAAAACCTCTAAATCCTCCCTCCTCTCCCTCCTCCTGTGCCCCAGGCCCTGATTTCTTCGTCTGCCCATCTGGTGTCAAGGAACAAACTCTGTCCACTCTGCACCTTGTGCTGGTCCATAAATAAGTGTGTTAAAGAATTTAATAAATGTTAGTAATAATACTAAAGCCAGAACTGAGTTGCAGTAAATTCAGGGAGTACTATGACAGATACTGTTTACTTGTAATTCTCTGCCTTAATATCAACAAAAGTGGCTCCATTAACCCCACCCACCACCACTCCACCACTCTGGACTTAAGGTCCTGTGTGAACATCCACCCCCGTCTGAAATGTCTACAACCTCTCTGCTGAGTACATCAATATTTTACACATTGTTTCTACATTCACATTTTGGAAACCACAAAAGCTCCCAGGGGTGGATGGGAACTTAGAGCATCGTGCTTAGAGGAGGTTTTTTTGACATCACATTGTTGTAGAGATGGTCAGTGCTACGTTTAGCATTTCACGCACTCCCCACAGCATGACAGCTCTCCTCCACTATTATCATCTGGATTAGGAAGTCAGTGGAGGTTTAGCAAGTCAATGGAGGGAATCTCTGAAGTCTATAGTGTATTAGATGTGGACAACGTGTTTAGTTAGTACTGCGGATGAGTGAAGGAAAGACCAGGTGCTGACTTCTCACGACCGGACCCGAGCAAATCATTCGCCCAGAACTAGGTGTGCTGGCTCAGCAACAGATCAAAACACTTCAGTTTCTCTCATGCTGGAGGTTAACTCATGACAGATAAGGTCCTGTATCAGTATAACCTTATCACTGCCAGCTGCTCAGGTCTCAGGCAATGCTGCAACCGTATTGGACAGTGATGTGCAGGTTGACTGTTGACGTAAGGTACAGAATGTTCTTTTTGGACATGAATTCTCACTGGCTGTTATTTATGGCCACCTCTGTCAATGGGGACAAATTTGTTGTATGAATTTCATAGATAAGGAGGTTGTTTTGAATTATATTATTTACAAGAAACACTAACGTGTGGCTATAGCAGAATTGCACAGAAATAAATTGTTAAGACAAAGTAAATAGAATATAAATAATGCAATTAGAGCAAAACAAGGTTATTAAGCCTGATAATCAGACTGAATTGCCATTCCATAGTAATTCAGCCTGATGTTGTGCTCATGTGAACTGATTTCTGTTTAACACATGCTAGCAGTTAACCTTTTTAATGGTGATTAAAAAAAAAAACAACAATTTAAGAATTGTCATTTTGGTAAGTCAACTAACAACAATCTGTTCTAAATGTCATCATTCATCTAATCCATGCTTGCTGGAATTTTTCTGTTGCTAATTTTTCATGAATGTAGCTTACATTCATGCTACAGTACATCATTAGCTAGGTAGCTAGCTGGCTAAATTTTGCTTTGATAGCATAGATGATAGCAGAAAGTTCAATGATAAGAGAAAAGGTATTAAGCCTACAGACAACAGAGAGAGTTTGGTAGAAACTCTACAAAACTGTAACCACATGGCCCAACTGCCACTGTAAGAGAATAATAATGATAAAATGAATAACTTTAGAGTAGTTTTACATATTATATGAAACTCACTGTATATTTCAAGGGATTAAGGTGATCTGTCAAAGACTGTCCCATCCATCAGTGTCAGTATCTGTTGTGTTCAGGAGACAGAAATTCTGCTATTGATAATTCTTGATTGATTTTTGGTTCTAATTGGTTCTAATAGCACACCTGTTGCACACTACTACACATTGGTATTTCTAATGCCATATGATATTAAAAGTACTCTTTTGGAGGGAAAGGAGGTTGTCTTAAAGCATTCACTTTCAATTCAAGTCAGTGTTATTTATATAGCGCCATATCACAACAAAAGTCATCTCAAGGCACTTTTCATATAGAGCAGGTCTAGACCATTACTCTTTAAAATAGGTATTTACAGAGAGAGACCCAACAAATCCCACCATGAGCAGCACTAGGAGACAGCGGCAAGGAAAAATCTCCTTTAAAGAGGCAGAAACCTCAAGCAGAACCGGACTCAGGGTGGGCGGCCATCTGCCTCGACTGGTTGGGTTAAGACTTTGAACACCTTGTTTATAAATGAGTATTTTGGTTTAGATATTTATACCATGCTATAACATGGTGTGTTTGTTTCTGTCTGTTCCTTTCAAGGAGATGTATTCTCACTGCTCTGCAACTACCCTTAAACCACTAAACACAATTTAGCACAATCAGATTTGATTCATCACTCCAGATGTATGAAAATGGTGATAACCTACATCTGGAATGCTTGAGGAGTGGTCCCTAATATCTACAAGACCCTGTCAGTGACATTTACAGCTAATAAATACCCAATACACACAACACACCTCAAAGTTAAACACACTCATTTCCCATAAGGACTTCACAGATTTACATGAAATAGCATTTGTGAATGTTGTAAAATAGTGTGTCTGTGTATGATGATGGTTGGTTTGTATGACTGATTCATATCATTGTGATCTTGTATTTAGACCTATATAATTTGATCTTACCTCTCTCTTGAATAAAAGATGAGCTGATGAGTAACAAACATTGGTTTGTTTTTTAACATGGTTCTTGCCCTTCAATAGGTGTGTGTGACAAGTGCCTCGATCACATGGCTAATAAGGGTTCATTTGAACTAAAAGAGGCTGACATCAACACACAAAACTGGAAAGAAAGTGTCTGTATTTCCCTTCTTTCTTTTTTCCCTGACTTATTTACTATGTCCCATGTAAGTTAACTTTGGACAAAGGGCTATTCAGTTTCAATCTATACATGTCTCTTCACTTTGACATGATCAAACGACTGTATTCAGAAGTAACTGCTTGCTGGTAATGTCAACATTCTAACAATTAAAGCAAAATTTTCTATCGTAAGTTATTCCTGATAGCAGCATCTGCTAAAAATGATGCCTAGTCTTGCCTAATAAAGCTCATTCTGATATTCCCCATCATGCATGAGTGGCTCTTAAATGTATGCAAAGTCCAAATAAAGCTTTCCCCTTGATGACAACAGAACCTCACTCCCATCTTCTCTCTCCAGCTATGTGTGTATCCTCCCCACTTCTGTTCAGTATCTTGCATAATAATCTACCACAATGAACTGCAGTAAATATTAAAGAATAACAATTACTTGAATGGTTCTCTGAAATCACATTTCTCCTTTGTCCATGGTTTGCTGGTCCCATCAATGATTAGCCAGATGATGAAGCCATTATTGACTGAACCTGAGCCTGTGCCTCATGGAACATTAAATACATCACTTCCTCTCAAGGGGCTGAAGCGGCTCTCACCCAGCTTCTCTTTAGGTTGCAGTCAGGAAATGAAGACAGCCATTAGAATCAGACCAGGCCAGAGTGCTATAGGATGCCTCACGCCTGTAACGACAATACCCTTCATTATGAAGCCAGAAACAGGGCTTTCAGTGCAGGTGTGGATAGGACAGATTAGCATACATGTCCAAATTCCCATTGCTTGTGATGGAAACTGCAATGAAACTGCAACCCTTCATCAGAGGCAGCTGGAGCACACCCAGCCCTCATGACACACACATTCCATGTGCAGATTGAGCTTGAAGTTACCTCTAGCTGATCTCCTACTATGTAACCGTAATGCTCACTTCCCTTGCCTCATGGCTCACAGTTTCTGTAGAGCCTATAGCATCTTTCTGAAATGTGTCACTGGCTTTTCTCATTCTGACACTGATCAGATTATTTAACGACTGATTGCCATTTGATCAAGGTACAGAAGGTTTTCAAAGGTGCTACAAGGCAGTCGTTGTCTTTTAGTCTGTATCGTGTCCGGTTTAGGCCTCCTAAGATTCACAACCACACCCCATATCCTTCTCTCCGCCGAGAGGAGCGCAAATCATCGTACACACCGCCGCCTCAGCACCGCCCGTCTGTCGGGCATATAAAACGGTTTGTGTCGCTCCAGGCCTGCGAGCTATAATGTCATAGTTGTTCCCATTATTGTCTCTCTCTCTCTCTCTCTCTCTCTCTCTCTCTCTCACACACACACACACACACACACACACACACCTCGGCAGCAAAAAATAATCTACACCGATAAAGCCACTCAAGCCTAGATGCATGCGTAAAAGGGGAAACCGGATCGTTGTGTTGGATGTGTATGTAAACTGAGGGATGGGGGTGCGCAGTCCCCATTGATGAAAACGAGTGGGTGAAGAATGGATAGTGCTATGATTCACCCCCCACACACACATACACACACAACTCTCTCTCTCTCCCACCGCCTCCACCAGTACTGTCACACCCCGTCCTCGCGGTCCCTATCTACACCTGTAACACGTTTGACCCTGTTTCGGGTCATCTCCACTGACTATGACTGTAGCCTGTTTTTAATTTATTGATCTGAACAGCAATCCCCCTGTTGTAACCCCAACAGATGTATCTGTGAAGCTGACTTTTTACAGAAAGGCATCTTAAGCTGTTACTGCTGTTATGTGCCTTGATATTAGTGGGTCTGTTTTTTGGGGAACTCACCACCACCACCACAAAACACCACCTCTTTAAGACGAACCTGTAAGTGCCAAATGATGGCAGAGCAGGGGAAATGAATCGGCTAATGGTTACTGGATGTGTGTGTGTGTGTGTGTGTGTGTGTCTGATGTTGACCACCACAATGGTAATAGCCTACTGGGTCCTAATTGGCGTTCAAGAGACAGCTTTCTACCGGGGATTTTCTATGCGTTACGCGTTTTAAGTTCGACAGAAAAGGAGAAATGTTGCCGCTTACTTTAGCATGGCTTGTTCTTTCTCCTCCTCCTCCTTTTGCCGAGCCATCACTGCCATGATGATCTTCCTCTCCTCCTCGGTGAGGTGGCTGAGGTCCGGCAGATCCGGCATGGATGGCGGCACGGTGGGTGGGCGAGGGCCGCCCTGGGGCCCCACCGAGGCGGACATCTTTTCCACCACCACCACCACCCCACCTCCTCCTCCTCCTCCTCCTCCTGCTGCTGCTCCTCCTCGGCGTGTCGTTTCGGCTGACAGGTTCCCCGGAGCGTTTCCGAGCCACACCTCACGACATGGTCCGCGGGCAGAGCGGCAGCGGCAGCGGCAGCCGCAGCTCTGGCGAATAGTGCAAGCCGCTCATGGTTGCAGGCACCTCTCGGTTGTGCTTTTGTTCGCCCTCTCTCTCTGGGTGTTTCTCCCAGCACACTCTCGTCGTCGTCGTTCCCCCCCACCCCCCGTCGGCTGCCCTCCTCGCCCCTCCACCGCACGGATTCACGGGCAGCCCATCTCCGTTTTCTTTTTCCTTTTTTTTTCTCACACCCGGGAGTTGAGTCGAGTTGAGGGGGGGGGCCTGGATCACACGGCTGGTTTGTGGTCCCTCTTCGCCGTCGTCGGACTGGAGCAGGATGTTGGGCGATATAGGCGGAGTCCGTGCTGCTTCTCTCTCTCTCTCTCTCTCTCTCTCTCTCTCTCTCTCTCCCTCCCCTCTCTCTCTCAGTCAATGGGAATGCAGCCCTCCTTCCTCACCCTTTTTTTGCGGAGGCGCGCTTACTCATGTGAGAATGGGGTCCTCACCATCATCACATGCAAGCGCAGCTACACACACACACACACACACACCTGGTGTTTTTATCCCATACACACACGCATATACACACACAAAGTTCGAAAGTGCACAATGACTGTATAACAAACGCGTTTTCAGAATTTTGCCAATTCAAATACATCACATGTTAAAAGCTGCTGTGTATGTTACAGTGATAATATGCACATGACTGAAGTGTCTCTGTGCTACAGGGTTTAGTCATCCCTCCGTTTCAGCACCATGGACAGCTCGTGTGAACAGCACCGTCTACAGTCACAGATTTTATTTCCCATTCTTCCTTTTTTCCCATTAAACTGAGCCTCATTGTTATTTCTTTTTTAAATGCTGCCAAACAGAAAAACTGGCAATCAGCTGTTGATTATTTTATTAACCATATTTTGGATGCTTTAAAACCTGTGTAGTTTAACCGTTCATAGTTTAACCCTATATTACTATATCCACCTCTAACTTGATGTATTTTACACTTTGTGTGAAGCTGTAACATGTTTTTCAATTCTTATATGTTTTATCATGTTTATTGTATTTCATGTTCTCATATGGGTGATCTGCCACCTGGCTGTGAGACGAATTTCCCCTTAAGATAGTGCAGCTGGTAACTCACGGTTGAACCACTTTTGTGCCACAATAAAAACTTGAATATCTTAAGATTTGTTTGTTTGTTTTTACATTTGTGCAGGGACAATGAACGTTCATCAGCACCGATGTAAAGGTGTGCCAGTCAAAAAAGTCAACAATCTGCTTCCTTTGGTCATACGTTAAATTAGCCGTAGTTCATCTGAGCTTATTTAAGCAACATCAGCATCAACTCATTAATTAGATGTTGCCTGTTATTTAGAACAGACTGTGTAGCTTTGTGTAAGGTGTAGGAGAAGGTCTCATTTTCTTAGGGTCACTATTTTTAAACTTGAGAGCTGTTCACACTGTTCTAATCTTACAGAGAGTGAAGCTCCCTGCTCGATCAAACAGCTCCTGTCCAATAATAACCTCAGTCAGAGTTACTACAGGCCTGCCCTCCCTCCCGCTTCTACGCTCGTTTTGCATTCAGATCCAGACTCTCAGGCTATACCGATCCGGAGCTGGCACCGGTTTTTCTCCCCGATGACGTAATGTGGCTGAGTCTATCCAGCGGATGCCGCCGCTGCTGCTGTCACCCAGGCCTCCGTCAAGTGACGTCACCGAGGAGGTGACTGTACCGCGGTGACGTCAACTTCCCATGGTGCAGAATTTTGTCATCATTTAGGTCGTGACTAGGGACCACCAGCACTAAGTGACACAGTCGTGCTACGGCAGATCTTTGGCGCAGACCTCAGACTATAAATAAACCCTGAGCGAAGTCTGTGGGAGGACAGGGAGGCCCTGCTTTAATGCTTCTTTTCTGTAGATAGAAGACGTGAACAGTTTGCTCCGTCAACCCTGATGATGCTTTTTGATTGGTAAACTCAGCATATAGGGTGTAGTAAATAGGATAACATGCATGCATCACAGTTGTGAATCAATCAGTGCCTTAATAATCCATGAGAGTGATTAGTAAAGTCACTGTGGAGGAAGTTTTTTCTATAGCAATTCAAAGTCCTTTAGGTCGACATTTAAAACACAATGAGAGAACAATCATTTGAATTAAGAATAAAAAATGATTTAAAACACCAGATAAAATAAAATATGAACATGGACAAAAAATGCAGCACAATAACAATCAGCCCCTGGATTACTAAAGGAAGTAGGCTGTAAGTGTGGATTGGAACCATGTTGTGAAGATCCTCTCTAGAGAATGAAAACTGGCCCATGACTGACATCTTCTGACATGATATCTTCAGCAAAACATGCACAATTTTATATCCAGCCACTGAGTGTGAATGCTGTGTCATGCTCTCAGGGGATACTGAGAGGAGACAACCTTATTTCACACAGATCTGAAAACTGAGGACGTTGTAAATAAATAAGAATATAAAGTGGTGAGAGTTCTTAATGCTGCTGCCTCTGATAAGAGAGCCCCCTGCTGGACTACAGTGACTATGATTCCCTCTATCAAAATGTACATACTGTAGGCTATATCAGTGTCACAAAGACACAATGAGCTCCTCTGTTCAAAACTTTTGATTAAAAAAAAATATGTTTAAGAATATCAAATTGCAGATTAATAGGTTTTAAGAGGTTAAGCTGATTTACATAATTTTCATATTGTCAACATGACCAAAAAATCAGTTCTGAGCATTTACATCACATACCTCTAATTTGCATGTCAAAATAATGTTAAAATGATGTAACAGCAGGGGAAAAACACAAACTCTGACACTATTTTGATCAAAAGAAGAATAGCATGATAAGTTTAAATGTAAGGCTGCAGAAAAAATCTAAATAAGGTTTATTTAGTTTTATTCATTTTAAAACAGGCACACTGAGCTGAGCATTGAGTGCAAAAACACAACAGAAGAACAAACACTAAACCCCAAACCCCCTGTATGGTGACTGATAACATTCAAATCATTTGACCCAATAACCTATGACATCTTGAATGCTGTCACAATTTTTCAGTTCAACTCAATCCAGTTCAAACTTTAAACTTTAAGATGGTATGTAGAAATTAGAAAAAAGAACAAAAAACAAGACATAAGACATAAATACTTTGATAAGCTACATGATATTGTGCTGTGTAGTCAGTAACAAATACCTATAACATATATGTGTGTGTATGTTTGTGTGCGTGCGTGTGTATTCAACAATGCATAGAAAATCTTATGTTTGGTTTGTCTACATTCTGTAAAGGAAGTGAGCTCTCACAGAAACAGGCAAACATGTCCATGTATCCAACAATGCGGTCATCATTGTGAATATACTGACATCTGGTGGGCAGATAAAAACACTGCCCGCACACAGGGAAAATGGAAACCTCTTCACTGCTTAGGAGTTAGTAGTAGTAGTTAACAGACACTAATTTTACTAAACAGTGGCCATTGTTGCCACAAGTGAAAACCAAGGGATAATACTAAGTGCTAAAATAGTGCAAGAGTAGCAGAAAATAAACATTAAACTGGCAATGTTTAGTTAGTATTTGTTCATTTTAGGTAACATTTAGCAGCCAAAAGCTTTTGGTCACACAGGGACAAAAGAAAAGCACTGATGGAAAATTACTGGGGTGGAGAGAGGGGCTAAACTTCATATCTGACTTAAAAACAAACTGGTGAATGTAGGTGTGAATGTGAGTGTGAATGCACCCCACCTCTCGTCCCATCCCCTCACCCCCCCAAAAAATCTACAAATTAGATAGGGAAATATCATCTTTATTTTATCAGTCTATGTATCAGTATAATCCAGAATTTAAGGTCTCAACGCTGCTCAAGTGCATTTCCTTTCTGAGGCTCACAGCACCACCTAATGTGTAAATCTGGTATTTCAGGAGGCAAACTAGAGGGTAGGTAGAGATGTTTTCACTGGGTTTTAGATAAATGGGGTGGCTTATTTATTTATTTAGAGGGGATGACCTCTGTGCCCACATCCTCCTTGCGAGACACCACCTTTCCATCAATAATCTCCTCAATCACCACCCTTGTCCTCTGGGTTACGACTGGTTTAGCTGTAGAGGAAATCAAAAACAAAATGAAATCTGTAGCATATTTCGTTTTAATAGGCAAGGAACTAAAAATGCAGCAGTGATGTCAACTTACATTTGAGCTCCTCTTTGACCTCTTTGGTTTGTACATTTGTGACAACAGTTTTCCTAGAAAATAAAAAATAAGGTCATTCTTACCATTTGAGATAGAGATACTACAAATGTTCAAAAAGTAGTTTGGCATTTTGGGAAATACACCAAGAGTTAGATGAGAAGGAAGGAGGAAACTGCTGGCCTGTCTCCAACCAAAGGTAATATAATGCCCTCCAGCACTTCCAAAGCTCACCATGGCATACATTATATTTTGTTTTGTTAATAATGTGTGAATTTGTGAGCTTTGAAGGTGCTGGTAGGTGGCTTTACATTTAGTGTACTGACATGAAAGTGGTATCAAACTCCTCATCTAATGCAAAAAAAGTGCCTTTCCAAAAATGTTAAACTTTTTTTTAAAGACTTGCAGATCCTTACTTTTGATCCTCCCCATCCAGCAGCCTTCTGTACTCAGCAATCTCCATCTCCAGCCTGGTCTTGATGTCGAGGAGCACCTGGTAGTCTGAGGCCTGCCTCTCGATATCCGCTCTCATCTGGGTGAGCTCATTCTCCAGGGAATTGACCATGGCCTGGAGTTGGCTGAGCTGCAGGCTATAGCGGGACTCTGTCTCTGCTAGTGTACCCTCCAAGGCAGATTTCTACATAGAAGACAAAACAATGAGGAGATATGAGAGTTTATTGAGCACTAATTGTTGTTTTCTAATTCCTCTTTCCACTGAAGTTGCCTGAGGTGCAAAAACAGCTTTACTAGCTGCTATTTATAGTGTGTTTAGTCATGCCTTTTTTTAAATAATAAAGTTATTACGGTATGTTTGTTGCACACCATAGTTACATGATATGATGAAGTTGATGTTGAGCACTGTAACGGGTCAGAAAGTTTTTTGTAGTGGAACAGTACTGCTACTTTGTGCTACAGCTTCTTTTATGTGCATCTGTGCGTGTAGGATGTGCCATACCAGGCTGAGCTGGGACTGCAGCTCAATCTGCAAGGCCTGCAGGGTCCGTTTGAGCTCGTTGATCTCACTGTGGGAGGTCTGGAGGGTCTCTGAGCTGGTTGCCACCTGCTTGTTCAGTTCGTCAAACTGGACATCGAATTGGGGATAAGGCAATTAGGTGACTACTTGATATTTGGCTAAATTTGGACACGAGATGATGATATGAACATGGTTTTATAAGGTCAACTGTATCATCTCGCTCCCCTCACCTTGACCTTGTACCAAGCCTCCATTTCGCGCCGGTTCTTCTCAGCAATGCCGTCATACTGTTTTCTGATCCCCTCCAGGACCATGGTCAGGTCCTCCTGGGGCGTGGCATCCACCTCCACGTTCACAGAGTTGGTAGTCATTTGGCTGCGCACAGCTGCAAGCTCCTACAGGCAGGATGACAGTCAAAGATCAAGTAAGGTCAAAGATAACAGCCACATTGAAACCAAAAGGAGGAATGGCCTCACTTGATCTGACATGACCAGCTTATAGTGACTAATATCAGTTAACATTAATGTAACTGACACTGTGTAAGTAATATTACTGAGTCAGTTACTGACTTTATGACTCTCTTCTTAAAATGAATCTATCTGATGTATACATGTATCATTTTGATGAACATTTAGTAGACCTTTTCATCTCAGTGATCTGATGTCAAGACCATAAAGTCTTGACATCAGATCAAGACCATAAAGTCTTGACATCAGATCAGATGAGCTCTATGAGTCACTGTGTTTTGGCAGCACCCTGCTTTGAGGCACACAACTTGAGGGCACAGCAGACAATCCAAATAAGTTTAGCATTAACTTTTGTTTGTATAAGCAAAAGATAACATCTCTTGGGAGGGATTTGGCAAACAGGTGACTAACTGTCTCACGGAAAAGTATTATCCTTTGTTCCCAGGAACTGGAACAAAAAATAAGAAAGGAGTGAGTCATAAATTGATGCAGAAATTAATTACCATAGATCATAAGGACTACTTGTCATCTGGGCTCACTAAGATGGCGTGATGCTAGTCCTAACAGCAGAACTCTCACCTCTTCATGGTTCTTCTTTAGGTAGACCAACTCCTCCTTCAAGCCCTCTATCTGCATCTCCAGGTCAGACCGGGCCATGGTCAGTTCATCCAGGACCTTGCGCAGCCCGGCGATGTCCGTCTCCACTGACATGCGCATCGCCAACTCATTCTCAAACCTGTGAGTAAAAGCAGCCCAGAAGTTTCATGTTACTGCACCCACTCAATTATTGTTAAAACCAACAACAAAACAAATGTGGTGAAGCTCCACCAAAACTGGTTACACCTGTTTTATCCCTCTGTTGACCGTTACACCCCTGTGACAATATGTCCACATAGCATTAAATGACTGAACGAACATGTGATGTCACGTTACAATGCTGGGAGTCATTACATCTCTCAACCTCCAGACTTCTGTCACTATATAACACAGTAACGGTAATTAAGTTCCTACCACATTATTATAATTCCACTCACTTGATTCTGAAGTCCTCTGCTGCTAGTCTGGCATTGTCAATCTGCAGCATGAGTCTGGCATTGTCCTGTGTGGCAGCACTTATCTGGGAAGAAAAAGAAGCATTGTCAGTGGTTTCTTTTCCATGTATAACACCACCACAAAGGTGTGTTAGTGATTCATTATCTAGAATGCAGGCCGACAAGGTTTTGCAGATCAGCAGAATAGTTTTCTTTACGGCTGACTTGCATTCCACTGTAATTGCTGTAAACTCTGGATAGCATCAGATAATTATCACATTAGCTCATCAAGTGTTAAAAAGTAGTCTTGACAGTGCATGTAGGTGCCAGTGAGAGACAAAACAAGAATAAGGGGCTTTAGTTTTTTACTCCAGCACTCCAACTGCCTTGTTCTTTGACTGGTCCTTGTCTAGACTTTAATGAGTGACTCAGCAAACATTATGTTGAGGAGGACTCATAGGTGGAAAAATGAGTAATAAGTCAAATGTTCTGTAATGGGCTGTGTTCTTATCTGTGGAGGATAAATCCACCTTCAACTCTGTTTTCCCACCTCCTTGGTGTATTGATTCAGGTCCAGTTATATCAGGATCAAATTTTAACATGATGCACATGAGGAAATTATTCATCTTTATTAGTGATTGCTTTTTCCAATATACCTTACATGATTTTCACGGATTAATATTAATTGTAGATTATCATTTTAAAAATATATATTTATTCTATTATTATTATTATTATTATTCTAAGATTATAGTACAGTAGGGAAAAAGATTGTGATATTTTGTTTCATAGTTAAGAGAGTGTGGGGAGGGGAAAGCTCACCTTTTTACGCAGGTCGTCGATGATTGCCTGGTACTTGCTGTAGTCCCTGACAGCGGGAGTTTGTTTCTCGTACCATTCACGGATCTGACGCTCCAGCGTGGCGTTGGTGGACTCCAGAGTGCGCACCTTCTCCAAGTAGGCGGCCAGGCGGTCGTTGAGGTTCTGCATGGTCATCTTCTCGCTGCCTGAAACGGAGAAACCGCTGCCTCCGCCACCTGCTATCGCCGATGCCAGGTCAAAACCAGAGCCAATGCCGTTGGAGGCGTAGGACACCCGGACATTTCTACCACCCGCACCGCCATGGACGCTCCCGGCCCGCTTGGAACTTGTTATCGTGGGAACTGAGAAATGAGACATAGTGGATGATCCTTGGCGGTACATCATGGTTTTGGTGACTTCTGATCCGACACGGGTGCAGCGTTCACTGAAAGTTGTCAAACTCAAGAGAGTGGTGCGGAGAAGCTGGTGCTGAGGCAGCCCGGATGATAGGCTTTATAGCCTCCTCCCTGAAGGTGGGTGCGGCCGAACAGGTAGATGGAAAAGATGCTGTTCGCTACCATCACAGGTGTGATCGTACAGGGCGAGGTAGGTTGGCATTCAGGTTTACTGCTCGCGATATTTACGGCTGTCAGGGCACATATTGGTGAGGCCAGTGAGGAATGTTAGGCATTGTTCGTTGTCTCCTTTAATTTGTGTGAAACACTTTTATAAGCAGCCTGTGGCTAATTTATTCCAACCCTCAACAGAATGGTTTGAACTAAACTGAACTTAAAAAACTTTTAAAAGCTTTAAAGTTAACAGTGATGTTTGAATTTTAACAATGCAGCTAAGACCCTTAACTGTGATTAAATTGCCAACACTGATATAAAAAACTTCCCAAAATATAAATTATTCATACTACCTCGGTGCTCATTCTTACTTGACCAGAATCACAGTGTGTCCTCTTATTTTGTTTTCTAAAGCCTCACCACCATGATAACGGCTTTACTAATGTCTAGGTGCTTTGAGTTAAAAGCTGGTCTACGTGCAACATGCTCACACTGACAATGCTAACCTGACTATGTTTAACAGGTACAGTGTTTACCATGTTCACCCCTTACTTTGTAAATGTTAGATAAACAAAGTTATGACCACATATTGGTGGACTAATGGTTAAGGCACACCACATAATGTCGCGATGTCTACTGTTTGGCTCTAAGACACCAGTGTTGCATGTCATACTCTCTCTTTCCCACCACATTTCCTAACTATACTGGTTGTCCAATACTGATACAGAATGGAATCTTTTTATTTTTGATTACTTTAATTGAAATGACATTTTCTATTAGGTGTAACCAGGTATTCAGAGATTGTGCAGATAAACATATTTTTTTTCTATTGCTGCCTCAGGCTGCAGTTGCACAAGCTTTTATGTTCCAATCAGTTTGACGTAAAAAATTACATCATCAACTTGACCTTTTTGGGTTTCATGCTTGCACATGAATTCTCATAAACCTCAAAGGATGTGATGAATTTGCTACTGTTTAGATGTTAAGGGTAATGGGCCAATCATTTATTTCTATTTTATTTGATCTTTAATCTCATTAGTAATGTGGAAGGTCTTGCAGAGCAGCTAATGTGAGTTTTTCTCATGTGGTAGCCTCGTGTGTAAAGGATTTTGAATGTGGACTATACTGATATTGAATCCATGTTTTATACACCTATAGTTGAGTGTTGACAGAAATGTGTGTGTGTTTGAAGCTCTATAAACAGACCACAGTTTTAAAGATCGACTGTTGGCACAATGCTCCTAATATTTGTCTCTTGTCATATAAAGTGTTTTCTTCTGTAGGTACAGTGTTTGTTAAACAAATTTAAACTTGGATTTGACTCAGAACATGAATAGTTTCAGTGCTTCTTCCACAAACTGCTTGTCTGTAATTCTTCCTCAAACAGTGATCATTTAATGCCATATTGCAGTTTGATCATAGCCAGGCAGGTGTGTGTTGGCCAGTCTGTCAGCATGTTTTAATTCACCTTGAAGTTCAAAAGGTACATTGCAGAAGCTAACCACAAAATACACATGTTCACCGATCCCCCAGTGGCAGATGCACAAGATTGTGTTGTCATGTAGGGATCCAGGATGACTGACTACAACAGCGTTTCATAAATATTACATTACACTCAGAATGTTTGGGAATCCCCCGTTCTTTCTCCTACATAGCTTGTAATGCTTTTTACTGTGCAAAAATGTTTTATAGTTGAAGTAAAAGTTGATCTTGGCAGCAGTAGTGGTATACACCTGGATAAACAAGGAAATTATGAAAACTGTATCACAGTATTTTTCATGGTAGCTGTCCAGCCATGTTTTAATAGACTCCAATCCCCATTAAACATGTTTTTTCTCATAAGTGCAGGTATTTACCCAAGCATGTCTATGACTTAAATTGTTTGTAATTACCAGCTCGGCCCATGTGAAATAGATCAATTAGAAATGTTTGGCAGGTGGCACACTGTAGTTAATGGGTACCTTATCTGTGTTTTTTTTTTTTCTCTACTTCTACCTCCAGTAAATCAGGCTTCCTTGGCGTTGTTTTGAAGCAGTATTGAGATCCTCATTTCTCAGTTCTTGAGAACTGATAGAAGTACTGACATGTATTATCAGATGCACCTCTTTTGTACACAAACATTTTAGTAGCGACAAATGCTGACAACACAGAGGCTTAAACTGGAGTGAAACTGGCAAAGTAAAAAAAAATAGAATAACAAGGAAATTTTGCATTAAAAAACATAAGATTTTAAACTACAATTAAACTAACAAATGCTGATATATAGGACTTAAATAACACAGGTGTTGGACTGAGATTTGCATCAATATGTTTACGCTGAAAGGTCACTTGTAGTGATGAAGCCACAGAGTATTATGACCCAAATCTGTCATTCCCCTCAGTTGAACAAAGGGTTTTAGCAAATTTCAGCTCATTATTTTGGTTTTACAGCCTCCAACACTATTGTTTATATTCCACCTGACAGCTCTCATCAGTGTCATCTCCAGATGCAGCTTGAAGCTGTTTTCTGTGAAAAAGAGCTAAAGAGGAAACTGTTCATGAGTTTGTGGAGACCAAAACAGAGCTAAGTGGAGATTGAACTCACAACAAACTGGCAATAATACTCCAAATACATAAGCAAATATTGTTCAATTTCTGCTGGATGTGTAAATAGCCAATTGTTTGCAAACATGTTTGTCATCTTTATAAGCTGATAATATGTCAGTGTTGTTGTAGCTTGTTGTGCTGCACTGAAGTGGCCTAAAAGAAAGTTAATGCAGGTTCAAACCAGGTTTAGAATGACAAGCATTAAAAACAAGGTTGACACAGGAGCTTAAAGGATCTTAAAGTAGAGTTTGAACTAATGTACTTTTTAATTAGGGCAACACTGGCAAAGGGCATTAAATGACGTTTAATGGCCAACAGTCAAGCTTAAACTAGGGTTACAATAACACAGCATTTTAAACCAGGGCAAGACCCACTCTGTCTTAACCTAGGAATGTAGGGTCCAGTTGTGCCAATGGGCATAGCTGTGTCAGTGGTAAAATTTTCAACAAAATTCGCAATGACAGTTTCCCCATGGCTTGAGACATGAATTCAAGTCATTCAGCTAGGCTCACTAACATAACCATTACCTAGTCTGTGAGGTTAGAATACTAATTATGAAAAAGTTATCAAGGTTAGAAATGGTTACTTTTTTCTCATGGGGTCTCAGGACAGATATGCAGTATTTAAGCAATATACAGTGTTTTCTTTGTTCATAATATTAGTTCAGTAATGACAATAATTGATATTTGCAGCCCAACAAACAATATTTTATTCTTATTTTGTGTAATTTGCATAAGGACTGGTTAAAGTATAGACACCAGATAAAATAGCCATCCATTATTAACTATACTGCTTATCATTTATGGGAGCCAATCACAGCTGACACTGGGTGGGATATGTCATACTGAAAAACCATAGTTTAAATACAGTGCAGATAATCTGTGTGACTGGGGTTTCTGTGTTACTCTATACCACCTCTGCTGTCCCAGAACAGTCTTGATAATTAAGTTTCTTAATGTTGTCATGTTATCACATGCTGGCAGCTTAGATCAAACAAACAAATGTCTCTTCTCAGTTTACTTCATCACTTCACCAGACATATGCCCTATCCACCAGCCGTTCTGCTGACCCCACTGCAGGTAACAACATTAAGCACACAGCCCTGACCTGTTCAGCTGAAATATTTGCCTATCCTCATTATATGTAACACTGAATGACAGCTGGCACTCCTTGTGTAATTGTTTTGTGAGAAGCAAGTCTTGTGTAACCCTGAGGTGCTGTGCAACATGTCAAACAGATTATAGGACTAGGATAATAGTTTTCATGCCCTGTTTCTGCTACTTAATACAGAACAGGCAATATAATACAAATATTTAATGATAATGACTTTCATGTAATTATTTTCCCTCAGAGTTCCCACAGGTTTTTAATGTTTAACACGTATAAAAGAAACAATTTACACAAAACGTGAAACCTTGTTTAAAATCTGCTTTATGTATCCTACACAACCTTTAGGAAGATATTCAAACATTTGATCTCTCATTATCATATTAGAACTAGAGTGAGATGGCACAAAGCAGCATTCACAATAGACGTTAATGACACATTGTTAGCAAATTAATTCTGCTCTATATGTGGTGTCATTTTCAACCAACTCTCCCAGCCAGTCAGGATGAGCCACCCTGCCTGGTTCATGCATGTGTGTCAGATTAATTCCCATCACTTCCCTTCATTGTATAGTTGTAAAATGCCTTTAGGTATTTGTTTCATCTGAATGTTTTGTTTGTCGTCTAGACAATAAACTATGAAATGTATGGTATGATGTGTGTCTAGAAGTCTGAAGAAGACAGCAAACTCATAATTGTTCATCCCCCTAATGGTATGATCAGCATCTAAGTCTAAGGTGTGGAGGGTTCGGTTGACAGAATTAAATGGGGAAGGAAAATCTTTGACTGCAAATGAGTACATTCTGGTTCTGATAGTGTCTGAGCTAAGATTAAGATGGGTCTGGTTGGAGTGCGTAAGTAAAGTAACTGCATGACTCAGGTCCAAGTGATGGAAAGCTCTTTTCAGATGATGGGATATTGAGGTCTGTCTTTGGTTGTGATGCAACTCAAGTCTTGTTCCTAAAAAGGAAGCCGTCTACATGGCCTAAAGTATGAAAAGTGAACATCTGAGTATTATACCCATATGTGACTGCTGCACTTTCACAAAAGCAGCACTATTGTTTAAATGATCATGGTATGCTGTAGCATTAAAACTTCCCTTAATTGGAACTAAGGGTGCAGTGGTTAGCACTGTCACCTCATAGCAAGAAGGTTCTGGGTTCGAGCCCTGGTTTGAGC
This sequence comes from Lates calcarifer, assembly GCF_001640805.2. Classification (NCBI taxonomy): domain Eukaryota; kingdom Metazoa; phylum Chordata; class Actinopteri; family Centropomidae; genus Lates; species Lates calcarifer. The sequence continues at coordinate 27,233,811 of NC_066837.1, read as the reverse complement.
TGTGTGGAGTTTCCATGTTCTCCCTGTGCCTGCGTGGGTTCTCTCTGGGTACTCCAGCTTCCTCCCACAGTCAAAAGACATGGCCATTAGGTTAATTGGTGACTCTAAATTGCCTGTTGGCCCTGCGATGGACTGGCGATCTGTACAGGGTGTACCCTGCCTCTCGCCCATTGACAGATAGGATGGCTCCAGCCCCCTGTGACCCTTAATGGACAAGCGGTATAGACCAAACCACAAAAAAAAAAAAAACAGCCCCAGTTTAAAAGTGCACACATACTTTTGGCCAGATTTCACAAGGCTCTAATATTGAGACTGTTCTGACCTTTCACTCTGTCTCTGAATTGAGTTTTCAGTGAGTGGAGGAGAGCAGCAGCAGCAGCCAGACAGCAATGTGAATGACCAGTGAATGTGTGCGCATAACGACCATTCACTGATCCCCACTGTTTGTCCAGGGAACCCTCTCATTTGGTTTTGTTCTGAATGATTTCATTTGATTATGTAGGTTTTATTTTCTGTGAAATGCACTGGGTTTACAAGAGTGAATAAGTGTCTAGCTCCTCTGTATTCACAATACTTCAGGTTTACAGTAGATTATGATTGCAACTTCAAAATAATAACAACTAATGATAAAGCTAGTTAGTGTCAGTTAAGTATAGCCTGATTTATTGTTTTGAACTTTAATTTTTTAAAGGAACTATTTGTAAGTTTTGTTATCGCTACATAGCCAATGATAGCATCAACAGCTGTTTGCTTAGTATTACAGTCTAGAAGAAATGTTGTGAGTCTAGCACCAAACTATATTCCTTTACTCGCCAGGACTTGTCTCCAGCAATGGAAAACAATGGTCATGCTTTGCTTCTAATTCTATCACTTCTTTTCTTCTACTGAAGTTGCTAAAAATGAAATGACAGCAGCATGACTGAACCAAAATAGTAAAATTGACATCCACAAAAACAAAATAATGAGCTGAAAGATGTTCAAACTGTCTGTGGAACTGAGGGAAACTGTAGAGTGTATCACTGTGAGTTACCCCTTTCACATTACACATAGTCATTGTAGCCATCGTTGATTTAGAAATATTAATTAGTGCAGCTTTAAATGGTAAAATGATTATAATGATTATTTTCAGTAAAAGCGTAGATAATAGTGTTTGACAGGTATAAATAAGTCTCAGGTTGATGTGGTATCCTAAGACATACAGTTATTGCTTTTTCTGCCTCTTACAATACCTTTACTCTGCAAGTCAAAGCACATGACACATGCTTTAGCTGAACATAACCCCTACAGCAGAGTCTTGTAAAGAGTTTATATGAAGATAATCCCTTCTGTGGTTTTGGATTTAACCACAATACCTTCCAGTCCAGAACTCAAGTGACTTGCATAACCATATCATGTATAGACAAAACCTTCCTGGCACAGAGTTAGTTTTATAATTGGTTGAGAATAGATCAAAAGCTATTGTATGTTTTTATAACAGGTGTTTCTGTCAAACACCACCCAGTAAAATGCTCTTTCTACAGAAAATGACGTATTAAACGATCAAAGAGCTCCTTAGTAAACACCCTTGAGTCAAGCTGAGGCAAAGGAATCTCAAGTCACAGAGGTCATGTACAGGAGACTTTAAGACTGTAATCTGAGGCTTGTAGGTAGTGTCCACCTCTGAAACCTCCACCCCTTCTCCTGACATTTGACTAACAAGTCAATGCCTGCTTTTCCCTCTACCTCTCAGTTGCATCATTCCTCTGGCCAGGCACTCCTGTGAATGTCGTGCAACAGAGGCCATTTCTTGGATTTGTGGGAGCAACATGACATCTAAAAACAGGCTTGGTAGCATTCCGTGTTTGCAGTTACAGCAGAAATGACTGTTCCAGACATTTAGAATAGAGCTGCCTGCAACGCCCTGACAGGTGTTGTTTTTCCAACTGACAACATCATTAATCGACATGACAACAGGAGGACATGTTGCTGAAAAGGTGTTGGTGAAAAGTGTGATGACAGTGCTGGCTGTCATTTTTCCTTTTTTCCACACATTGCCCTGTGCTATCCTATGATAGACATTTTCTCCCTGCCTCTCTTTATCTCTCACTTTTCTGACCATACAGATGGATGAAAACCGCAACCCTGACAAACTGTCAACAAAACCACATGAGAATGTCAGATGAGGCTGCTCCTCATGTGTTCTTTCTCTGGGAAAAGAATAAAAGCCTATACAGAGACAATATTTGTACAATGGTTTGAAGCAGATAGATCCTCAGGCTCAGTCTGTATTAATAATCCCCACATCCTGCTTCTTAACAAAGCACACTTGTTTACCCAGTGGAGAAGTCATCTGATAAGCAAATCATCTGATCGAGTATTTGCAAATTGACAAGTGGCTCTTTGAAGTCAAAATAAGCAAACAGAAACATCAAATTGAGGGAAAAATTTGGATTCTCCAAACACTGAAACCTCATTTCAGATCCAGATCCAGTTTTAAATGTACCATTCACAGGGATCAATCACTGTTTTTTTAACTTTATAAATTGTAGTCTAAAGGTCTTAGTTTTGGATGAATGCAGTTTTTGTGAGCTAATCACACTTTTAACATGACATACAGTCAGCATGTTTTTTTTTCTGAGCAAACCTTTATTGAAGTGAGACTATGTAAAGGAAATAAAGAAGAAATAACATTTTTCCTCTTATAAAATAAAAAACTGAAACCAGATAATAAACTGCACAATTTGCTCAATGGTATACACTTTTATGTGCTGCTTTAGTTTTATTTTGTCTGGTAAGACCACTAGCATGTGGTAGCAAATGTTAGCAAACTTTAGATGGATCACTATTCAGTTTGTTCACTTAAGGCCCAGTCACACCAGAATCTAAAGAACTGTAATTTGTGTTAATCCACAAATCTTTCGCAAAAAGTTCAACTTTGTGGACACACATTATCGACCAATAGCAGTCTTGTCAGTGCTGACATTTGAGTTAAGTCAGAGGGTTCAAAATGGCGGAAACCCTTAGTTTACTAGCTGTTACACCTTTAACTTCTACTGAACTCCCTTTGATGGGGGATATATTAACAGATAGTAATGCGACAATGTTGATGGCACAAATGTGAATAAACTGTCTGAACTTACTGTGATTGCTAGGTTTGTGTGTGTGTGTGTGTGTGTGTGTGTCAGTGGGTGGAGCCATTGTTTACATTTCTATCACAGCCTGAGTCTTTAAATATTTGTCAGAATCTTGATACCACTCCCACAGCTTTCCCAAACATACATCTTATAATTACATTTCAAACAATTTTATTATATCATTGATGAATGTGATGATACCATACAAGCTCTCAGCTGGCTTGAGAGGACAGCTATTAAAATATATGAAAATTCCAGAGGCACTAAAATCATATGTGTCTCTGCTGAAAACACAGGGCTGTAGTTGTGGCATTGTGACATTTTATATAGGGAACTATTAAAACCACATTAGAATGTTTAGAAGATGAAATCTTTGTCCCAGACAGGCAGACATAAACACTCTAAAAACAGGCCAAGACGATTATTGAGCAAGAGGTAACTCTGCTCAGAGTGTGTATTACTTGACCTCAGAGCAGAGTGTAGATGGACACAGCTTTCTCATAAATTACAGTGTACTGTACCTAACCACTTATTAAAGCACCACTCCAACACACACATACACTCACACACAGGTCCTGTCGCTGTGTTTCCCTGAACATTCCCTCCACAGCTTGTGTTGCTCCCTGTTTGAAAGCAGCTCTATAATCCTGGATCAGAGAGTACAAAGGGCCCCAGAGTGCTGGTGATGTAAGCACTGTCCAGTGCTTACCCCACCGCTCTCCCAAACACTGCCCTAGTGGGTGAGGTGGGACAGGGAGGACCATCCCAATGGTGGCTGACCCTGAAGACTAGAGGCTGACATCCATACAGTGTTACTAGCAGGCTAATGGCCTGTTTGCTGATGACCTGGGACATAGTGGGAAGGAGAAAGTGTTGACCAGCTTGCTGTAGAGGAATGTGGCTAAGCTGTGGTGAGTGGTGGATTGGCTCAGTGTGACCAGACAAATAGACTGAGGAACTTTTGCTGCTTGTTACTACATTTACTGTGCTTTATTCGAGGAAGGCCACGTTGTCTCAGGTGAGTATCACTGGGTAAACATTTACCTAGTAAACGCCTGTGGCAGGCTGTGATCTCAGACTGGGTGGCAGATTGTTTGCTGTCAAAGTTGTAACTTTCAATTATCGCAAATGCATTCCACGGGAAACATAGTAACCCTGCCAGTCGCGTACTATCTGAATGTTTTGACCATAATCGGCGCTACCAGCTGTGTTGTGTCATTTGACTATATGGAAATAGCGGTGGCTCATTGTGTGTGTCTGTAAACTTTGGGTGTGCACTCTCTCAGGTCTCCATGGACTTGCTGCAGGACTCGAGTCACACCATGTTGGGTCTGAATGCCCGCTTGAAGGGCTTCCTGGAGCAGGTGAACAGGCTGCAGGAGGCCAACCGGCAGCTGGAGGCACAGATAACCAACTGGGGCGCCAGGAGTACCTCACGCTCCCGAGACTGGTCCCAGCAGGAACAGACTGTGAAGGAGCTCCGTGCCCAGGTCAGACTCACATTTGTTGGAATTTTTAATGATTGAACGGTTGGACATTGCACAGACAAAGGCACAATACTGATGTAGCAGACATGCTACAGAATTATTTCTGTTCAGGCTTTATAATCATGCTCAGATCATGCTCCGTTACATCAGCTCAAGACCGTCTTGGCTGCCACAGAAGCAGAACAGGAGTGTGTAATCACTCAGCCATGACTGCAGTAAAAACACAGTGATATGTGAACATGTCTTAAATACATGTTCACTTAAAGGCCATGTAAGATGACTCTAATGACAGTGGTGGAAACCTGCTTTGAAGACAGATGTTACAATGCTGGTTCTGCTTTTAATCCGAAAAACAACCGTGTAACAACAGCTTCTTTACACTCATAAGGTTGTTGTTGGAATGTGATACAAGGACTGCCATTGTGTGGTGGTATGGGTTTGAGGCTATATAAGCTCTAAACTGTTGTGGGTCACTGATTGTTTTAATGTTTTTATTGTCTTGATATGAAACCCTTTTCAAAACCAACTGGATACTGAAATTCACTTGTCATCGAGCTAAAAATTTACATTCCGTAGAAATACACATTCATAAGCAAATAATTTTTTATGTACTTCATGATTGTACACAAGCCCATGAGGTGAGAGGTAAGGCTACGTCAAACAAACTTGCTGCAGAGGATTAGAAATAGATATGTGTGTCATTATGCCTGGATCCAAGCCAAAGTGAGACACAGCAAGAATGTCGGCTGTCACATGCACTTTAAAGGCCACGCCACCTAGTAGACCATTAACGCCAGCCTGTATAGTTGCTCACATGACTCGACTTGATGGTTTTCAACTGCTCCCTGTCACTGTCTGCTTGAAGCCTACAAGTAGGTGTCACTAACAGACATGTTAATAACTTCCCTGTTTCTCCCCTGACTACAGCAAGCTCTGAGAGTTTCATTGTTCACTGATAATAGAGAATGCTTCCATGTTAACATATAGGATTACTTTCCCATCATACTTCTTAAGAACTGCTTTATATTATCATTTCCTTTACACCAAAGACTTAATGATAGATAATCAGCCTGTAAGACATTTAATAGGTGATCTTGTCAGTGTTGATTCTCTCATCTCACAGGGGCTTTAAAATGGGAAGGTTTAACAAAACATCCACACAATGAGAGTGTAATAACGTCTATGGTATAAATGTTATGGAATATTCTGTGTAATCTTTGTCTTTCCTTCAACATGGGTGTGTCTTCTTTTGAAAGTGTTAAACACAAAACAAAGGAAAATTAGGGTGTGTTAACATCTTTATGTGTGCGATAAACCTTTACCCCCTTGGAATTCAAGATTACTTTTGGGTTTTTCCTTCCTGTTTCCTTAGCACTTTACAATGTTGACCGCCAATTTGTTGTTTGCTCTATAAACCACAATGAATATTACTCAAGCACATATTTTTAACTTGATTATTTAAATGTTTTATTCACCAGACTGCACCATAAATCGAAGCAGCTGAATGGAATTCACATTTAGCTGCGTCATTTTCAGAGTGCTGATATTGTTTCCTGCTGGTTCACTGTCACACTGTCATGATTTTACAGGGAACTTTGAATAGACCAGAGCCATTGTTAATGTTAACAGTAACACCTGTGCTTTTCCTGCTTCCTGCAAAACGTCTGCTGTGAAAAATACTTCATGATTGATGATATAGACAAAAACATATGAGGGTGGCACAGTGGTTCAGTGGTTAGCACTGTTGCCTCACAGCAATAGTTCCAGGTTTGAACCTGGGGCTTTTCTGTGTGAAGTTTTCATGTTTCTGGCTACTCCAGCTCCACCCCACAGTCCAAAGACATGCAGGTTAATTGGTGACTCTAAATTCCCTGTAGGTGTGAATGTGGGTTGTGAGTTGTTTGTCTGTATGTGTTGGCCCTGCGATAGACTGGTGATCCATCCAGGGTGACCAATGTCAGCTGGGAGCCCTCCCGCAACCCTTAACGGATAAGCGGTATAGATAATGGATGGATGGATGGACAAAAACATATGGGTGGAACTAAAAAGTAACCTGCCATAATAATAGAGGACATAATGTTTGAGATCTTATTTCAAACTAAATCACAGCACAGTGATCTAGGACTTACAATACAAAAAATCATTCGCTGCTCAAATACTTTTACTTTTTTACTTTTCTTTTTCAATAGACCTCATCCAAATGCCACAGCCTTGCCAACTTATCACAGAAAAAAGTCACTCTGACAGCTGAAATACTGCATATTGTCTTTGCAAATTCTTTGATCTAATCTGATGTTATTGTGTGGGATGGGATTTTTTTCTTTTTTTCAGGTTGGCAAACTACTGATGGAGAATGCCCAGCTGGCATTACAGTCAGACAGCATGAAATCCAGAGCTGCTGCCATCCAGGCCAGGTCAGCTGTGTTTGGCTACAAGCCCCAACATTTCTCTCTGTCAGTCAGTACAGTCTGGCCCTTAATGATTGGTATATTAGACGTGAGATCACATCCCACAAGAATACTCTCATTCATACAGTTAATGTCCAGAGTCATCAGGCTCAGTGGAAAAAAATACAGTTTTTTTGGCTAACATTAAATACATACCAGGAGATCATCATTACTGGCCCATTAAACATCTCAATATACTAAGTAAAGCTGTTGAATCACTGTCAAAGACTTCCTGTTTTCATCTCTGCTGCAATGCTATTCCAGTCCTCTGTTATCTAACTCAGGCCAGTTCCCGCTCCTGTGAGCCAACCTGCATACAAATCCAGGCCAGGCTTTGTGCCGCGTCTGCACTTTCACTTATGTATTGATGCAGAGTGACACTGAGCCCCCTCACCACCTCCCCTGCAACACACATACACACACACATACACACACACACACACACACATCACCCCTCCACTGTCAGCCATTAACCCATGAAGGACAGTGGCGACAGACTAGAGCTTGAAATGAATACACCTGTTCTATTTATAGCTCCACCTGATGTTTCTCCTAACCAGCTGAGTGTGTTTATGAGGTCTTTTTAAGTCCTTTTTTACTTGTGGTTCTGATTTCTGAAACACACCGCTTCACAGCCTCGTGTGTTTAACTGGACTTAGGAATCTGTCAGTTTGAAAAAATGTATTTTCTCCTATATGATTGCATTGACCATGACATGCTACCTCCCTGTGTTCATATGAGGTTTATATGCAATTGATGTATTATGTGGTTGAATGATTGACTACAAACACTGAATGGGGCTCAATAAATAACCCTGCATATTGACATTGTAGGTGTGAAACAGAGGAGCGTAACACCTGCCGTCTGGAACAACAAGTAGCTCTGCTGAGGGAGTCAAAGAGGAAGGCCGATCAGAGCAGCATGACACTGCAGGCAGAGTTTCACCACTCCATGACAGAGCTGCAGGAGATGCACCAGGAGTTTGAGGTCACTAAATGTACTGCAAATGCTTGCTATGACATCTTTTTCTTCGGTTTAGTTTTTTCTCCAAACTGCCTGTCTGTTTCATTTTGCCTTCTTCTTTCTATCTTCCTTCCTGTCTGTCTTTCTTCCCGATAGTAGTTTTCCATTTGTATGCACATTCTCACACTGCAACCTTTTTTGTTTTAATGTATGCTTTATTCATCCATGCAACAAAAACACAATGTTACTTTACAATGACAGCCCGACAGTGGAGCACATGCATCCTCATAAGACTGGGAGAAAATAAGATAAAATACTAATATGAATAAGTATAAATTGATAACCACTTCCAATATGGAAACCACGGCTTGGTGAAGGATTTGTGTTCCTCTTTTTAACCTTGCAGGCAAACAGCACGTGACTGGATAACCCAGCAAAAGTGGACAGACTGAGGTGTTGCTAGATAATTGGTGAATAGGGTTGGAGCTTGAGACTGAGCAGATAAACATTGTTGGACTCGCTTATCATTCGCTGTAGAACCAAATACACGTTAGCACTGGTCTCTCCTTCTACTCCCTACTCAAGGTTACACAGGGTGAGGGGCACTCACACGCCTCAAGCAGACTCCCCTGGTGGATTAGAGGGTTGCATAATGTGACAGCTAACATTTATTCAGTCTTCTTGGAGATATCATTGCCAACCACCACAGGGGGATCTTAAACACTATTGTTAGCAATGACATCTGGAGGACAGTGATTGGGAAGAATGGTCTGAATCCAAGTGAAACCAAGTGGTGAGCAGTTTGATTACTCAGCTGGCAGTAGACTGGCCGGCCATAACAAACCCCATGTTTGAACACAAATGGTGGAGCAGTTTGGACCAGAACTTTTTGAACAGAAGATCAGCGACTGACTTTGTAGTTGTTCCATCAGAGCTGGAGCCATATTTTCTTCATGTGAAGACAGGTGCCGAGGTCTCAAATTACCAGCAGTTGGTAATGAGTTGGATCAGATAGTGCTGGATAGGCCTGCAAGACTCAAATACGTAGTAAAAGTTTGCTGGGAACATTGGTTAATTGACTATGTAATTATCCTGTTTTGTTTATTAGGTGTACTAGTGGTTTGACTCTAAATATACAACATCATTCTGTCCATTACTGAAATATATCAACAACTATTCAATGGATTGCCATTAAATTTTGTACAGAAATCCATGTCTCCCTCTCAATGAGTTGTATTCATTTTAGTGACGGGTGCTGTACTTGTACTTTGTGATTATTGCAAATCAGCAAATGTTAGCATGCTATCATACTTAACTAAGATAGTAAACATGGTAAACATTGTCTCTGCTTACCATCGGTATGTGAACATTGTTGCTGGAAGCATGTTGTCATGCTGACACTAGCTCAAAGCTAAATGCTAATGCTGAGCTAAATGCTAGGTACAATTTGAGCACAGAAAATTGAAATGAAAATTTGAGATGCTCTTTTTTACATCTCCTGACCCTGACCCAAATAAGTTGTTTTAAAATAGAAAAGAACATAAAACAGTAATACACTGTGTAATATATCGTGTTATGTATTACTTCATTACCATAGTGAATATGACAACCAACCCCTGACATCTTCTGATTCCTCTTGTCTCCTCACTCTGACCACCCTTCCTCTCTCCTTCCTTTCTTACCTCCTTCGCTTAATATTCTCATTACTGCTGACTAATACCACTACCCCTGTCTTTCTGTGATTTTTCCTGTATGCACACATACATGCATGTATGAAGGGCTAAATAACTGATTTTTCTTTTTCTTTTTTTGCCTCTGCATTGCGTTGACTGCCTCATTGCCCCCTTCCACACACAGAGACACACACACACACACATACACTTATCTCTTCTTTTCTGCTTTGCATCTATTTACCTATACATTCACACACTAATTTCATCCCTTTCCATATTGCTTTTCTTGTATTTCTCTATCTTTACATCATTCACTCTCTTCTCACCCTCTCTCTCTCTGTCTCTCTCTCTCACTCTCTCTGTTTTTCTCTCTCCCCCTCCTTCCCCCTCTTTCTCCCTCTGGTTGGCTATTTGCAGGCAGCCCAGGCTCTGCAGCTGCAGCGGGCCGGTTCCTGCGATGCCCTGTTAGCAACAACCACAGCAGCAGCAGCAGCAGCAGGAGGGGAGGAGGAGGATGGCACAGGGATGGAGCTCACCCAGCTCCTCAACCGAATCAGAGCGCAGTGCGACCACAACAGACTTCCCGGCCCCAGCGAGAGACACCACGGCCCGGGTGCCACCTCAAATCCACCCCCTGGCTTGGTCGGGCCTAGCTGCTCTGGAGCCGGAGCAGCAGCAGCAGCAGCATCCAGAGCACACAGAGGGGCTCTCAGTGAGGTATGCATTTTCTCTTGCATCTTCAGTTGTCTTTTATTTTCTGTGCTTTTCTCATGTTGCCCTGGCCCCCCGCCAGACAGACACACCCTCAAGACCAACTCTAGGCTCTCCCATAGGCAAGGCAGGTTGATGTTACAGTATGTGCTCGACTGGAGTTAAATGGTTAGTGGGGTGTTTGCTGTCTGTGGTGAAAGGCTGTAGGCTAAGGACACGCTATGCCTCTCCCTCCTTTCTATGTATGTGTGTGTGTGTATGTGCCTTCTTGCAGGCTTTTCTATGACTTTTTGTGTGTGATTGCCTCCTCACTCTCTTCATCTGGAATACTACTACACACTATTCCAGTAGTGTGTTACAACATACGATCAATTATTACTCTGTGTGAATGATCACTGATCTTCATTAAATATTTATGAGCCAAATTATAACCAAAGTATTCTCAGCTATATTGCAGATTTCTTATCCTTTATCCAGAAACAGCAGAATTTCTTATGTTGAAGTAGGAGCTTTTCTATTGTTATTTTAGCCAACTGTCCTCTCAGTCTAGGTGCCAATTTTTTTTTATCTCAATGTTCCTGTGCTACAGCACAATGACTTTGGTCTGACAGCAACAATAAAGTGCCTTTGCCAAGTGCTGCAAGCCACCACAGTGCTAAATCAGAGCAGGTTTTATGAAACGCTGTTGTTTACATCAGACCCACTCTGTCTGCCCCACTAAAGTAACAGTTACACAATGCTGCAGTCAAAAGCCTGCAAGATGTCCATAATTATCATGGGTGATATTTAAGTTTAAGGTTAAAATAATGTCTTTTTGAAGAAAGAGTTTATATTACCATACAATCTGTTACCATTGTTATGATAGTATATGGGGGAAAGCTATGCTCCTTGGGAAGAGCCCTTTACTTTGGGAACTGTAGTGCAACTTACAGTGACCAATCAAAACCCTTATGCTTATAAGCTTAAACCTTCTGTGTGTAGTTTTCTTGTAAACAAACAAAAGTTATGTTTACACTGAGTGTCTCTCACCAAACCTGGTGTGTATCCCTAACAAACACGTGGAATGTATTTTCTTAATGTAAAACATTTGCTATGCAAATCATTTTTTGAATATTTTAAGTCCTACTAACGGTGAATCAGCAACAATATTGTATATGTCAAAACAAGTAAAAGATTTATTCAAGAATGAAAGTATGAAATTGAGATACTTTTAGATAAGCAGCAATAAATAGCTGATACAGGATATTCTCTGCCTAAATTTGGTCATCACATAATTCTCTTATTAATTAAAAAATATTTAATGCAGTGAAACAGAAAATGAGACTCATTGGCATAACAAATCACAGCAACAAAACAACTTGCAAAACTTAGGTCATCTTTTGCTTTTAATGTCAAAATATTGTTGTAACTGTGCTGAGACAGTTTAACCTCTTCACTACATTTGAAGGGGGCAGAGGACTGAGGGTGAGAAATACCTAACAGCTGTACAGTGTGACAACACAGCTTTTACGGTTGTGTGTACACGCAAGCTTGGGTGTCTGCTCTACTGTCTGTTTACCTAAGCTGAAACACACACTACCGACTGGCTGAGTGCCAGTGGGAAAAACAGTTACCCACAAGCTGTGTGTCAGTGAATGAGGTGGTTGTATGTGTTTTTCATTAGGTATGACTTGTTTAGCTAATACAAATGTTAATTCCAACAATTAGCCATTAGCTGCCTGCTGCACATGAACACATTAGGTTCTCATGCTGTATCACAACGTTAAAGACTTGTTTTGTTGCATTTGATTGCTAAATTGAGTGAGAGTGTGTGTTTGGGTGTGTGTATTTGGCTGAGACGGTGATGGTGGTGGTGCTGAGGTACCTCTAAGTCTGATCCTTCTTGCCTTACCCAGGAGGAGGCAGCATGGGCTCAGGTGAGCCTCGGTGGCACTGCCCTGAGGGAGGCACGGGCCGAGCTAGCCGAGGCCAGGAAGCAATGGCACTCCCTGCAGGTGGAGATTGAGACCCTGCATGCCTTGGTAAGAGAGCATACATCATCACGAATCACTAAGGCCAACTCCCCAAATTCACACTGATAACACTTCTTCCATAGCAAGTGGCAGATTAGATGTGTTGACTTTGTAGACATGTTAATGATAATGACATAAGACAACAGAATTTACACATATTACTGGCATAGGAAATAGTGGGAGTTCATCTAATAGCTGATGAACAGAAATAATCACTGATGTCAGTAGGATTCATCCTCCAGGGACCATGAATGTCTGTACAAAATTTCATTTCAATTCATTAAACAGAGATATTTCAGTCAGGACCACAGTGGTGGAAAGGTGGAAAAACTCAGACTATAACAACCTGTACACAGTGTAGTAAAATATTGCTGAAATTAAAAATATATTATAACTTATTATATTCTTTGGTGTTTACTACATTTTAATTTTGGTGCCATTGGCTTTTGCTACGATAACTTGTGAAACATATTAAGTGTTGAATAAATGAAATAAATAAGCTTTTCAACAGCATTTCACATCCACAAAAATGGATTTGTACTGTTGCACTCTTGATGGTGGGAAGCCAGTGAGGGATTATGTTTTTTGTTTTTTACTATGATACTATGCTCAGTCATAACATTATTAGTATCTACATGCTTCTTCAAATCCAGTGATATTTAAAACCATAAAGATTACTGTCCAGTCATTATGCTAATAGCCTCTTGCCTCTTGCTATCCAGGAGAAAGGCCTGGAAAGCTCCTTGCACCATACCCAGCGGATGTACTCCAGCCAGCTGCAGGACCTTTCTCAGGTGATTCTTGGGCTGGAGAGTGAGCTGGAGCAGGTGAGGGGTGGGCTGGCCACCCAGCGTCAGCGACACAGCCAGCTCCTCAACACCAAGATGAGGCTGGAGCGAGAGATCGCCACTTACCGACGTCTGTTGGAGCGCGAAGAGGGCAGGTGAGGGCAAGAGGGCAAACTGTGAGAAAGAACAGTGCAGAGTGAGGAAAATAATAATGTTTTAAGATAATAATATAGTAGCATTTTTGCTGAAAAATATACTTTACACATACACTCCTTCATTGAGTAAGATCGAAACGTCTTCCTCAGCACTTACTGACAAAGTAAACAAAATTATTTCTTAATCATTTCCTTTATTTAGCTGTCAAACAGATCATTTCATGTTTTGGAATTTTCAATTTGGTCAAAGCCTACCATTCTGTCAGGGATTACACAGATTATATCTGCATAAAAATGAAAATCCACAATAATTGCAGGTTAAGACAGACTAAGGCTGTAGAGTACACCCACACAATACAGTTACACATAGTAACCATGATTAAAAATTGACAAAATGTTTTTCAAATACTTATAATACATATCGAAAGCACAAACAATAAATGAAGTGAAGCTGACAGACTTTCTGTCACTCTGTCAAACTCCAGTGTAACTGAATTGATTTCTCATCCATATGATTGTCATTTATAGTTTGAGGAAGGTAATATTGTTTTATGATTTAGAAATTACAGAGAGATTAATGTGCCGCCTTTGGTTTTTCAGAATATGTTGTTGACTGATGTTATTGATGCAAGGACAGACAGCACATGGCATCTGATATTTGCATTGTTTGTTCATATTTGAGAAGGGTGGCAACTTAGTGGGTAGCAAGCAGAGGCTCAAAGGGCTGTGTGACAAAAACAAGAAAGAGAAGAGAGCATCCTCATATGGTGAAAAAAGTCTTTCTTGCTGAAGCATCAGCACCCATAAAACCACAAAGGTTTCTTAGTTTGGTATGTCTGCAAATTAACCAAATAAAAGACATAAAAGATGACACTGATGATCCAGGCTGTGCAAAGAGAGTTCATATTTATTTGTGGTTGGTGAGGACTCTCTTTGAACCACATCAAGACTCACATTGGCGCTAATATTTTAGCAAAATCATTAGATGTGTCTACAGCTCTGCGAGTCTTTACTTGGGCACAGCGGCACTTAAGCCACAAATGCTAATATCATGCTCACAATGACAACGCAAACATGCTGATGTTTAGGTATAATCTTTACTGTGTTCACCATATTAGTCTAGTGTGTTAGCATGCTAACATTTGCTTCTCAGCACTAAACACAAATTACAGCTGATGCTGCTGGGAATGATCATCAGTTTTGCAGGTCATAAACCACAGTATTGGAAGTATTAGATAAAATGAAATATTTCCTTATCATGGTGCTAGATGAAAAATCAAGATGATAACCAGAATTATTACAATTCACCCTGAGGGGAACATGAAGGTCTGAGCTAAATAAACCTGAACCTCATGATGATCTTGGAGGAAATCTTAGTGATCACCAATGTGCAGAGGTTAAAGGTTCCCTGTGAAACTTTTAACTTTTAATAGCACTATGGAGCTGTTCTTTGATGAGTGGGTCCCTGTTGTGTTTTTTTCATGTACATGAAGATGCACATGCATAGTGATGTAATGTAGTCCCACCAATAGTTTCACACTATGTTCCTGATAAACAGATGGCAGTAAAACACCAACACATGCTGCAGTGTGCCAGGAAAAACAGAGAAGAAAACTGTGTGCTACATTTCTTGACTCAAGTTTTTTTTTTAGTCCTTTTCCTGACTCCTGCTTTATGAATGGTATAATTTCCTGTACAGACTCTTGCACTGTTGTCTGTCTTGGGGTATCACTGACATGGCTTTGATGTTGGATAATTATTGTCACAATACTCTTGCTATTACACGCCTCTGTAATTCTAGTGGTGTGTTGCAAACATCCTGTATGAACCATTTGGTGTACCCCGATATGGTGGCTGTGAGAGGTCCAGACTTGGAACATATAGCAGTGTAGACATCAAATTTCAGGTTCCCAAAGTTTCATTTGATCTGGTTTTGTTCAAGATCAAGGTTGTAGTTCTTTGAGATGGTGACTGTGGATACTAGTACAGGATGAAGCTCTACGCTTGACTGATAACTAGGAGATGGTTGTTATTTACTTAATAGCAACAGAAAGAATTACCTTCACTTGTCATTTGTAGACTTTGGTTTTTGTATGCATTGAGTAATGTCTACACATTAAAGATATAATGTGTCACTGAGTGAGCTTTACAGTTGCTGTTAGTTGGATTTATTTTTTACCTTTGGACAGAAGTAAGGTAGCTGTTTCCCCATCTCCTAGCTGTAGTATATCAATCTTCTCATTTAACTCTCTGCAAGAAAGCCAGAAAGCCAGAAATGTCAAACTATTGCTTTAACCAAGACACACATAGTCACATCCTTCAGGTTATCATTAGTCTATATACTGCCCTTGTGGCTGCAGGTACATGGGTCGTGAAGGGCGGCCAGTGGGTCTGCGACCCTGGAGGTGTTCTGTGGTGGAGCCGAAGGAAAATGGCCTGGAGAATGGTTTCAGTGACGCTGCTATAACTCCAGATGAACCCAAGTCTGAGCCTCTGCCTGAAATACCGTCACTCCTCCCAGCAGAGAATGGGCTGAAGAAAAGCATACTGCATAGACAGCAAAGCCTTGTGATACTCACAGGTAAGAGACACACAACACACTCTTACTCCAGTCATATCTTGTTATGATTTCTCATTAATGTCTTCTCACAGAGCCAGAGCAAGATAAAGACTTGCCAATCTCCACTGTGAAGACTCAGGAGATTCTTCAGGGCAATGTTGTGCAGGAGAGCGCAGAGGGTCACGGCACCATTGAGTAAGTATCGATCTTCACGTTCCTCATTGACCTGTCGTCAGCACCTCTGGTTCAGTCTGAAATGTAGGCAATTTCTAGCAGCACGTGCTTACAGCATCACTTTATAGTGCACTGTTTTACATTACCCAGAAAAATGCGTTTTCACCCACAAAATAACAGTTCCTTGTTGGTTTAATCTCCTAAAACCTTAATGTCTCTCACTTACACCCCTCAGGCTTTGACTCAGTAAACTTGTTACTGACTCATTAATTAATAATGACACAATCATCCAGGTCCTACCCATCCCGGCGATGTCTGGTCCAGCAGACAAGATGCATAAACCCTCAAAGGAGTCAAACAAGTTACAAGGTTCAGAATGTTTAGTTAGCTGCACAGGTTCCCATGAGTAATTCATCATAGCACTGCATGGGAATTTTCCTCTTTTAATGGCTTGTGTTTGATGTGGAGACACCCGCCTGGTGTGGAGTCTGTAGGGCGTGGCAACTGTTATTACTGGACGAGACATGGGTGGAATTCTTTGTTCATGTTTTAGGTGTTACCAGCCACAAAGCCACACACATACACACGCACACACACACTTTTGCATAATGACCACAGAGAGCTACACTCATGCATGTGTGTCCTTCTCAGCTCTACCTAACACTTTAACTCCAATGTGCTGTTGTTGAGGATAATTATGAGGACATTAAGCATGGTAGGGTGTTGTGGTATTTTTGGGAGGGCCTCTTGCGCACTTTGTCAGGGCAGTGACTGTTTAATTAGACCAGGCCTCTTCTTATTAAGGTAATTAGCTCAGATGTAAAGGGGATTACTTGCTTTTGTTTTTTAGCTGTGATCAGCAGGTAATAGTCAGTCTAGTCACTTTATTGATTCCTTACTGTTATCAAGGGATTTTACTGGCCAGCCTATTAAAGTTATTTTTACCTAAAAACTCCTACAGTTTTTCCTGTATGATTCTTCCACTGACAGAAAGCATGATCTTATATTATATTCCACTGGGCCAAACAATTCAGTCAGCCTGCACGTACTGATGAAAGCAGTGTTTGCCATCTGAATTTCCTCCAAACCATCACAACTGCCCCACATGTACAGCCCACAATTACCTATTACTCCTTAAAGCTGCGCAGATCAGCTACACAAAAAATTGAATCAATGATCATATGTCATTTAGAAATAAAAAAAATATATTTCCAGACTTTTCAGTGCAGTTTTAGCATCTTTCAGTTTATAGCCAGATATGCTGTTTTGGTTCAGGATCATCAACCTTGTTTCCAGAAGCAGCAGGGGGAAAAAAGCTCTGATAAACCTACAGCTCATGTACCTACAGCTTTTGAACATAGTGGACCAGCAGCTAAAGAGCCAGATATTTCCCTTAGGAGTTGGTGAGGACCACAACAGAGCAACAGGAGATTGAACACAGGACTGTCAAGTGGTCAGAGGCATCTCCAAATTAATGCTTATGTAGCTCTTTAATCTTGCCTTGTAAGTAGGCACGTTTTGATAATAAGCTTTCCATTCAGAACCACATTGGTTACATGTTATCAAGAATTATGTGCATCCCTATGTAATATAGAGGGCTGTCACTTATCAGCAGCAGTGTTCACTCTTGCCGCCCCCTAGTGGCATCGTGCAGTGAATTGAACAACTTGCCTCACCTAGTTGTAAAATGAATAAACTGATGAATAAAAGAATTTACCTCCATGTCATGCCATTGACATGGCCAATCCCACATGGGATTATAGTATACACAATAAAACCTTTCTTTTGTGTGTTAGCATTCACACACAAAAGAAAGACAAAAAAATATTTGTAATGTCCATGCATTGTCCATGTGGCATTTATCATAAATAACCTTTCTTGTCAGGACGGAGAAGATTGACAAGGTGATAAAGCAGTGGGAGGGCTCCTTCTTCCGAGGGAATCCCAAGCTGCGGAAGAAGTCAGTGTCGCTGCGCTTTGACCTGCACATGGCTGCAGCAGATGAGGGGTGTGCCCAGACTAAACAGGACAGCCTCCCTGACGTGGAGGTGCGTCTCATCATGAAGAGATCTCGCAGCATCCCAACTATCACACAGTAACTCTGTCACCAGTTGGCCAGACTCAACACTAGTTTGCAGGTGTTTGTGGTAATACAGGTGACACTGAGGTTACAGAAATAGCATCTGTGTCATTGACATCTGGGATGTTGCCATCCATTACTGTCATGCTTATTATGAATTTCAAAGTACAACAGTCACTGAACTTTGCATCACCTCTGATGACTGAAAGCATCACCCATCAGGCTTTTGTGCTGATCTAATGGGGCCATTTTTATAGTGTCAGAAAACCACCACAAATATATCAGATTACACATTACAGAGGAGAACAATCTAATATGCAAACATACTTCTCTGTCATCTTTCTAGATGGAGAAAAAGTGTCTCTCAACACTGTTATTATTTCAGTATGAGGTCACTGGACAAAAGAGATTATATCGACCATATGACTCAGCTTAACTACCACATTCAGTTCTAATTAACACTTGGTACAGGAGGCTGAGTGCTCAGATAGATGCAGAAAAGTGGAGGTGCAGAGTCACAGATCACTATGAGCTGCCGTGAACTATCAAAGGGTTTTTTTCCTCAAGGGACTGTGCGGGAATTATTTGGGGGAGGAGGGCTCAGAGAAGGTCACTATACTATCACAGCACCCACTTCCACTTTATTTTATAGCTTATTTATATCTTAACAGAGGGCAGAATACGATGAAATAATATATTTTTTAAATGTAAATGTGCCATAGAAAGTGACAATGGCAGTTCAAATATAAGGAATGGTTAGAGTATTTGGTGAAATAGTCAGTAAAAGTTTGAAAATTTCGTATGAAATTTTGTTGTCAAAACTGTGGTTAATAGCTAATTGCTCTCTGCTAATGAACAATTTGAAGAGTATATTCCATTTTAGAGTAATTTTACACTAAGTTTTACACTTTTTGAGTTGGTGAATTACATGCACCGTCACTTAAATACACAATTTATCCTGGTGCCTTTTATCATGTTCATTACAACCAGGAGTTTTTTTTTTTTTTTAATGATATAACCTGGGGCACTCTGCAACAAAACTACCAGGTGACATCATGTTCACCTTCCCAATATTACAGTAGTAGGGATATATCACAGTAGTAGGAACACTACCTCTACTACTAAGCCTGGAGTACACAATCCTTCATTCTTTTCACGCTTTTTGTTATTAATGGAAAAAAAAATAGCAATCCAATGACAATAGATAATGTTTGGAGGGTATGAAGCAGTGTTCAGTCCCCTACACACCTAAATAATTTTCATACAGTCCCTAAATGCTTGCATTGCAGACACTTACAGCACTTAGAAGAACATCAGCACTGAGAGATATCCAGATTGTGTGTGTACTTAGAGGGTCTTTGTCATCGCAGTTCATTCTCTATGTGGAGAAAAAAATATCTTGCAACTCAAAATAATAATGTAGCTTCATTTTATGATGCATCATCCTTAAAAGAAAAAGAAAAAGAAAAAAAAAACTGCTCACTGTGATCTTAACAGCAGTGAGGCTCTTCACGCTCACCGTGTGTCTCAGAGAATTTAGATTCCCTGTCTTAACCAGAGGAGGGCAGTATTTGTAAATAATTAACACTGCAGTGTATCTTTAATGCTCAACTCGGGTTGTGTAACACATGCTATCTGTTACACCTTAGATTGAGAGTTTTTACGGAAAGTTTTGAGTTGGCACCAAAGATAGAAAAATAAGAAATGGACCATTGTGCATTGCATTTGGGTGCCTCAGAATATGTTATAAAGATATTATCTATGCAGTTCTGTGCTTGATTTTGCTTTGCACTCTTCATTTTGGGAGCTCTGTAACCTCAAAATGAAGTATTATGCTTTTATCTGATATATCATTTAAAATAAAAAAGAAACATGTGCAAACAGTCATGTCTTCTGTCAAATGTTTACCATCGTAACCTTTATTTGACTTACCAGCAGGCACACTGCGACTTACCACTGTGTCTTCATTTATGTTTAAACGGGCTTTGATGTTGAGACAAAGATAGTTCACTCTTTGTCACACCTTCACACATACATCCCTTTCTCAGACAGAAACATTTGTAAGTCCACATGTACACACCTTCAGCACTTCAATGTGTTTAATAATAAGAATTTGAAAAAAAAAAAAAGTCCATTAATATACAGAAAGAAATTGTCTACAGTGCAGTATAATAAATACGTTATTAACTATACAACTACAATATATGCAAAATGTCTGATTTGAAATGAAAGAACAGTGTTTCAGTCTCTTTTCTCCGAGTCTATTAACAGAACCTTCAGATTCCCTCATCACTGTACAGTTTTTTATGGCATCAGCTGGATTTACATGGGAAAACATTCAGTAGTGCCTAACCTATATGCAAGGTGCTGGTTTGTAACAACAAGTTGGTGAGATATTATTTTAACAGTAGTAGTAACAGTGTGCCATGTAATTCCTCTTCTCCTATCTTCTTACATGACAGCTGTTCAGTCCTGTATATCTTCATACATTACAGCTGTCTTTTAAATATGACTTTTGTCATCTAACCACGTTAGAAATCTGGGTAGTCCTAAGCACTTCTCATGCAGGTACTGTGATCATGTGAGGCAGATAACTTGTTCAGTTTAACAACAACAGGAGTACCGCTCACAGTGGCCACCACACTGAACAGGTTACTTGAGAAAAGTACACTATATGCAGACAGTGTAAGGGGGGCCTTAAAGGCCCAAGCTGTTTGAGTTGTCTCAGTCCTTGTGTGTCTATTGCTTGGCTATGGCAGCCTGAATAACCTCGATGACCTTGTCGAAAGGCTGTAGGTGATCATATTGTGCAAAGACGTGGCACACATTCTCCATACCAGCCTCCACACCTTTTGCCACAAAACCAAACATCCTGTCGTGACAAAAGAGTGACACATTAGATCAGATTTAATTTGAACATAAAAGTACACCTAGTGTTTTTGAAATTAAAGTATTTAACATATAAACCTGTGAGGGTTCACTATGAATTCTTGCATGAGCCATACTTAGAATTTACAGTTATATTACAGTTATGTACAGTTATTATTCTGATAATTTAAGCAAAAACAGTCATAAATTTACCTTGCTCCAAAAGAGTAACCTTTCATCCACCTGTGAGAGCAAAACAGACGAAGATTAAGAAGATGACGATGATGCTGTTTCCAACTCATTTGAAAAATTCACCATTTTTATTTCATAACATGTTGCTATATACTCACAATCGATTGTCTGGATCTTCACCACTGTAGCTAAGCAGGTGAGCAGGGTAATGGCGTCTGAAGAAAAGCCTGTGAAAAAATGATTATGGAGTTAAAAATGTTCAGCCTTCACAAAATGTTGCATACAAACACTCAAACCACGTATCACCACCACCATGATTTTGTTGTGTATTGTAACTAAAATCTCAGTTGACAGGATGTGTCTTTTCTTACTTCCTGTTGATATCTGTCAGTGTTACACCCTTCAAAGACGCTTTCAGGTTGACTACGGTTGGGGTGAAGGAACCTGGGGCCTTCTCAAGCGTTGAGCTAACCGCCCTCTGCACAGCACAAGGGCCCGTCAGCATCTCAGTAGGGACAGCATTCAGGTAGATGAAATTACAAGCTGTGGGAAAGATGAAAATTGTGATAGAGGGTCAATGTGTACACACATGGCATTTAACATGTAAGGTAGTCTAGCATAAATTTAAATTAGTGAAGCCCCCTCCAACTCTCTCATGGATTGTTAGATGTTAGTCGAGTGACCCTTATTTATTTTACACATAGGGAACCAGAGTTCATTGGCACTTCGAGATTTTGTGGAACTGTAGGTTGTTAGAAGAGCCTGTTACATCATTGAAAAATAGACATAATTTTGCATATAGATCATTTCAAATACAATTTAATTTACATTTATTGCTGAGAGGAAACAGTGCATGTGGAACCAAGCTGTCTTTTCTCAATGCAGTTCCAATGTTTAAGATTATTTTGAACATTCTTATGAATATGCTTATTTACACTTATGTCCTTACCAACATAGCTACTTAATTGACAATTGTTTTTCCACACGTTAACAGTAACAGTTGAAAATCGGGTCAACCACGTCATATCCTGACAACAGGATGTAAATACTGGCACACCTGAACAGAACGCAGTCTCTTTTAATTAAAGCTAATAATTACACCAGTGTGTGCTTTTCCTGCTATGATAAGTCAAGTATGCTAGTTACTATGATAAGGGCCAGTAAAGCTGCGTGGTGTTTCCATTGTTTGACCTAGCTCAGAGAGGTTGCCTAGCAAGGTGGAGGGACAACAGTGGTGAGACTGAAAATCTGGCTCGTTTTCTCACTGAAAACAGCCCCAATATGACTTTAAAATAAAATAAATTAAAGATTTAGATTTCATTTTAAAATATTATCAGCTTTTTCTAGAAATACCTTAGAAATCTGCTGCAGGCATAAAGCTAGCATTCAATTTCACTATCAGTTAGCAAGCTGTTTGGTACAAGCTACTGTTAGCCTACATGCTGAAAAATAGCATGACTACAGAGGAAGAAAAAGACATTCATATAAGTTAATGTAGTTTAAAGCTACTAAAGAATTTTCTAAAGAATTTTGTTATTTAAATGTAACATTTTGTTCATTATTTTTGTTTCTCATTATCTTATATAAGCAGTTGTTACTGATTTTTCTTCTTATGCTTCTGAATGGTCCTTGTTTTCCTTAGTCAAGTGGCAAGGATAGTAAGTCAATGTAAACGTATGCGAGTAAATATACTGTGTAACTTTGCTAATATAAACAAATGGGGGTAGGCCTTGTCTGTATGTTACTTTGTCCCACCTGTTTTACCCTTGTCCACTGATGCTGGATGGTCATTTACCCTGTCTTCTGCTGTGCCCATATCTGTGTAAGAAAAAAAACAGACAAGGAGATGAGATTTTCATCTCTCTCACTCTCTCCCTCTCTCTCTCTGTCTCTCTCTCACACACACACACCCTGTGTCTGGCAATAAAGGCTCACTTACCTTGGGAGTGGAGCAGTAATTTGCAGGGTAGAGCGTAAGCAGAGACAGTGTGCTGGTAGACCAGGGCTGAGAGACTACCTTTAAAGATAACATAAAATCATAGCTCTGGTTAAGCACAAATGTGACTGAGTAATTTAATGTCTCATTCTAGAACATGAAAGGTCAGACAAAAATGTAAATATTTCACTCTGACATTGGTGTAAAGTGTAAATGAGAATGATTATCATTGCAGTATAGTATTTTCTGTCTACTTTCTACAACGTGTATGGTAATTTTGTTCTTTGATTATTGTCTTATTTTATGAATATTATTGTACTTGAATAATTTAATAAAGTAGTTGTCTTATTTGATTATTATCCGCAGTCCTAAAAAGTCTTGATATTTTGTTATGATAAGAAGACATTTAGGTGAAACTGAAATTATGGGCAATTTTTTTCTTTTTTCTTTTTTTTGCCATGTGGGGATTTTTCTGAGCCACCACAGCAACAGTAAAGATAAAGTAATGTGATGACTTGATTTCCATTTCTTTTTATCTCAGATAATGAAATAGATGCAGGCATATCTGTCCGTGTCTCATTCACACCCATAAGCTCTGATAAAAATTGGGGACCACAATAAATCTTTATAATGGTTCTGTGGGTGTGAGAACACACCCTATGAACTCATACCTTTGAACACAGAACAAGATGCCTGCTCTGCCCACATCCAAAAGGCCAGACATGGCTGACTCAGTTCTGGTGTAGCAGACATCAGCCAGACCAGGATGTGCAGTCATATTGAGTGGGCGAGTGAATTTTACATTTTAAAGTTTGAGGTGAAATTTATAAGTTGGAAATATACAGGACAAGTAGGTGTTGTTGACTTTTACAACACTTACCAAAGTATGGTTCCTGAGAAGAGCCTTTGATGCGTACACCTTTAGCTGATGATTCAATAAGGAAGTGGCTGACAAGATCTGAACTGCTCTCTCCTGTTTTAATAAAAAAATAAGACAAATCTCAGGAAGTTTAAATACAGTCAGTGAAGCTAATGTACAACACATGATACTCAAGAGTTATTGGAAGTGATTTAGGGCTCATGTTTGATCAGTTCCTTTGTTTTTATTTGCTTGGAAGCAACTAAAAGTAATGATAATCATACAGCAAGTCACAAATTTAAAGGAGATGATTTCTAAAGATTCAGTTACATAACGGGAATGTCCTATGATAGAATAATCTGTGACCCATTATGATACAGGGTGTCAAACTAATTCATCAACACTGCTCACGTCATATCCTGCACTGCAAAAAAGTAGAAAAAAATGTAGATCTGCAAATGAAGTAAGCCTCAAAATTGTTTCGTGAGTGAGGTCCATTTTTTCCTCTTAGATTGTTTACAGTACCGTAAACAGCTGGTTTTCTTTTGTGTTTACACAGAGTATACTGTGGGTGGAAAAAATAACAGCACTGTCTCCTGCCTCACCACAGATAGCTGGATGTCGTCAGACATGCCCATAGCACATCACAAGAGTTGGGTAAGTGATTCCCTGTGCTTTCAGATCTCTGCTATAGACAAATGATGACAGCTGCACTGTGCTACACTGTGTTCACGTTGTTTGCCTGTGAATGTGGTAGCTGTGGCATTCAAGACCTTGTCTTTCCTGTATCTGACAAACAAACACTGCTGTGACTTTTTATACTAGCATGTGGTTCAGTAGGAGTCAGAAGGTCATGCTGCTGCATTGACCAGTAAAAGTTTACCTGGGTGGGCGATAGCAGTGAAGTTAGTGGACATTTGGTTCACCTTCATGGCCAGACCAAAACTGCCTCTGTAGGAGGTGCTGTCTCTCACTACAAACGTTCCTGCTTCCTTGTCTTTGACCAGGGCTTCAGCTAGAATGGATTAAACATCACAGAAAGTACTAAGAGACAGTTGTAAATGCATGTCTGTTACTGTATCTGTACTGCAGAGGAATCCTACATTCCAGGAAAAATAACACTGAATCCTACAAGATGAAACAACATCAGAGCTTGAGTAAAGCTACTATGTCTTCTTTTAGTCATCTTTAGAGTGTTGTTTTGATATTCTCACCTTCTGCTCTGCTGATATGTGGACGGAACCAAAATTTTGAAGTGTCCATGACGAATTTCATTGAGGGCTGATTGCCAGTATTAGTGGCACGGAAACCTAAACAACCATATAGATATGACAGTGGCATCAAATAATGTTTCAAATGTGGTAGCTGCCAGCAGATTACTAAAGTGACACCTGTTACTCACTGTGAGGAGAAAATGGCTTTGAGTTGGACACAGGGATGGTCTGTATCAAGTCAATTTCTGGTCCAGGAGAGTGGACATGCAGATCTGGTTCTGGTGCACCGTTGACTAGCAGTACAGGAATATCGGTCAAAGACCCAGAGAGTGAGGCAGGACTGCTCTGTGCTCCTTTTCTGTGAAGCTCCTGCAGATGTCCTTGCTTTGTCAGTGAGGGCTTGTCTGGGCTGTGCCTGTTATCAAATGGCCTCATTCTGGACACATCACTGAAGGAGCCAGGCGTACTAACACAGATGGACTCTGGAGAGTCAGCATCTTCACTGGCCAAGGACAGGTTGCTATGGATGGAGGAAGAAGAAATGTTTACAGATATGACGATGACACTTACGGACCCATACCGACCCATACTAGTTTGTATGGGTAAACATTAACTTTAACCAAACAGAAAAGGAGAAACGTAGATTTTCTAGTTTGTGATTGTTTTTACTGCCATAAAACTTTTGTTCCACTGTGAAATTTCAGGCAAATATCAGTCCAGTAAGTCACCTAGTGAATTGGCTCTGATCAGCCTCTTCATGTATGTAAGGATTTTCAGTATATTTACAAATTCCCGCATGTGCAAGATGCATATGATGCACTTGATTAATGACAGGCCATAGTTTAATTGAGAGTTTTACCTGCCGAGAATATAGCTGGTGTCTGAGCATGTGGACATGGAGAGAAGTGAGGTGGCACTGTTTCTGTTGGACTGTGACAAGCGCAGGGATCCTTGGGAAAAGGCTGATTCCTGCTTTGGTGACGGAATGCGTCGCGGTGCACTTCCCCATGGCAGCGGAGGCAGGGAGCACGTAGGGGAGCCAGAGAGAAACTGCATGCCATGGGTCCTGTAGCTGAGACTGCTGTCTGCAGGGATGGGTATACTGGGTGACACAGATGGGACCATGGTGGGTGAGGAGCTGGAAGAACATCCTCTTGGGACCAACACGCAGTCAGAGGCATCTTCATCTGAGCACGAGTCGGCTGAGGATGGAGAGTAAGGTGTTAGCAAAAACACTGAAAAAATGTATTCCAGGAAACATGATTTGAAACTTATGAGTCAAACATGGTGGAAAGGCCCTGTGTGTTCCATGATTCCCTTGACTTCATGCTTTGGATTTCTGTTAGCAAAATGGGCTTGGTCTCCATATGTAAACACACAGCTGCTGAAACTCACCTGATAAAGAAGTTCATATTTCTCACACAGGTAACTGCTTGCCCAACTCAGGCTGTGCCTTCCAAACCAAATGCTTTGAATTGTGTGTTTCTGCTTGCGATGATACTAAATCACCTAGAGGAGTCTCAACTTGTTTGTCTGCACTTGGAGATCAGTCTGCCTCACTGTGTGGGCACTGAGTGAGTTCATGCCCTCAGGAATACAATGTAGCTTATGGTCAGTGTGTGAGGCAGATGTGTGGCTTCTGCAACCAAAGTTACATAATAATGACTAATGTTCATACAGAAATAGCAAAACCTGTCTGGCTTTAGGCAGTTAATGTGGTGAATACTGTAACAAGAGGAAATACAATATTTTGCAACAATAGGAAATGTGTATTCATCAACACAGCACATGGAATTTCTCTTTTACTATTTTAAAATCTGTAATTAAATTGACCTATGTAACATCTGATTTCTCATCACTGTTATTTCATTTCCCATCAAACTTGTTCATCTCCACAACACACAGTGCTCAGTTTCACAAACATCACAAACATCAAACATCCAAACATCTTTCAAGAACAGATGATCAACAGGAAATCCATTCTTATGCTTTGCTGACTTTTGTGTGCACTTTATGATCAGAGCAGATCTGAGTGAAGACTCTGCTGTACCACCCCAACGTGTGATTTCTTGGTGAGCTTCTCTGTGTCTGTAACCCAACATGTGCAGGGTGTGGTACTAGTCTGGGCAGTAATCCCAGAGGAGCTGAAGTGGTGCAATTATTCCATGATGTAAATAAAAAATGAAACTGTCTCAAAAAGGGTGGGTAAATTTCCAAAGCCCCAGGGTATACATACTATTACTTTTTTAGGAGTTACTATAGTTTTACTGTGATCTGTGTCTCATGTCTGTTCTTGCTTATGTGTCTAATTAAGAAGAAAATAACAATGAGCTGTGTTTGAGTAAACTTAAATGCAAAGTAGCTTTAAAGTCATACCTGTGGGAGGGCTGATGCACGAGAGACTTTTGTTGACCTGGATGGGTTCAAATGTCGGATCCAGTTCCAGGATGAGCTGGTTGAGATTATCTAGGGAAATGTCGAGCTCGGGGTCACCATGGTTATCGCTGGGCTTTGTGAGACTGGGATGCTGATTGACTGTGTCTTGTGCCGAGTCCAGGCGTATAGTTTGACCCACTCTCAGAACGTGATTGGGAATCATGTGGGACATGCCTTTAGCTGTAGGCATCATGTTAGGAGAGCTCACAGTCTTCTGGGACTGCCAAAGACAAGTAAACAATGGAGAGAGATCAGTTACACTGTCTTCACTGGAATTACAGCCTCGCTTTTGTGCTTTTGCAAAACAGACCCATCATAAGCTTTTCTTCCCAGGTACTCATTTAGTTAGACTTTGTACTGCAGCAGCTGTCAGATATTAATAAGAAATGTTCTTTAGTAGATTTTACAGATTATATTTTTCATTGCGATTATGTGCGACACTGTTGTTTTATATTGGATTAGCTCATCACTGTAAAACTTGATACTTATTTCAGTATACTGATATTCACTGGACTTAAGTGATAAACAACTTGAAAGTTGTTGTTGTCAATCAAAAAAAATAAACAGGACATGTCCCAGAGTGTGCAAGTCAGTGCAAGTATCCCAAGACCACATGTACCCACGTGTTTCTCAATTCATGCACAAAACCACTGAATGAAAAATGACACAGGCTGAGTAAATGGCTTACTTCAGTGCTGATATCAGCATGAATAGTTCAGGAAGGGTGTGTTATATATATGGGATGATCAGCTCATGCTGTGTCTCCCTCTGTGTCTGGGTTGAGGCGTGGTGCCCAGTGAGTCACCCAGGTGACTGATGGTTACCATAACAACACTAGTGTTTTCCTACAACAGCCAAAACTTTCACAGTGAACATAGCATTTTTGAAAGTAGCAAAATAGCAAAAATCTACTTCTGGAAAATGTCAATTATTCAGAAGGTTTATACTTCTGAGAAGAACCCACTGGGTCTTACAGAGATTCACGTAAGTCAGTTAGATGTGCTGTGAAATACAACTGACATAGCTGTAATGCAACTTAAGTTATTCAGCACTTTTCATCTTAGGTAATGACAGCATACACGTGGAGCATCATAATTTGCTTTAACATACCTTTTTATGTCTGTGTTATGACTTTCTGCAGGGATAATAATCAAACACAGTTTTAAGACTAGTGAAATAGGAGCAATACAATAAAACTGAAGTACTGTGGATATATTTATTCAAAGCTTGCATACTCTATTTTGACCTCAACTAATATCTTTTATAGTCTATTACATTTCAGAGTTAAGGTAGAAAAAAGTCTCCTTACCTTATCTTCTTCTGGTTAGGATTTTCCTGCTGTAATGGTGCCTTACTGTCAGACTGTTCACTGTTTTACTCTGACACTTGGTGTGTTTCATGCTTTTATTAATGAAATCCCAACCCTCTTCCTGGTAAGCCTATCAGCAGCGGGAATAACTCATCCCTGCGGCTCCAACTGATGATGTCACCTTGGCAGTGTAAAAATTATGGCTGGAGGGGTGTTATTTGAAAAATGAAATCAGATGAGTACACAAAGCTATGACTCAACAAGTGTGGCAAAAGAATTATGTGTAATATTGTGCTTTCTTGCACGTACACTACTCTACACTAGCTCACAAGAGTTTTTGCATTTTTGCATGATATAACATTAACCTGCTGGGTGCATGTTGCTGTGGTGAGTGTTTGTAGTTAATTCTGGGTTTTGAAGGAATTGCTGAAACAAACAGGAGCTTGACTGCACTAATCCAGTGTGTTGCATTGTCACCTGCAAATGACTCAGAGTAGCTTTTTATCTAATTTCTCTCATTGTACTCCTGATGTAGTTTTATAGATCTGTATGGTTGGTGAGTTTATTAATGCTGCTGAACATTTTAATTTTATTGCTCTACTCTTAAGTAGCACCATTAAACTTCCCTGAAGTTTAAACTTCCCTGAAGTTTAAACTTCCCTGAAGTTTAATGGTTTTTATCTCTTAGCTAAGAAAATGTAGTTTTAACAGTTTGAAAGTAACTAGCAAAAATTTAGATTTTCTTTGTGCTCACTGAGTTGAATTAGTCCCGATCTCTTGCTTCTAATATCAGAGATGATTTTGTAATTGTTTTAATAATGTATGTCAGTCTGCTCTGGGTGTTTCTGCTGTCCTGAGGCTTTGAGTCCAGTGATCTCCTCAGTTGTGGTAAAAAGAATGAAGAAAAGTCTGAGCGTAGCTGGAGAGTATCTGACTTATACAAAGAGTTTGATTAATCAGATCATTATAAATTCCAAAGGTGCACTTATTTTCAAGCAACTATAAAACTAGCTGTTTGTAAAACAGTCTATTTCCACACTTGTAGTTGGAAATTTAGCTCATTAGCTGGTTTTGCTTGATAAGATCGTGCTGACAATTGAACCAGATGATGTTCACAGATACATTTGTCCTACTGTCCACCTGACATATGACTTCCTTGATGCTATTATCATCACTGGCCCACTGCTGGTTATTATTGTAAAGAACCCTTTCTTCTGTTGAGCAGTCTTGAGTTTACCTTCAGTATCACATTACTTCAGAAGAAGCAACTGGAAACAGTGTAATGAAATGCCATGAGATTCCTGACAAATTCTTGTCTGGTCTCTGTCAGCAGTGTAGCACAGAGACAGCTATCTGTGTAACATCTCAAAGGACACCCTGACTCAGTTGGGGTGAAGAAGTTCCTCTAGATTTAGGTGCAGCGTTTGACTTTCTTGTGAGGAATCTTGTTGATGTATTATTTTATTTTTTCCTATGTATCAAATCAGGTGTTCATTGTAACATTTGATGACAAGGTGTGTTATTGTGCTCACGTGACTTCTGCTGTGTCGCTATATAAATAAAATTGGATTGAATTGAAGTGAATTAAATGTTTAACTAAGTGGGAGTGGTAGTCCTTGTGTCTGTCGGAGCCCGTCAGTTATGGTCGTCATCATGGTAATAAACTGTGTAAGGTTCTAAGGCTATTGGCTACATTAGTCAGGAGTACCCTGATCTGACTCACAGAATTTACTCTTTTTATTAGCTGCCTCACAGTTCACACACTGGGCACTGCAGGAACAACAGAGCAACAGGCTGTAAACTTTACAACCACAACTTGTCTTAAAATGACCAAACCACAAAACTACAAAACTAACTTTACAGTTAGATGCTTAATGAAAACAGAGGGCAGAAGCGACAGTGCGATGCAGGCAGTGTGACTCGCTCTGATTCTCTCTGCTCCAGTGTCAGGTGAGTTCTACCTGCCTGCTGACAGCTGCCTGCCCGCCGCGACAATCCGCACATCTAAAGCGGAAACTACGGGTGATAAGACGAGTTAAAAGCGGCTGACAGAGTCTGTCTGCAGTGTTTTCGCTTTATATATTTTGTAGCGGCGGCTCGCTGTGGGAATATTACTGCCGCTGCTGAAATATTATAAAGTTGCAGAATACCCTGGTTGAGCCAAGAGGGAGAGAGAGAAAGAACTGAAAAAGAGAAAATGGTAGAATTAACTAGCTACTATAATATTAACTAGCACGAGCACAGTGCCATCAGCGGGGTTTTCTTCTGGATTCTTTTATCCGTTTTTATTTGTCCTAACACAACGTCTGGCCTCACACTGTCATTAGCCGCTGTCTTAATACGATTAATCATGCAGCTCTATGTCATGCTAACGATTTTCAGCTGTAAATGTTTACATTAATATATTGCTGGAGCGTTTGAATGACTCTGAATGAACCTTTCTTCAGTTAAACCTCAACACTGGCAAATATATATATATATATATATATACAAACTGTTTACCACTCCTGACTATGAAAGGGCGCTCCTGTGAACTCGGGGACATTTTCACATCAACTTTCAAAAACTGTTACTTTCAGTTAAGATGTATTGAAAACCATATCCTTTCTTTAGCTGACCAAAATTCAAACTAAGACTTTGTTTCTTCTAGTCTCAGTTATTGTACTGTATTCTAGTTTAAGTGTTGCTAGTACCTGTATTGTATTTTTAATTAAATCATAGCAGGCACAAGCACTTCACCTCACTGCTGTAAAGTAACTTCAAATCCAGAAACAGATACACCGTCTGCAAAATTCCTCTCACCCACACTTCACAGCACCAGCTGTCAGTGATATTTAAGATTTAACCTACATTTCGTCTTGTTACATTAATTAGAGGTCTAACAGTAACTGTTACCTTTACACAGTTTGGCTGCCTCTTCCATTTGTGATCTCTGATTCATAAAACCCTCAGGTTCTTTGAGTAATGTTGCATGTTTGTCATTGACGTTAGACACAGGCTCAAATTGCCAAAGATTATTCTGTCCTGGCTCACTGGTTTTGTGGGGTTTATGTCAGAAAACACTGCTGTGTTGTATAACACATGTTAAGACCTATTTTCCTATATTTAATATTTATTTATTTAAATAGTATTTTTTAATCATTATCTATATTATTATATTATTATTATATTATTATATTATCACATTATCTATATTATTATATTATTACATTATTTATATTATCAAAGTTCAAATTACACAGCCATTTAGGAAAGTATGCAAGGTCAAAGCTGTGACTTGTTCACGACATTAGAACCTTTTAAAAAACTAAAGAAATAAAAAAAAATTCATTTTGCATCAAGCCAGTTAATGCAGCATTAGGTTGCTGTTGTAATCAGTACATCTGAAGTCTTGTTTCAGTGAATTTTATCTTATTTAATTATCTTACAGTGTTTCCAATAACATACAATACAGCAGAGTAAAAATAAAATCTTGTAATAAAGAAATAGAAAACATCAAACAAAATATAATGGTTTAGAAACACTGTCAATTTTTTCATTAACATGGTGAATTCTTGAAATACTGTACACTGTAGCCAATACAAAAAACAAGCAAAGCCTTTGATCTTAACTGATGAGAATGAACACCAAGTGAGAACAATGAACAACAAAATACAGACCCATATACTCGTCATTTATATGATAAATTCTGCAGTGTACATGTAAAATATATTGGTGATTTGATACTTTTATGCCAACGTTCAGTCCACTGTGTGGTCTGCAGGTGTGGATAGGATGTTGTCAATACTGAAATAGCTTTAAGGAGAGAATGTGGTGGTTGTCTCAGTGTCATTGGCTGCAGAGCTCCTCCTCCTGCCGCAGGTATACCTGAAGAACCTTTCTTGGCTCATACATCCCAAGTCCTTCAGTAACTTCAGGAGGTCATGACGAAACTTCACACCAATAAAGGCGTAGACGAAGGGGTTTAGGCAGCACCTCAGGAAGGCCACACACTGGGTGACATCAGTGGCATAGAGGAGGCGGTTGTCATAGTTGCAGTCCTTGGTTCCCCCCTGTGCTGTGACAACTGTGGTCCAAAATAGGACCAGGTTATAAGGGACCTGACATACTAGGAAGACAGCTACCACAGCAAGAATCACCTTTATGGCCTTATTCCGTTCAAAGTTACGAGCCTGGCAGAGAGTCTGGACAATGCTGCTATAACAGATGCACATGACCAGAAGTGGAAGGGCAAAAGCCAAAGTGATCTGGCTTGCCTGGATGCTTACACGGAGCCGGTCAGAATTGCTGGTATATGGGGTGCAGGTGTTGTTATTGATGGTGGTGTACTTCATTTCTGGTGTGGAGAAGATCAGTGCCATAACCCAAATGACAGCTGATGACACCTTGCTGAGAAACACTGCTTGGGACCGGTGACGGTGAGCGGAGACTGCTTTGGAGATGGCGAAATAACGATCCACGCTGATGAAACTGAGAAGGAACATGCTGCTATAGAAGCTGACCTTGTAAATAGTGTGCATGGCTTTGCACACCACCAGACCCAGCACCCATTCTGCCATGGAGTTGGCTGCCCAAAAGGGGAGCGACAAAGCAAAGAGCAGGTCTGCAAAGGACAGATTGAGCAGGTACACATCCGTCATGGTCTTGAGACGCTTGAAGTAGAAGAAAGTGAGGATGACCAGTAGATTTCCTGCCAGCCCCAAGAAGCAGATGATGGAGTAGAAGGTAGACATAAACCAGAGGCGGAACTGGCGGTTGGCTTCTTTTACACACACTGAAGGAAAGTCATCATAATCCACACCAGAGTAGTTATAATCTGTGTAATTAAAGGTGGTTGAATTCTCTTCATGCTGAGACAAGCAAGACTGTAATCAAAAACAGATTAAATCATCAAATAAAAGCAAGTAACAAGTAAGTAAATCAAGCAGGTAAATCTGAGAACTCAAACTACCTACTTTTCATTGCCCTCTGACACATTTTATTTTGGTACACCTTTACCGTACTGACCACTTCCCTTGAGGAAATGGTGCTTGTGAGGGTAGGGCTGTGGTTGATTATTCTCACCTCTATGCTGATACAAATATTTCTTTCCTTTTATATTTACTTCTGTAAAAAAGGTACTGTACTTGTTTTTCTTACCTTAAAATTCATTATCCATATCAGCACAGCTGGCAAAAGGCTTCGGAGACCTGAAAAATTGAGTACATTTTTAGGAAGACCAAGCACTCTGTGATGTATTATCTCCAGTATCCTTGATAAGCATAGTGCTGTGTAGACAACCATTAAGTGTAATGTTGGAGAGTAATAGAATGATCATTTAAAAGGGTACTTCAGTATTGCACTGCTATCAAGATGGGAGACTCAAAAGAGGCAGATTTAAAGAAATGATTGACAAAATTTAAAGGTAGAGATATCCTATCCTTTAGTCCTTAGTATGAAATGCTGAATCCACTCCCTATAGAGCAATGAATAGCCATTTTTCATTAAACCCTAACTGTCTGATACATACCTACGCCTTTCATAGCCCCAGTATGTAAACCAGACTTTCTGTTATAAACGTGTAGTCTCCAAGCCAAACTGAGATAACTTAATGACATTATTAGTTATTTTCTTCGACTTCACAAAGCTCCTCCAGAGGTTCATAAGACATTATAAACTGTTTTGACAGACTGAGTGGTACTCCTTTTTACTAGTGAACTGACCTTTATGGGGAGTTTCCCTCTAAATGTTTATCTGCTGGTTATATTTTCTGTTTTGAATGTGTTCAGACTACTCGTGACATTCCCTTTTTGTTAGAAGTAACATGCTTCCTGTGCAGATGTGGTTTCTTGTACTACGTTATTAAATAAAAGGACATAGTTCTGTATTTTTTTAAAAAGCTCTAACTAATAATCATTAATCATAAAATATCCAGTCATTGACACTCATATGTTAAATGTGGTTTATTACATTTTGGTTCAAATTGTACCATTGGTCAGATGACTTGATACTGATAAAACTCCTATTTATCTGTTCTTACAGAAAACATGCCATTTGCCAAATTAAACAAAACAGAAATCTGTTTTAAAAGTAACATTGTAAATAATTGTTCTAATCACTAACATAGTATTAAGCAAGTATTACTGTTTAGTAGTGACAGTGACCGGCAGATTTGGGCTACTCCAACAATAGTGTTGACTATAGACATACAGATCTAACAGATTTATACATGAGGTCAACCTCACAAAACATGTCTATGTCTAATTGATAAAACAGTGAAATCATACACCACATAATAGCTGATTAATGTGATAGCAGAAAAGTTTTTACAGCCTGCAAGTTTAAGTTACTTTTTCTCAAGTTTGCTTTTAATGTGACTATGATGAATTTATTTATTACTTTAGCTCATCTCTTTGAACATAATTTTGATGGCTTTTGTACAAGCATTCATTCACTACAATGCATACTTCTTAAAGCTGATGAGGTACTCACCACTGACAGAAATCATGTTGACTGAGAGTAGTACGCTGTAGGTAAAGCCACGAAACACAGATGAGTTGAATGTCTGTGTTTGATGGTGGTTTCCCCCTTGTTGAAATGAAAAAAAAAAAAAGACCTGCCTTACTGAAACTTTTTTCCTCTCAGCCCTCAAGTATCATGTGAGAGAACTCAGATAACCACAGTTTCCAAAGTATGAACAAAAAAAAAAGTTTTGCTTGTTTTAATTATTGAGGAGTGAAATGTACTTTTAATTAAAATATGTAGATCACCAGAGATGCCCCCTGTGACTCAAAAGATTAAACTACAGCTACTCTCTAATGTTCATAGCTTCAAATCCCTTTATTATCTGTGTGTGTTTTGAAAGGATAGTAACTCGTGCAATTACTGTGCTAACATGGCTAGCCACAACTCATGTTTCCATGTCAGAAGGAAAGGGGGCTGAGGCACAAATCGTTACATGAATATATGTAAATGAGCTGTTTCAAGAGAACCAGACACTTACTGCTAGATAGTGATTGTTGAAAGCCACGTGTGTGCACTCAGTAGATAGAGATCTGATGGTGCACGGTAACACCACATTTGCATGGAAGTTGACCTGATTGCTACATATTCAGTGTTTCCAAGTATTTTAGGTGATACAGTAAAACAATATGCATCATTATCTTTTTACAAACATCAACCCAGATTATCAGACACCAGTTTTTATTTTTAGTTTTCAATATGTTCAGCTCTTAACAGTCAACAGTTATTATACAGTATTTAGTAAAATAGTAAAATATTAACATTGGTGATAGAGCTTGCTTTTCCTTAACAATTGTTAAGTTTATACTAAGTTGTTCAGTAGTGTATTCAACAGTATATATTCTTGTTGTATTGGGCAGATGAAGCCTTGCAGAGCTACCCTTTTGCCCACTAGCTCACAAGATCTGCACAGGCTTCTGCACACCTGTATCTTTGTGGTTGTGGTTTCTAGCTTTCACTTGAGGCAGTGCTGACCGCAAAATACAAAACGTGGCAAGTTGCAATGCAGGGCGCACCTCTTAAATTTAGATTTACTATCACAACTGATCATAACACCATCTCACAAGAGACTAAAACTATATATCACATAAATCTCCTGTCAGGTATAAGTCAAGGCTTTGTGCAGTAATGTTGGACCTTGCAAAACTAACCCTCATGAGGATTGCTAAGTTTTGCAAAACAGGAAATCAGAACAATTCCCTCTTCTTACCCACTTCCCTTACCTGTACTGTGCAAAGGACAAATATGCTAAATGCAAGCACACTGTATGCAACAATGAATGTTTGATACAAGCCTCTGCCTACCAAAATACACCATACTTGTTTCTGATCATTTATGCACCATGACTGATTACTGTAATGTACTGTTAAATAAGTTTTGCAGTGTACTGCACCTGTTTGTTCTGTCAATGTACATTTATATTTATTTATAGTAAGATTGTCAACTTATTGTCAATTTACTCATTTTTCAGAAACAACTGAATGAAACTTGTTCAGGGTAGAAAAGTTTATTGGTATAAATATGCAAAAGGAAATTCATTTTAAGACTGCATGTTTATGACTGCTCTTCAAGCTGTTTTACGACAACATGAAAATCCATGTTTAAGCAAACCTCATTACACTGTGTACACAATTACGGTACATTTAAAAGTTTTCTGCTGAAAATTGCAATATTGACCATAACACAGAAATGTTCTAAGTGTACTGCTTTTGATTTGATTGACAGCTAGCAAACTTGAGAACACTGGTAGTTGAGCATTGTACAGCACTGATGATCATGTGGTATACTTATGGATGGACTGAGCTATGCCCAGGACAACCAATACATAAGTATAATAAAAATGCTGATAATAAATAACAAAAATAACTACCACTAATGACTACAAACTCCTGAGACAATACTGTCACTGTAATACTGATACAGAGTAAACAAATATTCTCCTGCTAAGGAGATGGTCACTCAGCTCCACTTCACAAGTATGCCAACTTATTTTAAAAAAATGCAACATGCAAAAATAACAATAAAAGCAACAATGACACTACAATACAAAAGACAAAGTTAAATATAACATTAAACAATGTTTGTTTCATGTGACAGCTTTTTTCATACAGCCAGTCTTAATTTGCGACAATCTGGGATCTGCCAGACATAGTGCTAGAGATATGTATCAATATGTGCTGAAGAGGGCTTGTCTGGGTTCTTCCAAATGGCAATGAGGCCGGTGGAAAAAATATAGTGCTAGTTCTCATGGACCTTTTTTTGTTTTAGAGAGGACCATTGCTTTGTTAGCTTCAGGTGCTTTTTTCATCTGCTTCTATTCTGTCTGAGACTTTTTTTTTTTAAATCTCAACTAAAACATCTTGTTTGCTTCAAGCTTGTTAAACATTAAGCTCATCTGAACACTCAATCATACTTTGATAAACTGAGATGATACTGTGCAATATGTTATCATAGGCCAGCTGACATAAAACAGTCACGACTGGTGTCAGGTGTTAGACTTAGTGGGCTGCTCTTGCCCTGCTGGGCCCTCTGATGGCTCACTAGTTGGGGCATCTTCTGTCTGAGCAGAGGTGGTCTCTGAGCCTGTGTTACTGTCACTGGTTCCCTCCTCCATGGCTCCCTCTGGGACACTTTCCTTGTCCTCTGACACCCCTTCCTCACTGCCTGGATGAGCTTCAAGCTCCTCTGAGGCCTTTGGCTTCCCTGTGTAAGAGAAACAAGAAAACTTTAATCATGAAGCCCCACAAGAAAGCCAGATAGGACCAAAACCACAAATAAAGGCCAGTGTGGCTTACCTAGTGTGTCTGTGATGTTGGATTCTGTGTCCTCGCCGTCCTTGTTGCTACTTTCACTGAGAGAATTTTGCTGGGACTTGTTGCCATGTGTTGCACAAATGTGTTTTTCTTCTTCTGCTAAGACACAGGTGGGGGCCTCTCTTGCACCACGGTCCCCTGCATCCTTCTCACGTTCTGCCATCCGTTTGCGGGCTGCTTCCTCTGCTGCAGCAATCTCTGCAGAAATCTTCTCCATGTCCACCTCCACCTTCATACAACACAACTAAAAAGTACAGCAATAGGGGATTTTAATGTAGACAGGTGAAGCTAGTGAGTTTTAGTTTTGGACTCAACATGTATCTGAAGGTTGGACAAAGAAACAACCTAGTAAATGCAATTAAATAATGCAAATAAATGAGTGCAGAAGCCCTGATGCAACGTCTCTGTCAGTGGATGAATTCTGTAAGAAGCCCTGTGGAAGTTAAATGGCGCCTCCTGTTGTGAACAGTGGACAGTGCATTCAACCACACACTGCATCTCATTTCAAAACAGTTATTATAGGGGCCACAAATTGTAAATGATGACAGCAATATGATTGCCAGAACATGTGGATAGAGTTAGCAGCAGCTGGTGGCTGTAAGGCAGATGTAGACAGGCACATAACCAGAGCTGCACACTGTACAGTTGAATGAGCACAATGAAGCTTGCGTGCGATTAAATGATGACCAAACTTGATGTAAACGATGCCATACCCTTTTGAGCTCATTTGTGAATGACTCTGTGGCTTCAATGAATTTTCTTTTCTTATCCTGGTGGCGGTCTTCAATCTGAAGCAACTCTGCCTCCAGCTTTCTCTGCGATACAAGACACACAGGCACCATGGTTATGACATTATTAACCCATAAACACAAAGCTGTCGATGTTATCTGCCACCATTATGTGCAGACCAGAGGACCGCAACTTGATCATACCTGATGCACCATCAAAGACTGGACCTGGCGTTTGAGAACCTGCATGCGAGCAGTGGTAACAACTGAACGCACATCTGGGACTACACTCTCACTAAGAATCTCGCTGATCAGACGGTGGTTGCGTTGGAAACGAGCTGCAGCTGAGTGCTTTATGGAGAACCCATCATCATAATCTGAAGATATGAAAAACATCTGAGTTGTTACAATAGTCTTGGGAAATATATTTTCACACACCTGTCAAAAGGTTAAGAGTAGAGATGTGTTACACAGTCACTATCAAGTATGAGGGGCTTTGGTAAACTATAGCACAAATTATACAAAACAAAATGATGCAAATACTAATCTATCAAGACACATAAACATAAGGAGGATATTGCTCAATATTTATAGAGTCAGAGTTAAGTATAGGCCATTATGTCAAAATACATCCTTAAGCAAAGCATAACTGTTAGTGTTAGGAAAATGGGACAAGTGGTTAATTATAACCCACTGTATGCGGACAGAAGTTTCAAGAAAACAAATGTTTGTCTTTGTCTTATATGTATACTCATTTGCCATTTAAATACAGGGTGACTGTCCAGGAAGGTAAAATCCAAATACAGTTAATCTACAGTGCCTTAGAACAATAATCAGACCAGTCCAGATGGATTTTTTCTTCTTTTTTTTTGCAGATACATTAAGAATAAAATACAATTTAGAGTACTTTTAGAACCGTTATTACAGCTTTAGATTCGATACTGAATTTGTGAGCCAGTATTTTGGTGCATTTACATGTGTCAGTTCTCTCCCATTCTCCTTTGCTCAGGCTTTATTAGGATGTATGGTGAGGACATGTGAAAGAATTTCCTCAATCAGTAAGAATTCCAAGATCAGACCCATTCCAGGACAGTATTGATATTATATATATACTGTGTAGCTAGCTAATATAGAGCTGAATTAACAAATAGATTTAAAAATACCATTTTTTACTCAATGGAATTCTTTTCTCAATCTGCATTTTTATTTATCGGTTGGTTACTCTTTTATTTTTCCATTTGGCCAAAACTGTTCAACATGATCACACATGTGGCACTCCTTTTTGGCTTTGTTGTGGCAAAACCTCTCTGTGATGCAACAACAGCACTCAGTGGGTGTCACGTGAACTTGCCACTGCTGTGCACCCTTGAAACTTTCCAGAGAGCAGAAATGAATCTGCCATGTTAGAAGTTTCAAAGGTGCTCACATAAGTGCTCTGACACCACAACAGGAAATAGTCACGGGAGATAAACATTCTGGAGGTATGGTGTAAGAATGAAGCTTCTCTTCACAAATTCAAGGAAGTGAGTCTCTCCAATGTGTGGGACATTTTTCCACTATTCTACATAGATTAATGTTGTTTCAGGTATTTTGTATTACAGATCTTAAGTAAAACCATAGCACCTCCTGAATGTCTAATGTCATGATTACATTACACCCAAAACAAACTTCCAGTAGATATAGTTAATTTAAATATGCTGGTTAGCTCTACTGCTGAAAATAACCACCAAAAAGACTTCCCACAAATACATTTTAAAACAGACCATGATAGAGCCATCATTTGTTTTGGACTATGTCTCTAGCAGCCATTTGTGGGTATCTATGTGAGCTATTTTGATGCTAAACAGAGAACAGGAGAAATTGGTGTACAGCAGCAGCTTAGAAAAGAATTCTCTTTAAGACTGTATTTATTAATAAAGCACAGTCTTAGAATATGTAGCCACCTGGAGAGCTAAATCTTATTTAATCATTGACGTACGTGCAGTCTTTTGAGAACATAACCCACTGGGATACCAGCTCTGACATTTTTATGGTCTGGGGTGTTTCTAAATAGCAATTGGTTTTATCTGTAGTTTTCCTGTACATCATTATCTTCTATGGTAACCCAGCCAGACCCCAAACAAGCATCATTTCCTTGAGGTGGGTGTAACTCAAACGTCTTCTTCTGGCTTGTGTGTCTGACGTGTGCGTCAGTCTTTAAAACAACAGAGAAAAGAATGTAAATTTTGCAATTATGTCTAAACCAATGCCAAGAATACCTACAAAATGTAAACAGTTGTGCAAAACAGAGACAAATTTTGTTCCATTTTGCAGCTTAAAAGCAGAACGGACATTTTAAAGGTAGCATTACCAAAAATGTGGATGGTTGTAGCAGTGGAGGAGGAGGGAAAAAGATAACAGTCTCTTGGTGTGCGGACTGGCAACTCTGTGTGGTCGTTTTACAGTAATTACAGCTCTGTCACAGTGCTCTAACCCTTGGGAGACAAAGCATTTAGCTGAGTGGCCTTACCATCTGGAT
This sequence comes from Lates calcarifer, assembly GCF_001640805.2. Classification (NCBI taxonomy): domain Eukaryota; kingdom Metazoa; phylum Chordata; class Actinopteri; family Centropomidae; genus Lates; species Lates calcarifer. Next base: position 27,192,274 of record NC_066837.1, on the reverse strand, counting down.
CCTCTGCTGGCTGAATACTCATGTAAGGCTCGCCCTTGTCCAGTCTGGACTGCCTCTGACGGCTTTCCTCTTCCAGAGCTGCCTCAGCACGGCTTTTTGCATTGACGTAGGCCAGGTAGGCTGGCGAGTTGTGATAGGCCTTCATGCTCTCATTATACTCAATCTATGGTGGAAAAGATGACAGGAATGACAAGGAAACAGAGAAGAACATGTGGACCCTCATTTCTATCAACTACGACAACGTAAGGAAAGAGGTTTACTCAGGACTGTTAAAAAGGAAGGAATGATGACTGGAGGGACCCACAGCTGTTGGAGACACATCTACTGGTCACCCATCAGAAAAACCCCATGAACACCCCTTGTAAAACAACCAACCTTCTCTGCTTCGTAGTCATTCAAATAATCCTGTTTCTCCTCATCAGTGAGGTCCCTCCACATGCCACCGATTATCTTCCCAATTTCCCATAGCTTCAGATCAGGATTGGAGGCTTTTACTTGATCCCAAACCTGGTGATGAGAACCAGACATGGGTGTGGGGTTGGGTTGGGTTGGAGGGGCTATAAGTGGTTATCTCTTTGCAGAGAGGTCACAAACCAGAGGAGGCCGTGTGCTTTAAGCTCCATCTCCAAGTGGATAAATCCCACTATGTGTTGTGGACTGTTGTAGCTAAGCCCTGGCTTAATTTGGCTCAACACCTACCTTCAATACACAACTATTAGTGTCTGAAGCAAAATGTATGTCTTACTTACTCTGAGCTAATAGAATATCTTTAAAACGAAGCATCCCTGTCTTCCAACAGAGCACATGATGCAAAAGGCAGCAGTTACACATTGTGTACTTACCTTACGACTATATCTCATATATGGCATCAGTGGCTTATCAGGTGGCTTGGGAGGCTTTGGGATATTTATTCCAGAGGAATTCTGGTAAAGAAAGAAAACAGAGTCACCTTAAGGCATAGTTGCCATTGAGTGATCAGGCAACCATTTCAATGCTCTCAGCTGAGCGCAGTTTGTGAAACCTACATGCTGGTGCATGGTTATATAATTTGACATATAACTATCAAAAAAATTAGACTTTGAATCAAATACAAGATGCATCAATTTCTTATCAATTCAGTTAACTTGATTTAATTGACAGTTTGAGGCCATACACAAGTCAGGAGCCCCACAGACTACAATGGAATAGCGCTGACTGTAAAAAAAAAAAACAATAATAATAATAAAAAAAAAATCTCACTTAAGCTGAGATTTGCCCACTGCGAGACATAATGCCATTATCAGAGTCAGCCAACCACAGCTTGCATGCAGTGACTAAATTACTGCTCAGCAGCCAGAGCCATGCTGAGCAGTGAGTCTGTAATGCCATGGTAACACTGATGGCATGGGTTACTTAACATGGCTGTCAGAAATGCAGACTTTGAAAGGCAGGTGGTATTTGAATACACACAGATGGACTCTTAGCCAGTCTGCACCGTGATGGAGACAGCACAGGGAGTTTTGAATGACACACATTTCATATTCAGCCTCAGTAATGGAATGAGTTAGGCCTCTCATACTGACTGTTCTGTAATATCTGCTCTCTGAATAGTGGAAATGCAAAAATACAGCTAATCCCATTCGCTCTGAACAAAGAAAAGGTCGGTCTTGTGAAAATCTCCCATGCTATTGATGCTTCCAGAGGCTTCTGCAGTGTCTTCCTTTGTCTAAGCAAGCTGACTCTGTGTTGTATGAAACGCAACTGGAAGTTATCTGTTACAGATTTTAATTTCTCTGCTTGGGTTTTCCTCACATATTCAGTCACCTTGTTTTCTCTATATTAATATTCATACCGTTACCCGACTGTTGCTGCTTTGGCTCCCTCCCAGTCTGTAGTTGTTGTAGGCCAGATGGCTGTATGGGTTGTACCCCACAAACCCGGTAGTGTTGGGCATTTGCTGATGGAAACAAATGAGACAGAAACACGAATGAGAAATGACTAAAAGAAGGAGAGAAGAAAAAGCCCAGGACAAAAAAATTAAAGAAACCAATGACAGAAGCTGGAGAAATGCAAAACAAAGAAACTTGCATTCATGCAGGGGCTATAGGGGAATAAGATTTCCAGAAGCAGTGGTGTATCAGCTCATCAGGCTGTGTAACTAGAAGGGTTTGTGAATTCAACAAAAAACTGATCTCTACATTTTGATAAAGCATAAACTCTTCTAAAATGAAGTCTCCAAACAGCAACAGCAACTTAATTTGGTATACCCTGATTATATTAAGTGCTACACATTGGTAGGAATACTTACAGTTGTAGGGGCAGGGGGAGGGGGAGGGGCATAGGATGGCCTCTCTGTTATGAAGGAAAACGTCCAAATGAAACATCATCATCAACCCAGTAAAACTGCAAACTATTACCAATCCTCCAACTTAATTCGACTTAGATCAATTCTCTATTTGCCACTGATGTCTACCAAACTGCTTTCTACGTGAAATAAAACAGTCGCTAACAAACTAAAATTCCCTATTAACGAATGTTATACACTTATGATATTGCAGTAATATGGTTACATCGCTTCACATGGTTTTCTGGAAACAGTAGATCTGATGTATTTGAACATGCATTTTTTATATCATCACCTACAAACAGATTCATATCACAACTAGCTGTAACACTCCTAGATCCTTACTTGACATCTTTGAAGAAAGAAGTGGGTATCAGTCTATTCCAGTCATTGGCTCTGTAATAAACACATTTTAGAGCAGGAATACATTTGATATCACAGTGATGAGATGCACAGCGTTGACAGGATGGTTCATACATAGCACAACAGATCTTGCTAACATTGTCTAGCATTAACGTTAGCTTGAAGTTAGCTTAACGTATTACGAACACTCCGTCTTGAAAAACGAGTGGATATAATCCACAAGCCATTTCATGTTAGTAAAAGTAATTAAACAACGTTTGTTTGCGGTCGCTTTTAATTCCCAGAGGAGCTGTGACTGTTTGGAAGTGGTAATCGGTAATAGAGCACCGTGGTTGACTTTAGAACTGACTGGTTTTCACCTTACAACTAGCGCTAAAGTCTGAACGGGATCCATTAACGGGCTGTAACTTAGCTAGCCAGCTAACGTTAGCATGTATCCACGCTAGCTAGTAGCCAATATTGTAGCTACAATCATTAATCGTTTCTTCTTAGCTAACGTTAGGTTAGCCAGTCTGCAGCAGAAAGCCTGCAATAAATGTAATTAACGTGACTGAGATGGTTTTAATTATAGCTTAATTATAACGCTCTGACATATTCGATATATGTGGTTAGATCTGCTCACCAGCTTTATGAACTTTAGTTGGTCTAAATAACCAGCAGGCTGACAGCAAGCTAACTGGTTACGTAGCTTAGCTACCTCAGTGAGAAGAAAATGACATGTCTGAGGTATTATTAGCATGCAACGTCAAGTCAAACCCGTTCATTTAAAAATAAAACAAATTCCCCCAAATTTTGATGGTGATAAGCAAGCACGTATACTAAAGTGATGGCCAGAAGACTCACCCTAAAACATTTAGTCCCCACCACAGTGTGTACGTTGTGGCTTAAACAGGGAAGGCTAACCACCTAGCTCAGAGAAACGGTCCCCACAATAAACGAATGAAATGGGGTCCACTCGTAAGATTCCTGCAGAATCTTCCAGAATTGCACCCCCACCCTCTCTTCATTTCAGATGTGCCTCGCCTCGACGCAGATGCTCATCGCCCTCAATTGTCACTGCTACAGTCTTACTTAGTGATATGACAGTAGAAACACCTTTCTCCTTAAAGATAGCCATTCAGAGAAAAAGAGAAAGCATCAGAACAACGCAGCGCTGCAAAATAGGATTTCACATTTTACTTCCATAGTTTATCCTTAAGATGCAGATGTGCATCGTTATAATACTGGTCAAAAACATTAAGTAGCCTGATTACTCCTGAGTTATAAAGAAGGAAAAGCTGACCTACATTGTTACCCTGATTGCAAAACACATTACTTGATGTCAAAAGTGTGCCGTGGCAGTGCAGATGTTCTGTTGTTAACACCCATCCATTGTACGTATAATAATCTCAGGCTATAATATAAAAAATGGTGGAGTGATTTATTATGTCACCATACCATAAATTGCATTATGGACACTTCACAGGCTGCTAGGCTTGGAAAAAAATCAGTGGAAAAATCAAGGTTGTCCTCTTCACTGGTCCCTTGTTGTTAGAACTGAAATACTTTGCATTCTTGTTCACATTGTTTGAGAGCCGCCCAGGTCAATAGTTGTAATAGTGTGTTCCCTAAAGATAACAATCCAAAGCCTGTAGGATTTAGCCTACACCTTTGTCCATTCAACCTGAATAGTACTTGTTTTTGATTTGTTAATTGATTGTGTTCATTGTGACCCTGTTTCTTTCTGTTTACACTGCACACTTGAGAGCTTATTTTATTTATGCTTGACCTGTATCTTGTACAATATTAATGCAGACACTGCTGTGATCTCATCTCCAGGTGTGGTGCCTCATCTTCTTTTCATTCACCCAGCAATGACCAGACAGCTGTGTGGATGGGAGAGCAGATTCCACATGAAGCATGGCTATGACTTTGTTTAGCGCTGGACACCTGTGATGGAGTACATCTGGAGGTATGATGGAGGTCACATGCCTCCTGTAAGCTACTGTGCAGGCTTTACACGGACACTCACATAGGGCCTCCCCTGCACAGCTGTGGGATTGTAGATGCCCAGGGGCAGAACAGGGGCTGTGACATTTTGAATCAATCAGAGGAAAACCCGTAAAGCTGTTCTTGTAATGCAGATTCAGACCCAGTTCTTAAGCCCACAGAGCTCTCCAAAATAGACTCAGGCAGTGGAACTAAGCAGACTTGAAAGTTTATTCTGGTAGTGGACAGTGGAGGTATTTTTAGAAACTGCTGCAGCCAGATTATTATGATGTATCATTCCAGAGGTATTCCTTGGATAAATGCATTGAATGTTATCATTAACCTGTCTTATCAGTACAGGTTGCCAATGTCAAAAACACCATGATACAGAAACATTTAAATGTCTAAAACTGTGCAAATGACATAATGATTCTCAGTTGGTTTCATAAATTCATAAAAGTACACTGTAAATGTATAGTTTTCTGCCTCTAGCCTGGAGGCAACAATTTGACCTTTTAACCATTTGATAATAGCAATAGGTAAACTGATGAGCTCCTACATAAAAATGTGACATACGTGTCACATTTTTGATAAGAATCTTTGATGTAGATATTAAAGATATTGCACGCTGTCGCGAAGAAGAATATAGTAAGTTCACCACTGCTGCCTGGCTACGGTCTAAGGCAAGAAACAACTGTAATCCAATTTGAGCTAGAAACCTCAATTTCAGTGCTATGATAAAGGCAGAGTAAAACAACAGGTTGTATTATAAGTAGGCAGGGTTTTAATGTCCTGATAGTAGAGATAATGCCACCTGACTGTTGGTTTTGAATCCTCTCAAATCCCTGAGCTCTCTCCACTGGCATTAGGGACTACCAGGACAAATCTTGGGGGGCAGGTGGACCATAAAAATCCATAAAGTTAGTCCGAGAGGATAAGTCCAGGACTGAATTTCTGTCCCACACCAATCATGCCTCTCTTCACTGAGTGAATGCGTAGCCCGTGGTTCACTCTTCATCACTTCTCCTCTTCACCTTCTTTGCCTCCTCAACAATAGGGCTCTTTTTCTTTTGTTGGGGAGAGTTTCCAAAGTTACTGCAGCATTTCTGCTACCGGGGGAAAGTTACAAAAGCACTGTCTTCTTTCTGTTATGGTAGTATACTGACAAGCACACTTCCTTTGTGCCGTAAATTGAACCTTCATTTTTCTGTGAAAATCCATGCCAGGTGGCAGACAGAATTGCATAGCCAAAGCGGAAGGAATTAATTTAAACTACAGTGGTGTGATTATTCTATAACCATTATGTTGTGCAATCAGCATTTCCTTCATAATGAAAAATGTATCCTTTAAAACTCAGAGCTATAACAAACTATACTGACCTATAGTAGACTCTAACAGAAGTAGCATTTAATGTGGACAAGCATGGATTATTGGTAGTAAATGGATTTGAAAGATTATTTTAAAACAGTATGCCAAACTAAAACTACTGATTTTTCTTTGTGTATTGATTATTGGTGTGTAAAGATTGTACAAGCTATACAGAAACCTTTTCTAACTGTTATTTATATCAAAACACTGAAATTCAATCAAAACAGTCTTTTCAAAACATATCACTGGCATGTCTATACAGCAGGCTCTTGTCAACATATATACTGTACCTGCATATTTGTAATAAGCTAAAATAATCTAATACTACTGCTAATATAATTAATGTTACTAATAATAACAGCAAAGGCAACAATATTATAGTTTCTAAAGTGTTTTTAATTGATTTATTACAATGTGTACATTTTCATCAGGTAAACATTTACAATGTAACTGATTATTTCATCGGTTTAAACTCTATATTTCAGTTCTTTGATCACTTCAGTGTTTGAATATAACAGTCCTGTTCTGGACGAGATACACAAGACCATAGCTGTTCCCTACCCCAGTCCATTTGGATGCATGCAAACATTACTTCATATCTTCTACATATTAACAGAGAATATCAAAGGCAAAAAGGAACAGTCTATTCTCAGGAAATGCAATTACAGTCCAGTACAGCAAAGTCAGAGATCAAGCAATGTACTATAGCTCAAATACACAGTTTATGTAGTTAGAAGGCCTTTACAAAATCAAAGCCGAAACCATTGCCATCTCTCTCAAAGATTAAGATGATTTAGCAAAGAAATGTGTTTGAATGTGTTTAGTGACACTTCATTAGCTGATGAATGATAAGATAGGATTGTGCTGGAACTTTCTTGTGTGCATGCAGTTCACTGAATGAGTATTGACGTCTCCAGATACTTTGTAGTCTTTGGAACGATTATTAGGATATTTGGTTTTTGATGTTTGTTTTTTTTTAAGCTGTAGCAATGATTCTCCACTCAGACCATCTTCTTTCTATCTGTCTGTGTTTTGGTGCACTTCCTTTGGATACATTTCTTCTACATTGAGGAATAAAACTGGCTAACACTAGGCTAACTAGGTTAACACAAAGACAAGAAGAGGAGTTACCTTTGATGATTTTTGTTTGAATTATATATTATCATTTAAGATTACAGGTTGTGAATATTTGTAATTTTCTTTACGTTATTTATCTCAGTTTCTTAAGTGAGTTTTGTAGCAAAATCATCAATGTTTTATGTGTACAAGTAGTAGAAGGATGGTTTTAATCCTGTAGAATTTCACTCTCATAACCTCAATCACCTTCAGAATGCAGGAGAGATCAGAAAAACCCTCAGTCTATTGAAAACAAGAATATTTGTCAGATTTATTTTGGGGATGAGCTGGCTCATATCAGCTGTTAGCAAGGGTTGAGATTACTGGGCAAGAGCAACTACTTTTAAAACCTTGCACAATAAACAAATAGGAGAGTTAGATGATTTTTCTCTTTACATGCATATTCTACTGCAAGATTAGACCAAATTCGGTGTGAGAAAATGTGCAGAAAATGCGTACTAATAATAATAATAATAATAATAATAATAATAACACATAATTATAATGTCATTCACTTATTTCTGTGTGGAGCTAAATTAATGTATAACTGTTATTTTTGAACCTTGAACTTGGTTTTTGAATGTAAATGATTGAGGGGGACAAAAATCTTTGGAATGGGTTCAATATTGAGCAAGAACACTGTAATGGGCTATCATGGTCATTTGATGTCACAGAACACGAGAGCTGTTGGAGTACTGCTGCCTTGTTTGTCTTATTGTATGACTTTCAGTGGTGGAAGAAGTATTCACATCCGTTACATTAGTAAAAGTACCATACAATAACACAAACAAACAATACAATCGAGGCAGTGGTGTTCCAGTAACTCCTGTGTTGTGCTCTGTAAAATGACTGTTTTTGTCAGTGAAGTCTGGTAGGGATTGATAGTTATGTTTCTGGTTAACCAAAAAGGATCTTACTTGAATAAAAAAGTCTGTCTCTGTAGGTAGCCTTTCCGTCATGTTGTCAGACTCTCATAATAACATTCTGAGTCTATCAGGCACATTAGTGTATGTACTTTGAGGAGGACAGTTGCTCATTGGATTACATTGCAGCTGCTGTTTGCAGTGGCCAGTTATACCATTCTTGCTCACAGAATGTGGGAACTGCACTGCATCTATTCTGAAGATTTTTGTCTCTGTCAGTCATTCACACCCAAAAACATGGTAATATGAGTCCCAGGTTAAAAAATAATGGAGTTAGCCATTGACCACCCATCAGTGTGTAGCATTCAAACGGTTTTTTAAAGCTTAACTAATACTGAGGTAAAATCAAAGTGTGGAGACATAGAAAACAAAAAGAGTAAAAAAATCCACTGTATGACAGTGGCTGTGAGTCTGTCTTTTTTCTTTTCAACAAATCTGATAGTACTACACTGTAATCAGTGTGGAATTGACCTGACTTTCTATGCTGTTTTCCCTCTTCACTAGTGAACTCAAACCCAGGCATCCAACATCAATAATGACCATCCATCCACACGATGAATCTTTTCTTGAGTAATATAATATAATAACCAAAGTGTCTCGTGGACCAGATAGAGCAGGTTGTCCATATCTGATGATGAGAAACACCAGCATTAGCTTAAACCTGCTACTCTACCCCAAACAAGTTATGCATTCCACTAATACAATCAGATTGCTACAAGAATATTACCAGGAGTAGCCATGTCACTTACACTGGTAATACACTCCTTTAATTGTATGTGTGATGCCCTACAGATGATATGAAAACCGATAACTAGCAATGTCAGATTAACAGAGGAAATTCTGGTTTCCCCATGATCATTCTGTTGTCTTTACTGCTACACCAAAGTCCTCTATTCAAAGCTTCATGTTAGCTAGAGGTTGCATTGCTGCCATAATCATCACAAGTTATTACACTCTGCTTGTATATTTAAAACATCTGCCAGCAGTTTACAATACTGGCCAATGAAACATTCAGCCAATTAGCTGTAATGATAGTGCAAAGCTAATGAGTTATGTTACTTTCATATTTTGACAATAACATAAAAACATACATGGAAAGCCTTTGTCAATAGCTAGTGCAGATGGTCACACATAGAAGTGATCCTCACACTTGCTGATGCTAATTGCGCCACTTCCTGAAAATCTCAGTCTTCTGTTCCAATCCTTAGACAATGCCCAAAAAGTGCAGAAGCCATTTTTGTTTTGTATTTTGGCACAGTCAGTATATAGCACCACCAAAGATCTGCCAAGCAGTCTGTTTGGAGAGAAATCCTGTATGTTGAAACATATTCATACAAACATGAGAGTCACACTGGCATCTTAGCACCAGCTGGAAAAATAAGATTATCCTATCAGCAGTGTACAGAGTTTGTAGCCCAGCTACACTGCCAGACCTTCTGGACCACAATGCTAGAGAGAGCTTGTTGGCAAAGAGAGGGGGATGCAGAGTTAACCATTGGGTGATGGAGCAAACCTATTCCGGGCTTTCAGAGATACAGTTTTTCAAATGAGTATTGCTTTTCACTTTGGTGTCCATGTTGTGAAAAGCTATGGCTTATCATCTGATAACTCAAATCAGGGGGCTGTTGCATTCCTTTCTTACCCCTTTTTCCTTTTTCTTTTTTCTTTTTTCTTTTTATCTATTGTTCTCATCACATCTTTTATTGCTACCTTGTGTTGTTGCTGAACTAGACTTTGTGTTTGCAAACACATTTTATGGTTTGTTTTTACCAACTTACCAGATGGGTGGAGTTTGCAACATATGGGACAGTGTAGGAGCCACACATTACAAGTACTTACACGTATTGTGTGAAAAACTAATACTAATTCCTTTAGTTGAGAATCTTTCTGGATTGTCCTGATGCAGTAATTCCAACTGATCCAGTGTTCCAGAAAGAATAAAACAAATACTAACATCCCCTGTTTTGTCTCAAGTCTGACTATCTAGTGGGGTTGATGCCTTTTCTTGTAACTTTTCAAGAATACTACACTGAAGTTAGACTAGAGAAAATAACAGATTTTGCTCTCTAACAAAGATCACAACTACAACTCTTATCTGTGGAAGTTTTTTTTTCTGCCACCTGTTACTTTAAAGCGCATCTGTCTAAAGACTTAGGTTCACATAGTAGAAACAATACACAACAAGTGCTTAAAAGACTCAGAGATCATACTGTCACACACAGAAACAAAATAGCAGAAGAACTCAATTCAATGTTTTCCTTTTTGTTGCGCAAGGTCAAGTACCGGTGGCCTCAGGTGAAGCGAGGCTTTAGGGCAAAGTCCTTTCCTCATGTAGTTCTGCTACTAAGCACCAGTAGAATTCAGCTGGTCCTGCACCCCCAATGCCATTTCTCACTTCTCAGTCCCTCAGGGTGGCAGTCATTAACTGGTGGCAGTCCAGATCCCCTCGCTGCTCCAATGGCCCTGGCAGTCTCATGCCTGTCTTCTGATCCACACACCAGCACTTTCCCCGCTGGCCGTCACGTGCAGGATGACACTGTGGGCATCAAGATCAATAAGCTATACATCTTTTTTAACTACTGGTGCAAATATTAAAGCTGCTCTACACAATATTTTCATATTAGCAATGGATCAAAAGATTGGAATGTAATGCAAAAGGGGTCATTCATAGAGATGAAGCCACAGAGAATTAACACTCAACTCTGCAGCAATGGGTAGCAGTTTTAAACTAAAAGACTAAACTAAACTAAAATCCACTCTACACCATCAGTGACAAAGTTAACGACTAGCAGGTGAGCACAGTGGAGCATTTAGCAGCTGCAGTAAAGAGCCAGACATGTTGTGCTGCTCTGAAGAATCGACTAATGCAGGTTTATATAAAAGTTGAGCACTAGGTAAGAGGTTACAGAGCAGTTTGATTATCTTGAAAGAGCAGTCACTGTTCTGTTGGCAGGGCTGTAATTCTATAACGTGACATCAGACCTGGCTTTTAAAGCTTTTAAAGACACTTTTATTGTTTTAAGGCTCTTGGCTTTATTCTGTGTAAATGGTCAAATGACTGGAGTTTGTCAGGTATAACAATATTTTAACACCAGTTAATGAAAAACAGTCATACATTAGGGTAAATAACACCCAGCTGGCACTGAAAGTTGCCTCAAGTATTTCAAATAATTTAATAATTTGACTCAAATCCTCCAAGATTCTTTGTATGAGCTTTTAACAATTACTGTAATACAAAATCTATTATGTGACTTTTTCTGTAGTTTAAAAAGACCTCCAAGACCAGTTAACAATCTCACAGCAACCCTGCCATGAAATGATTCCCAGTTGCCCCTCATGACCTGTGCTTTACTTCCCAATAGTTTTTATCACAGTGCAGTTTTGGTTAAACAGTAAACAGATGCCTGTGAATGAGCAGACAGAGATACGTTAACCATGTTACGCAATCAACATAACTCAAACTCTTGATGACTGGTGCCTTAGCAGAGCTTTTTCCTTTTATCACTAGTTCTGTGTCTGCTGCTTTGATTGCATATGCAGCTCAGAGCAGTCTTATCTGTGTTTTATGTTCTCTGATTCTCTTACTCTTATCTGCATAGTTGCCCAATCTTGCAGAGGCAGAATAACAAAAAAAGCAACTGCATCCAAAAGCTAATTGCATCCATCACAGCAATAACGTGATTATTGTTCAAGAGTTTAGGGGAAACCACTTTACACACAGGGTTCAACTCTTGATTTCTGAAAGTAAATCACTTTTCATGTGAGCTTAGAAAAATAAGGTCTTGGCATTAGCACAACAGTCTGCTTGGAGACACTTTTGTGTTGATCTTGAACTAGTAAGACAGTATTTCATCAGCTGCAGGCATGCTTTGTGTTTTGGCCCACAGATTGCTGATGTAGTTTAAAAGTTTCAACAGTTTGAAGTATAGAGATAGGCATTTTATTTGCATTGGCTTAATAATAAAGATTCACAGTTCACCAATACACATGGCCAAATAGTGGTCTGCTCAGTGATTCATTGAAGCTCATAGTGAGTGGTTGTTTTTGAAATCACTGACCTGTTTAGCATGGAAATCCCCGTTCTTGTCACAGTTGGGTATAGGGATTGTAAAGAGATCATCATGTGTGCGGGTATTTGATGCCAATCTGTCCAGTGCTCTTTGTAGCTCAGCACGACATGGAGCCTGTAGGAGAGATCATTTTTGATCATCAGCAGAGTTCCAGCCATAGACATTTGCACTGTGGTGAGAAAACTTTTAAAATGGATGAGAAAATCGAAAGTTGAGCTAAAATGAAAATTCATCCACCATGAGTTAAAAACTCAAACTGAAAACTAATGAATAATGGATAGAAATAAATGTGTAAAAGATTGGATTTACTGTATGCTTTGTCATTACTAACAAATTCTGTTTTACTTGCTGAGCCTATTGCCTTCAGTGCTCATTATCTGGGAACTTGTTGAAGTTGTTGCACAGAAGAGATTTTTCAGTCTGATGATATTAAAATTCACTGTCTCAAGTTGACTTTTGCCATCATGATTTATTTATTTGAATCTAAGTCAAAGGGCTGTTGTGGTCTAATACCTAAATTCAGCATCACATAGGTTTTAATTTGACCTCAAGAAATGTCAACATGCTTATCCTGTTTGTGCTTTTAAATGAACAGTATCAGTATGTAAATAGTATTGTGACTTGGTTGCACTGATTTTACAAGCCAACTAGTAATCACATGTGAATAAATCAATCTGCACAGCCCCTCCAACTGTATCCCCACAAAGACTTAGAAATCATAAAGTAAAAAAAATATGGAATCCAAAAATAATAAACCTACCTGGTTGAGCAGCCCAAATAAATCTTATTGTGAGAGACTGAGGCAATGCTGTGCATTCATGTAACACATTTCCTTGTTAAACGAATGTTCTAAAAGGTGGTAAAAACAGCCTGTTGCTGGTTAATGAGGTTGTTATGACCATGCTCTTGCCAATTTTAAAACAGCAAATTGCATGTTGATGTCAATGTCCACCTGTACTTTATTTCACAAGACCGCAATTAAATGTTATAGTCTGTAAATAACTAATTTGTACAATTTATAGCCCGACTGTTACACTCGTGGCTTTGGAACTATAAAGCCCTAATGTAAAACACCTGCTGGTGCTGAGGCATGTATTGCAGAGGGAATTGCCTGGGTTTGTTGTTTTCTGTGAAACTGATAAGGTGTTAGAAGATTGGTTCTCTCACCAGTGCTGCCTTAGTCTCCTCCCTGGCGGTGTTGCTTCTCTGATTTGTGGATTTAGGAGGGTGTCGGGCCAGGGTCTTCTGTATGCAGCGTTTGTCTTGTGGACTGCACCGGATATTGCTGTTGTTTGGGTGCTCTGGGATGATCTCATCCTGCCTGTCCACCGCTAAAGGGCAAGGAATAATGCTTAAGTTCTCAGACTCAACAAGGTGAACAATACACTGTCATATGTGTTACATTACAGTTTGTCAAGAAATTTTGTTGCATGATTGTCAGTGCAACATGATGATGTAATGTTTTCATGATTTGAACATAATTTACAGCATATGGTTGCATATATAGAGCAGGACTGTTCAGCTATTCTCCTTGTCCTTCTGCATAACATCCTATACAGCTGAACGTGGTGAAATGTAGGCTAAAAATGAGGCCAGGTTAACCTCAAGGACACAGAGCCATGTTCCTGCCCTGGGGGGGGGTAATCTGTACCTCAGCTCTCACCCTGGTACTCTCAACTACTGCACCACAGTCATGCCACGAGCTCTGAGGCTTTTTAAAATGACACCACCCCTGTTCTACCACCCTCTGTACATTGTGGTCTGTGCCACATTCACCTTTGCATCCCTATAATCCTGCAGTTCTGTAGCCCTGCAGGCAGCCAGCTGCTTCCTCAGGAAATGCCCCCCTCCCTCTTCACTCTCCACCCTTCCACAACAACCTCAGCCTGTGCCAGATGGAGGTTGTTAGAGGGTATTTGTACTGTCACAAGTGGGCACAACTGGGTGTGTATGTGTGCTTGTTGGTGGCTTGGGGCTCAAGATGGGCAAAGTAAGAGACAGATGTTTGTGTCTTTATGCACATGTATCTTGCCTTTCTCCTGTGGGTTATAAGACTTGGCATCATGCTTTCTGCTCATAATCTATGATATTTTACAGATCAATGGTGGAATTTTTTTTTAGACTCTGGTTCTACCATTTTAAAGCTGTTCTCGCTCTGATGATTGAACCAGATCTGAGGTCTCGTTAATATCTAAGGTCACTGCCAGGCATCCAGGTAATTGCTGCTGGCAAAGAGACAAAGAAGGTGGGTCAGTAGCCTCTGTAATTGTGTGCAATGTAAAGCCTTTTCTCAGGCCCAGATGCATGCATGAGGGCATACTTACACACATCCAAACTAGTATTGCAGTGCAGTATTACTGTGGCTGTTGGGCTTGTCCCTATCTCTGCTGTATTCAGGCATCAATCCTGGGCCATTTTCTGGTGATGATTAAAATTTTTTACAGCTCTGCAACAGGATTTAGAAGTTGACTGGGTTTCTCTAAACTTCATAGACAGTCATCTTGCTTGGCTTGGCTTGTCTGGGGGGGAAGTGTCTCTTGGCTGTTTGTATTTTTAGTCTTGTTGCTGTTAAGCTTTGCTCATCAGCACTTTGTTCCACAAGAGCCAACAGGGTTTCAGCTGTTGCCTTCATTCCAAGTTGTTCTTTTTCCTCTTTTGCCAGTTCACACTTTTCCGATTCCACGCTCTTTTGCAGGGTGAGCCAAAGTGATTTAGAAGTGGGTCAGGGGTGGCATGTCCTGTTTGCTACCACTGCTGTTTTCCATGGAGGAAGTCGCCACTTCTCTGTGTGGTTTCATTTGATTTGGATCAGCAGCTTTAAAATATAATTCCTACAGTGCATTATCAGCTCTGGAGCTGATGCACTGCAGTGCAATGCCAGTCACAGGTGCAGCAGCAAAGATAAAGAAAGGTCTTTTGTAAATCATACTCAGAATCAGGGACAGCCTGTACTTGTCTCCTCTGTTTTGTAGCACATGTTAAAGAGCCAAAGCTCTAAACAGCAATAAACAAAGACCAATATGTTTATCAGCAGGTTGAATTCATCATTAAGTTCATTCGTGAAACTAGTGATTTTAATAGCATGGAACAAAGACAATACAATATCCAACTGGCTCCATTTTGTTAGCATTTGACTGACAAATTCCAAAGCTGGTAGACAATAAACAGCATGACTTGGACGTTCAAGTTCCTACTGAAATATCTGTTGTCACATATTGACTGCAGCACTTGCAAATGCATTCATCAAGTCTGGCCACTGGGCATGTGAGCATAATTCAGTATGGGTTCAGTGAAAGCATTCTGATTGGCAGACCCTATCTCTCTTGATGAACGTGCTTTCTGTCACAGGAAAAAACACTTTACACAAGTTCAATGCGGTGACATCATTTAATCTATGTCAATGCTACATCTTCTGTTTATTCAGTATATTTACCTTCTCTCTGCAGTCTGTAAAACAGTGACAAAAGGAACCAAAGGGGTCATCAGATTTCAGATTCCACTGTTAGTGTCTTTAAGGCTGAGCTTGTAAACCCCAAAGACAAATATCCTCCTCAAATAAATATTTAGTTACACTCAGGGAGATTGGCAGAGTACTTTCCTATGGTTTATACTCCTGTTATAGCTTAGATCTTGGAACTCAGCCATAAGAGTCCACTATGTGAAACATTGTACAAAAACAAGGAGGTGCACCCTTTTAAAGGTCAGGACATCATTTGTGATCTATTTGATACAGACATGATGAGGACAGTTGCAGGGCACTCATGAAGTGAGGTAGATAACATACATAAGAGTTTATTTTTCAACTGTAAAATTTCTCACTCAGGACTCAGCTCAACATCTTTATTTATGACCTCCACGGTTTAGTCTCTTATAAAAATAAGTGAACTAGACAGAGAGAACTAGAAGAATCCAGTATTTTCCAGGATGTGAAAACATAGTTGGCAGGTGTCAAATAACCTCACTGAGGCTTATTTCTCAAATTATTTTCCCCACAATGCAACAATGAAATTTACAAGATAAGTCCATTTGCAGAAAACCAGACTTGCCAACACACTCTTACTCCCAAAATACACAAGAAACAAATAGCAGACAAGTGGTGCAATCAGTATTGCTGATGATTCAAATTTATTTTAACTTCATTAATATTATATACACTATTCATCTTCTGCATTTAATCCATCCTGTCTGTTTTGTTACATTGCAAAGCCATTGCTTAGAGCCCAGGGACCAGTTCCATTACTGAGGTCTATGCCTCAGGCAGGGTCATTTCTCTTCTGTCACTTTCTACATTTTTGTTTCACAAACATTGGGATTAGCCTGATTTTAACAAATTTATCAGTCCATAAAACTTGGCTAGAGTAGCTTAAAATTTGAATTTTACAAAGAGACAGAGGAAAATTGATTGTAGTGTTGTGGTTCTTGATCCAAGATAAAATAGATTAAATTATATTGACAGTTACTAATCTCTTGAAAAGTTAATACTCTTTGGGGAGGCTGCTTCTCCAAAATGTTTTGTAACACTCTGATAAGTGTCAAGAGATTCTGGCAGCAAGCTCAAAAGTAAACTGGGCTTACTACCAAAAAACTGTTCTTTTCAGTCAACAGTGCATGCTGCCAGAGTATCAGGCTGCCTGGTTCCAGGCAGAACATTTCTTTGAATCAGTTAATCATCAGGTTCACTGTCTAGTGCAGTTGTAAGAACACTGTTCAACACTACTGGCATGTGCTGTAAGAAGGCCAATGAAAACTTTGGAACTTTTTAAATGTAATTTGTCAAAGAAAAGATAGAAAGTTGAATCAACACTGAATCACAAAGACAAGAAACCTGCTGCTGTACTAATGCAACAGACATCCAGAAACATGTTTATGAATCTGAATCCAGAGAGAACAGAGCAGCAGCAGTTTACTGTCCTGTTTGATTTAGTGCTGATTTACCCCTGAAAGAGCAGAAAATAATTAGGAGCAACAAACATGAAGTTACTAGAATCTAAAAAGCACATGCCTACTTTCAATTCTAAATTGGACAAATCTTTAATTTCACAGATGTTATAGATTTGACTTAAGAAGCATATGTTGCTGCAGTAATGCTGCTACAGAACAAAGTTCAGAGAAACTGAAGCTAGGTATAAAATCATGATCACTCTCAGCCACAGCAGCTTTCTTGCATTTTGTCAATTTTCAGCAAAGAAAACAATTTGGCTGCTTTGGCTGAATAGTTTGAAAAAATTGGGTAATATTTCAGCCTAAGGCCTTAAACCTTTCTAAGCCAACTGTAATACACACACGCACACACACACACACACACACAGACAGGTGTGGATCAGAGACAAAAATATGACTGAAGGATAGAGAAGAAACTCTTCCAGATGGATCATCATCAGGAAAAACATTATCCTTTATCCTGACAAAACATCATGGTTCAAGACAGTGTCCTGTGATGAAAATAAAACATGGTTTGGGAACTTTTATGCAGTGCAAGGTTTTTCCTGCATTCACTAAATCCACTGAGATTCATATTTTCTCCTGTTTCCCCTATTTTTCATTTAGATATAAACATGTTCAAAGACATCTAAATGTATGTCTCTTATCCAAGACTATACACTGAACCAAGGTATGATAGTCATTTTTAACCTAAGGGACATAACTCCATAGACCAGACCTCATTATTGCTTGCTTTAAAGATTTATTTACTTGCAGATTTGTGAGTAAATTCTGTCACAGTGAGCTGGGAAGATCCTAGACTTCCATCATTTGCTGATGCACTGTTACTGCATGTGATAAATAGATCTATGGATCGAGGAAAGCCTGCAGCTGTGGAGAATTAGGTCAAACTATTTAGAGCAACAGCATTAAGTTAATTTTGAGTGGAGTGTTTAAATATATGTACAGACATATATGTACATCATGGTGTGGGTGGAAGTGTAAGGAGAGAAAATGAATACTATGAAAGGTAAAACTGATCATAAATGATCAAAATCCACTTCTTAAGTTACCATTTGTTATCAAGAAACTGACTTGAAACTGACTACCTGCTGTAGTGTTGTTATTATTGAAATACTGGGCTCAAATATGAAATTGCAGCCCTTGAGGATCCACTGCCTTCGTCAGGTTAAGCGTGTTTCATGGCTAGGACAATGCTGGATTGTTTGTGTATCTCTCAGCTCCAACACTAGAAGGGGGTCCCTGTCTCATAGAGGACAGCAATTAGCTAATCACATTTACTCCTGCATAAGAGCCCCAGCTGTACAAATGTGCCGCACAACCCAAAGAAAGCAAATACACAACATTAGAGGACATCTGCTCAAAGAGATTTGAAAAAAAAAAAAAATCCTCATATAGCACTCCGAATATACATCCACATCTTCAGCCAGATAACAACTCCCAAAATGTGCTGAGGGGTGCTCGCTCATAGAAGAAAGGAAAATCTAGGTTAGCATGCTGCTTTCATAAAGACCTGTGTGCGTCACAGCAAATTGGGCATAGTTGGACTGAGTCTGACTCCACTGACAGCTTCATTCATGCAACTCCCTCTGTGCCTGTAGGTGTAAGACTTTTCATATCTGACATCTGTATCAGTTTGTAAATAATATCCGTTTCACTGTCAGAAGGGAAGCATTTGAATACGACACCAGGGTAGACTCGGCTGGAATGTAGGAACAGATGCCAACACATGCATGATGATTTATTCTAAGAATTAGGATAGAGAGGTTTTCTAAGAATGGGATATTAAGAAGCACTAAAGCTGTCTTAGACCTTGACATAAGATGCTGGATAGTGCTTGTTGTTGCTATGGAAATTCAGTATAAATAATAATACATTTTTGAGGGATAGCTGGACGGGACTGATAGCTCATAACTCTTGCTTACCTTTCATTGATAGTAACTATCCCTAAAATGAAGTGACAGTCATGAGACAGCACTAATCTTTGTGAAGTATCTAGATGTGGGGCAGTAACTATTAGCCTGAGTACCCTAAATTCCCTTGAATGAGCTGTCCAGCTCTGCCTCCTCCCCAGGGTCCTTTTCATTATGAATTCTCTTGGTTTTTAAAAACCCTCTTCTATTTTTATCTAGCATGTGCACTGTTGCTAGGAGTGGGGCAGTGTCAGACATGTATTCAGGAGATGCACCCCCTTGTTTAATAATGCATAAGTATGGTGAATGCACCACAAAGGAAATCTCCTGCTTATGACTGGAGTTGCTCCTCACCTTCCCCTGTGCCTTTCTGATTGTCTCTCTACTGCCATGGTTTACATTGGACATTCTTATACAGCAGATCTGAGCTGCTGCCCAGAAGAATTGATTTACAGTGAGATTTATTGGGCAGAGCTTCCCCGCTTTGTTATGACAGACTCCAGGGGTGAGGAGGAGTGTGGAGACAGAACTCAGCACTCAGATTACAGAACTTTACAAAACTTCTGAACTTTCCAAAATGTTCCATCTACTGCTGCCCCGCCCCGGACAAAAGGACCTGAGACTCCCCTGAGTGCACTATTACCAAGTTCCGGGCCAGCTGATCGAACAATGTAGCACCAAAAAGCAAAAATAATGTTCAGTGAGAACATTCTGCGTGAGAAAACGTTGTGGATCAACAGAGGTGGGCCAAGACGAGACAGCCCTCCATTTTTATCATGCTCTAAACAGCTTTCCTCGTCTCTCTGATTCCATTTAGTCACGCTATGTGCCGGCCTAACCTATGCTGGCCCTGTACAGAGAGCAGAAGGCTCTCATTTCAGCTCTGGCAGCAAGAGTGCCGATGAGCTCATCCTCTTGAAGGAGCTGGACGTGGTGGGCGATGCGCTCGAAGGCTTGTTAGGGTTTGGGAGGGGAGGGGGGGTACACCCAGGGCCAGGGGAAACAGATGCTGCAATGAAGATGAGCATCCTGGGAGTTTTATATTGGCTAAGTTGATCCAAGTCTTTGGTGTTCTGACGCTAGCCTACTGCCATTACCAGTAAATGTCTGGGAGCCTAGACTCAGTTAGTAGATAATCTGGAACAAATGAAAGAACCACCTTGTCTGTGACACATTATAACAATAGTTTCATATGGCATAATGGAAATCAACACCACTCCCTTTGTGGAAAGCAGAGGAAGACAAACAGTAGAGAGTGTTTCATCAGGAGAAAGAAGTTAACGTCAAAGCAGTGAACTGGAACTGGATATGCAGATAAGACATCCAGTATTAGACATCCCACTGTGTGAAAGTGGAAACAGACTTTCGTCTTTGCAAGAGGAATGCAACAAAGAGGAGAATAAGAAGCTGGCCCAGAAAAAGTGTGATAGAGACATTGACAGCAGAAGAAGAGTTAGACATCTGCAGCAGCAGTAGGAGGAGGAATGGGGGCGTCCATGAAAGAGCACCAAGTGAATTACTGATTGCAGAGAGCTCTAATAGCCCCAGACTAGCCACACTCCATTACAGTCATTTCATACAGCAGCTTTTATTACCTCCTCCCATTACTAACACACACACATTGACTCTCACATTCCTAGTACTGCCACAATGTATTTCAGTGCCTGCACTACATGCCTACCTGCAGGATCTCAGTTTAATATGGGCATGATGAGATAATTGCACAAGGAATGCTGGGAAAGTGAATTTTTAGTGTCATCATCTGCATTAACCACATGCAATGATTCTTTGACTAAAACAGGTATGGTGTAACTTGTGTACTTCACAGTCATACAGAGTGCAGATACATGCAGCAGACATACAGTACAAGGTCCTCACACACACTCACATGCACACACGCCCACCCTCATCTAGCACACCTCCTCCACTCGCCTCTCTGAAGCCTGCTCTGCGTCTTACAGCAGGGGCCCTTTCACAACGACCGGCCACTAGACAGCAGAGGGACTGTGTACGCTCTCCCATCAGGCCATGCGTGAGGAGCTGGTGTGTGTGCATGCTCTGGTTCAGGGCTTAGCTGAGATTAGGGTAAACAAGCAGCACATTGTCACACCCCCCCAACCCTGACCCTGCCCAGCTCAGGTAAGGCCCAGGCAGCAGAGACAGAAAATATTCTGGTTTGCCCAGCTGTGGGTCCACAGAGCGAGAGGGACGGAGGGACGCCAGCCCAGGTCAGGTTTGGACAGACCTGGTCAGCTGTGGCTGACAGCTGTTACATGCTTCATACAATGAGAGCATCCTGACATAGACATTTGCAGAGATATCAGAGATATCAGATGTAAGTGACAATAATTTAAAGAAAGAACAAGAGCCCAGTGAAAAGAAGTCATCAGTTCACACACGCTCTGACCCCTTCTTCATTCTCACCTGAGTTCTCCTCCACCTCCCGCTCATCGGTGCACACCCCCTGGCCGTGCATCAGTGAGTGCAGTGGCCTCTCCACACCACGTGGCGGGTAGCAGCGGAGGCCTGTGCCACATCGGGGTGAGTAGACGCCACAGTGCGCCCCTTTAGGCAGGGCGCAGGTGGGGCAGCAGCCACAGCCGGGCTCCCGCACCGTCTCCTCGCAGCCTTCCGGCAGACGGCAGCTGGCCAGCCTCTCCTCAGAGCACACTGGACAGCGAATGGCCTGGTCTGACAGGCACAGCGCCACCAGCGACAGGACACCAAACACCCACAGGCTCCTGCAGGATGGAACTACTGCCATGCCACCTCCACGCACCATGGCAGCCCCGGCACCTGCACACAATCCTTTTCCCTTGTATATGGTCCCCTTAGCCTCCCTCTCCTCTCTGAGTGTTATGCGGCTTTTGATCACTTTATACTTCAACAGCAGATTTTAAACAAACAAGGGAGGTTTGAGAAGAACGCTTTGTCCAGGATGGTCTTTGATATTTTCAGCTGGTTAGTGTTTCAATTGCAGGGACACAAAGCCTCTGCTGTATTGCTCTCCGTTCCTCTGATTCAATTTCACAGCGCAGAAATTGGAGCCTGCTCTTGATCTGCCAACTGGCAAATGTAGTGGTGATAAGGACTAGTTTTTGTTATGTTGGAATGAATAGTTGCAAGAACGATATCCACCAGTGTGCTCAGGTGAGTCTTGCTCTGTCTTCGAGTTTGAGTCCAGAAGCTTGCCCACCCTCTGCTGAAACACCAAAAAATCTGGTCTACAACTGTCCAAATGCAAAGCAGGTCATCAAAAAGCAGTGTTTTAAGTAATAGCTGCAGTTTCCTCCTCTTGCTTGTGTGCAGTTCAAAGGACTCGTTCCTGAGAATGGCTCAACACGAGTGGCTCTCCTTGGACTTTATACTGGTCCATGGACACGCCTCTTTCTACAGTGAGAGAGGAGCTGAAAGGCACAGCGGAGGAAAGCCAGGCTAAAGCTCTCTCCCTCTGTCTCCCTCTTTCTCTCTCTATCTCTCTCCTACTCAGACACACAAGCTTATATACACTCTCCCTCACTTGTCCTCTCTCAATCCTGAGTGCAGAGAAGAAACAGTTGAATTGCCCTCTCACTTGCTCACACACAATACATGTAGTCCCACCCACCCCCACCACCCAACCACTATTATACTCTTCAGTCATGT
Source organism: Lates calcarifer (assembly GCF_001640805.2). Taxonomy (NCBI): domain Eukaryota; kingdom Metazoa; phylum Chordata; class Actinopteri; family Centropomidae; genus Lates; species Lates calcarifer. Next base: position 27,169,644 of record NC_066837.1, on the reverse strand, counting down.
CTGATTTGTTTCATGTGACAAGCACTCACATATATCGATTTGTTTTTTCTAAGAGTACTTGATACAACATTTTGGTCCATAAAAAAGTAGAAAAACAGGAAACACATCAGAGCTGCTCCACTTTAATTAACCCCAAATGCCCAACACACATGTATGCGCCTCTGGGGCTGACACATTGTCCTAACAGCACACCAACCTCATGCCTGCTCTCTCAACAGGGTTTCAGTGTGTATTTATGTGTGTGCATTTGCATGCATGTGTATGTGTCCAGTGGTCAACCCCCCCCCCACCCCCACCCCACAACCACCCCCCATTATGTCGACCCCCAGATCTCTCTTTCTCTTTTTCTCTCTCTTCCTACTAACTGGAGTGGGCAGCTATAAAAGGCAAATGGACAGTCCAACCCACCCTCCTCACTGCCGCCCTGCCCCCAGTGGTCCTAAAAAAGCTTCCCACTAGTGGAATCGCAGGATAAGTTTTAACAGCGCTGCAAGCCAAGACACTTTATTAAATGTGTGTGTTTCTGATCATGAAAGAGTCTGTAATCAGTGTGCTGCTTCGTTCTTGCTTGCTGTGTGTGCAGATATGTCCTCCACTCAGCCTTTAAGGTTTTGATTCATGGCTTTTATTAGTCGACATCTCTGTTTTTTTTTCTGTGTTCCTTTGCCTCTATTTTGCCATGGAAACCCAGCATGTATTGTAATGCCTTTGTGAGTGTGCTTTCTTTTGTCTTTTTTCTTCAGGCTGGTGGCTGGTTGCCATAGGCGGGCCGTGGGCAGCAGCCAAGCCTTACAAGGCTGTGCACCACTCAGGTGGGTGCTACAGAGAGTGTTGTTAGTTACACGGCACCCAGTTACTCCTCACCCAGTCCCTGTGCAGTAGATGATCAGAAATGTGTAGAGTTAAATGTCTGTGATTGGGAATCTGTTTACAAAGCTTATATAGACAACTACTCAAGTCCACCAGCAGTCCACCAGCAATGCTAAACTTAGATTTATTTATTCTACTATATCTGGTCAGTTTCAAGTCAGTAACATGAATGATGGCCACAAAAACTGTTTCATTATGTGTCATTTAATGAGGTGTTCGACTGTTTGTGCGTGTGTTTTGGGAGTGAGGGCTTGGGGGGGAGGGGGAGAGGGGTACTCAGAGATTGGCAACAGTGATTGGTAATGCTGTTTTGTAGATGTTGGGAGTACTAATGAGTTATATGTGAGTGTGTGTCTGTTGTTTCAAATTTCTTCAACAGTCGTTGTAACTTGTGAATCTTTGAGAGAGACAGAACTATAAGGGATTAGTATATACGTTTCATCCTTTTTCAGTTATGCTTGTATTTGATAGTCAAAGTAGAGAAATGACAAGAAATGAGGGGATTGACAGATGGGTAATGTGATGAAGCAACTCTCTGGACAGAGGCATACAAGGGAAAATGGTTCATGGCTGGTGCATTGAAGAAACACTGTCGTAATCAGGTGCACCGCAGCAACATTAAAACTTTTTTTTCTGTAATCATTCCTCCTGCTCATATTGGACATTAAATGATCCCTCCTACATGCTTCCAGTGGAAGTGGGCTCATTTTACCTTTGGCTGAATTCTAGACCGGGAGCGAGGACTGCAATCTTTGTTACCCGTCACATACATGGAAGCCTGTTAGGATGGAATCTCTTCACAGCCAGTTTGAACAGGAGGAATGATTACAGCCAGCAAAACCTGTTTCTGTGCTCATGTGGTTACCTAACTTTCAAGGCATTCTTGAAAAACTGAACTTTTAACCCCAAATCCACCAGGATGTTCCATCATCCAGTACTCAGCAGCTTGACAGTTTTTTGTAGTAAGCTCCTGAGTTGATTTTTTGATATGCCCTTTAAAACAAATCCCTTAAGTTTAAAATGTGAGTGTAGTAAAAAGTGCTGCAGAACAACTGTGGGCCTTTAAAATGTGTGCAGTTATTTTATTGATTGAGAAGAGTAAATTTGGAATGAAAGGTTGTATAGTTTGGCCACAAGATGGAGTAATAGCTTCTTAAATGGAAAGTCAGGAACCATGTGAACCGTCTGAACTGATATCGAACCATCGCAACCATAGTCAGTTCTTTGTTTCACTTAGAAATGTACAGTGTTGTAGATCCTACACGTTTAGGTTTTGTCAAGGCATGGTTATTCTGTAATCATCAAAATGGTAAGGACTGATCCAAATTACCGGTGTTGCTACTCTGCTGTATGAACACGCTTTGGGTCTTTGTTGCTCCACCTTCAAAATGAGTTCCTGTTCCTTTAAGGGATCTCCAGAATTTACCGTAGTGACGTTGCGTATATTCCATATTCAGAGAAAGTCCAGTGGCGGAGTGTGGAATCTCCTACTGCGAGAGCGGTTCTCCTCTGGGTGCTGAGCAAAACGCAGGTAAGATCACTTTATCATTTCTCAAACTTAGTGTTAACTTCCAACAAAAAGTAAAATCTAAAAAGTACCTTGGAACTAACTAATGTGTAGACATTCGCTTCTCAATTTCATTTTAACCGTAAAGTTTGTTATTGCTTTTTTTTTTTTTTTGGGGGGTCATCACTGAATGTAATGTAAGAGTAGTTACATCTCTCTAAATGATGTAAACTTTTCTAAATAACTTTAGAATTTATACTTTTGTTGTTACACTTGCAATATAAATTTTAAAAGTGTACATGCTTTGGTAAAGTTTTATCAGATTAATAAAAACTGATAGAGGTCCTCTAAACCACCCTTTAAAAAGTGCACAGCTTTATTTTATTTCCAAATTCATTTTCAAACTGTGGCTTCAACTACCGGAGTCTCAGTGGCAGTTGGCGTGGAAAGCTCTTCTACATTGCTCCTATGTACAGACCTGGCAGGAAATACATGTGCAGTGAACATCATCTCTTTCTCATAAGGCTAAATGTAGTGACAGGGTCGAGCAATCAACCGTGGGCTTTTACCCACTTTTTTTGTGCAACTTTTTTTTAATGCTGTCCAACCAACAGGAACAGTGAGATGCAAGTGTTGGTTCTATTTCTTCACATGCTTTGTAGAAATAGTAAGGGGGGCTTTTAATAGTGAGAAGATCAGTAGAAAAGTTATATTCGTCTCAGTGTGTCAAACAAAAAGTCACATCATGAATGTATACAAGAAACCCGCCTTTTTTGTCATGTTAAAATACTCAGTGTTCTCTGTGCCGCTCTGTAAACACATCGTGACAGACCTGGTTTTGAAAAAGCGCCATAAGAAGGAATCTGGCTTGACCTGGTTAAACTTATTTCTGCTCCAAACTATCTCTCATTTATCAAATATTGTGATTCCTCTCCACAGAATCTTTTTTTCATGATGAACACAGACGAACATCCTGAATTTACCTCCTCAGAGGGAGACAGGATGGGTGAGTATCTGATTCCTTGTCTTCAGTGCGAAAGTGTACGTGATCAGGCTGCACACATTTCTCCACAGCTGCCACCACCTCGCCTGAGTGCACATGACTGTAGAGTATTGAAAGCTGAAGGCGTATATATGGAGCAATTTGTGCAGGTTGCAGTTGTCAGCGTCTTAATTACAGCAAGATAAAGAAGTGTCCCTGCACATTACTTGATCATAAAAATGATATTTATATTCCATTATCGTAACAGAGAAGTGTACTAGTTTGAAGTTCTCTGAATTGTTTCATTAAATAATGCAAATTATTTACACATGCACAATGTGTCACTTTTTCAGATGTTTGCAGTGATGTTGCTGATGTGAAGTCACAGGAGGAGGAAGAAGAGAAGGAGGATAGCTCATTCAGTGAGAATGGAACCCAGTGTGCTGAAGGTGTGACGGATTCACGTAAGTGTACCAACACCAACATACACATGCACTATCTTTCCATTACACTTTGCATTTTAGCCATTGTGGTCAAACCAGTTAGCATGGCACAGACACTTTCTTGTCCACAGACGTAAGGAAAGAGTGGGAAGGATGCCAATACAGACCCTGAGGAAAAATACTTTACTGTTGTATAGTAAAGGAACTAAGATAAAGTTCTAATTTTTAATGTGGCTACAGTGTATTTCTGTTTTTATATCTGAAGGATTTTCATATATCGGAGTGTGGTAGAATTTTCTCAACCTACAGGGAGGAAGAGGAGGAGGGTTTTCTTCAGCAGTGATTAAATATGATCCACTAGAGAGGGCAAACATATAATGGACAGGAGTGTGTAGTAAGAGCCATTTTAATATCAACCAACGGATTAGACAGAAAAAGGTCATTGGATCTTGGGTGCTCTAGTTGTCCTGAGTCTGTTCTGAGTTGTGCCAAGGTATGGTTAAAGGTGTCTTTTCTGTGTCTCCTGCGCTGGTGGTCATTGTGTTATGTGCAAAGTGATTCTTAATTCGATATAATCGGCTTTCATCACTGCTCGGGTATAACTTGAGTGCCGGGTTTGGCGAGTTCTGGTTTGACCCCTCACTGCAGTGTCATGCACTGTATGATAAAACTTATATCTTGATTATATAATGTGATACCTTAAGTAATAATGGTCATTTCATCATAGAAACTCTGCTGTGTGAGCTAACATCAAGCATGGAGGGTTTGCACAACTGTGGCTACCTTGAGAGTGGAAATTATTTTACTCAGCCCTGCAGTTTTTGTCACGTAAAAAAACATGGTGTTACAGACAGCTCTCCTATTTCTGACTGCCACCCATCTGCCCCGCTGGGTGCACTTCCTAAAGCCCTGCTCTGCATCTGATGCACAGCCTGCGGTTCACTGCTCTGAGACCCTGGACTCTATATCGGGCCTCTCGGAGCTCTGTGTGTGCAAAGTTTCCATAGCACCTCAGAGCGCTTTCCACAATACAAGGCGCTGCTCTTCAGCTCATCACCAGTCACCGCCAAGACCACATGTGGTTTCTGGATGGAACTGAATACACTGGGGGTTGGTTGACACTTAGCAAAAGGCTAGGTGAGAGGTCCTGCAAACCAGACCTAGGGACTCTGCATGTCAACAGATGTGGTGTTGAGAAGTATACATAAAGCTGGGCAGATCCTGGATGATGTGGAAGTTTGACCTACAGCAGGTGCAGACTTGTAGCCAGGAAAAAGGTCGAGAGAAAACAACTGGATAAATTTGCATGCTGTAGAAATGAAGAAGAATTTGCACTGTGCTAGCTGCTGCAGATGAACATTTTATTTATGATGTTTTTCATGACAGGACAGATAAAGAATCAATCTGAAATCTCTTTTTAAAAGCAGACGAGGAATTGGTGTTGTCTGTCTGAGGCGCCTGCTGCGTCTCTCCCCTGCCCTGGTTCTGGTTTCTGTGTATTCAGAGGAAATGCCTTCCCCTTATCTCAAGCACACATCTTCTGAATCTCTTTGTGACACTATGCACTGGCCCAAATTAAGCTACCCACACTTTGGAGATGCGCTAGTGCTAATATCAAACTATCAACTATAAATACAAATGTAGAAGTGAAAATATGACAGCCTTCACATTCTGGTTGGAATGGAGTCTCATCAAACTTATTTGGCCCCTTATTTGGTAGTGAAAGATTTGTTTCAAGGGGCTCAACAACCTGTACAGCATTACGACTTCCTCTGTCCTTTGACCCTCAAATTGGACACACTCCCTGAATAAACCTTTTAAGTGGGAAAAACTGTTCAGATGTATTCCTCCATATGTGTTTTTTAATAACATGTTTCCATCATTTTACTGTATATAGATCAAATGTTTCTCCAAATATATTCTCTGCTTCTCCTTTCCTTCCTTCCTGCTTAGGTGTGATAAAGACTGAGGCAGAAGAAATGGAAGATAATGAGCAGTATCTCAAGGCTGAAAAAGAAAGAGATATTGTGCCAAAAGAGGAAGCAGAGGGGGCCAGTGAGGACGGGATGGAGGAAGGATTTGACGAGGAAAGGACAGAGGAGGACGATGATGAGGAGAGGGACGGGGAGGCGGATGAAGAGGGAGATGCCCTGAACGAGCCACAGGACCTGTCGCTGGCGGACTACTCGCGTTACGAAAGCGCTGCCCTGCCAGACACCCACGCAGCAGCGGCCGCAGAAGGGACTTGTGTGTCTGGAGCCGTTACGCCCCGCATCCAGGCAACAGGCAAGCTCAACTGTGACATCTGTGGCCTGTCCTGCGTCAGCATCAACGTACTGCTGGTTCACAAACGCAGCCACACGGGTAAGCACAGGAACACAGCCAAAACACCTGACCACAAATACAACAGTTGTGCAATGATCACACTGTTGATAGCATTGGGAGATAGTGCCTTGTATTGACAAGGTCAAGATGTTTGATTGAGTAACTATGATTAACAACACGCGAGTCTGCATCATATATGACGCACATATCCTAACCGGTGCTATAGTGACATTAAGAGGTTGTGAAATACCCTTTATTGTCATCTAAATATAAAGCACATGCAGTAACTTTGTGATTTAATCACAGTAACAGATAGGCCAACACATCATAGGGCTTCCATAGTCATTATATTGACCTGAATTGTGCAATTCTTGAAATTACTCTTTCTACCTGCTTAGAGCAGATTAACAGTATGTATGTTCGTCCCATGCACATGAAGAACCTAATTTCTGTTGTGGTCAGCATGTTGTCTAACATGAAGTACAACTTGACTTCTCTATGAAGAAATATAGAGTTGTGAACCACACATGCACACATCATGTATTTGAAGAAAACGGAATTACAAACGTTACAGTACAAAAGCTGTCAAAGAATTAAGGTAATGAGTTCTGCATTTAAAGTGAGGAACATTTGACACATGATGATTCTCTCTGTCTCTCTCATTCCTTCCATCAAGCTACAGTGTGACTATCTAACAAAGCAGACTTTAAGAAATGAAGATATTATATTGTATTATATCGAGGTTAGATTACTCCCTGTAATAACCATGATCATTTACCCAGCAGTGGGAATGCATCACTGTCATCTGGCCGGTCCTGTTGAATTCAACATGACAAGCTGTGATTATTGGTTTTAGTGTTAAAACACATTTTTGTTTCATACTTTTTTTTTGAACTGATGAGAAGCATTGAATTGTTGAATATGAAACTCATTAGGCTGTGTTTTCAACATGGGAAGTCAACTGCACAATATGCTTGGTATTTGTGTGGTTTGAGTCATGAGAACATTGTTTCTAGGTTTCTGACAATCAAAGTGGATGTTGCGTTGTTCCCTTTTCAAAGATGGTGAATGATTCTATGTTTTTTGCAAATTCATTCTACTAGGAACAAAACAAGGGTTGATGGCTAAAGTAAATCATAAAAAACCTGTTATTTTTTAAAAAATATCAATATCAGAGCTAATCATAAAATGTACACTCATGAAGCTGTGAACACCACACCAATGTGTTGTTCATCAGTAATCTACAGCTGAACTAATTATCACAGTAAATCTGCAACACAAGATAATTTACAATGGTCAAACTGTCATGTGAAATCAAACTATGTTGTGTGATCATTGAGTTACAAAGTGAATGTCATATTATAATGTGAAATGTGCAGAATTGTTATCATGGTGTGTTTGCTTTTTTTGTTTTTGTTTTTTTCACACTCAGGCGAGAGGCCATTCCACTGCACTCAGTGTGGGGCCTCCTTCACCCAGAAGGGAAACCTGCTTCGCCACATCAAACTGCACTCCGGGGAGAAGCCTTTCAAATGCCCCATGTGCAGCTACGCCTGCCGCCGACGTGACGCTCTGAGCGGGCACCTGCGCACCCATTCTGGTACCAGTCAGCCACATACACGCTCATTCACTCACATGTGTAGCTGATGAGCACTGATACTGTATGCACCTGTGTACAGTATCGTTGTTAGTTGGTTTCTCACTCCTCCAAGTCGGTTTCTCACTCCCTGTGAATCTGAATACATGAGGTCTGCTGAGCTGACATGGCTTTTCCAGTAACACCCTGCCATGCACTCTCATACGGTTACACACATTACATATGACATCTTACTCATTCACCTCTGGACTTACTCACTCACTTTCAGTTCACATGTTTTACCTGCAGGCACGCCACTCCAATGTGCACATCATCAGTTTTGTATAAAAACCACGTACTTAAGGAAATAAGACTCGCTGTACCATATAGATGTTGTTGATGTTTCATGTCTTAGTGATTAACTGAAACTCCTGCTCACAGTAGAGAAGCCCTTCAAGTGCAACCACTGCAGTCGCAGCTACAAGCAGCGTAGCTCTTTAGAAGAACACAGAGAGAGGTGCCATGTGTACATTCAGAGCAAAGGTCCCACTGAGAGAGGTGAGCAGCCATCACACACTCAATCTCCTCTCACCGCCACTTTCTGACACTTGTTCACATGAAACACAAAAACATCTTCAAAACACCACCATCTTCACAGGACGCACAAAGACACAGTTCACACATGCACGTATAGTTGTTAATCAGACCACCACACAGTCTACATAAACACATTTGTGCATACACAGCAGGCACACAGTTAAAGCTGTTATTGCTAACAGATCCTGTTTTTATAGCCTCATTAAATTAATGAGCTTATGGCTCTTACCCCATCATTACAGCTTAAATAGGTTATGGCTGCTGTGGTGTGGAGTCACAGCACTATGAAGACCGCTTCTCATGTCTGTAGCAGCAAAGGGGAAGCCAGATATGTAGGGCAAATGGTTCAGCCCAGCCACACACAGAATTACACCCTCTATGTCTAACCACCCCCCAAAAGTGCCTTTACATATTGGCAGGACAGTTGCACGGTTGCATGACACAGACAATGCTCTGTTTCTGTGGTCACCAAATGTCGTAAGTTTATGCCTGATAGTGCCGTGGTGGTGAGGAAGTACATCCTCATCCTGTGGTCTCCACTCCTGCACTGGTGAAGTAAAAAAGCACCAGGAAGTGAGGTCAAAGGAGCTTCTGATCTCAAATTAATATCTTGTTCCTCCCAGTGTGTCTCTGCTTCAAACAGCTGGGGTTTTTTTTACTTCACATTACAACCTCAAAGGCTTTGACAGGTGGGCAGCTGCTGCTCACTGATACTTCACTCATGATACTGCTTGATCAAGAAGAGGTCTTCATTTCCTTTTTGCACTTATTCTCTCACTGTCTTGCTGTCAACCAGAGGACAGCCACACATCCAGGACTCAGATGGGTACTGAACGTGCTCTGCTGCTTGACAGGCTCGCTAGCAACGTAGCCAAACGGAAGAGTTCAATGCCACAGAAGTTCACTGGTAAGAGCAGCTAAACTCACAACAAAGACACACAGGGGCTGAGCAGAGGCTCTGACCTCCAGTAGATCAAAGAGACTTGTGTGGGAACTTTAAAGCAGCTTACAGCAGTACTTTAGATTTAATCAAAAAAATTATGAATGCCTGCATTTTTGATTAATAGTTCTACATAAATACAACTTGCTATTTTTATGTTAATAGCCTACCTATTTACTGATATCTGTATTTTCTAATTAAAGAGCTTCTACAGCTATAACATGCTGCTGTCTTTTTGAAATGTGTATAACATTTGTGCTTTTTGCTGGCATTTATGCTTTACAATACAGAATTCATGATTTGTAGATTATTTCAAGTTGTCTGTCTGAGCTACTTGTTTGTCCTTCTGTCTTTGCTGGCTTCCATCTCTTGTCAAACAGGAATTGAGGGCAGAACACCTGCCTCATACCTGCACATACCACAGAGTGCCCTCTACTGCCCTAAATTCTCTGCCAGAATTGTGTCATAGGTGGGTATTGGTAAACATGCATGGTTAAATAAATGAGAGTGAAAAAGAGAAACACATTGAACAACACTTGAAACTTCTCAGTTTAATTACTCACTTTGTATGTTTTGATTCAAACGCAGATAATTTGCCTGAGTGATGAATGATCAAAACATTTTCAGTAAATGGCTGATTTGGCATAGTGATTTCCCAAACTTTATGGGCGTTCACACTCAACACAACAATTTTCAATAGTTGGCTCTCACCTTTCTGGTTAAGCCCAACTAACATTGGGTTGTAGTTTCGCAATAAAGCCTCAAGCTGCTCGCAAAACGAGGCTGTATGGGCAAAAACCCTCCTACGTCTCTCCTATCAGGTCGACAAATGAAGTGAGATCTTTCAATATGACAACCACAGGGGGAAAAAGAGAAGTAATGTCTGCAACCGCAGAGAGAGAACAGGCGGGAGGCGAGAAACGTGAGCAGGTGCCTCTATGTCTATACTGTGGTGCAGCTGCACTACAGGCCTTCGTCTGCGTTGTCTGCTTCCTCTCAACCCTCTGTCCTCCTCCCAAGTTCAGCTGCTGGCTCAGGATGCTCTGATGCCTTATAATGGCTTTTGTCCTGTGAACCTGGTGTGTTCCAGTTCATGGCATAGATTTTCCCCTCTGTTGCCTTGGGGGTGCAATTCTTTCTCACTGACCCCTTAGAGTCCTTTAAAGGTCTCTATTAGATTTTTCTCCATCTGTAAGCAATAATTGCCTTAACTGCTGCTTTGCTGCCTGTGCTGTTTCTTTGGCCATGCTGTGGATGAAGTATGTAAAACCTCCCCCTGTTGAGTCTTGAGTGCACTTTGTCCTTGTGTTACTGGTGTAGGCGACAACGGTGTCTGCCTGGACCTGAGCTTTAACAGGGAGCTGGTCCACCGATCTGATGTCAAGGACCCTCCTCCAGGATCCCCAGGGCCAGAGGGCCACCATCAGCAACAACAAATCCTCGCAGGCCCAGAGGGTGACCCAGCTCCCTCCCACAGACCCTACCCCATCCCGTTAAGTCGCAATGACATCAACCCTATGGGCCTCACCAACGGCCATAAGATGGGCATGTCGCTGCTGGGTCTCCCTCATGCTGCTCAGCCACCCCTTGGCATGGACTCATTCCACACTGACAGCTCCCAGATGTCCCAGCCCATCATGTACAGCTTAGGGCACCTGCTGGGGGGGCTGAACCACCAGAACGGCGTCCCTCACCCACACGCCCAGCCCATCCCCTTGTCGCCGTTGGAGGCTTTGCGAGTGGTGCGGGCTGACGGGGAGGGAGGGACCCTGCCTGGGGCTGTGTACCCCTGCAGCCACTGCAGGGTGATTTTCCTGGACTATGTCATGTTCACCATTCACATGGGGTGCCATGGCTTCCGCGACCCGCTCGAGTGCAACGTGTGTGGCCACCGCAGCCGGGACCGTTACGAGTTCTCTTCCCACATAGCCCGAGGCGAGCACCGCCTAGAATTGAAGTAGCTTTCATTCATGCTGTTGTTCATGCTTACATACACACACACATATGCTCAGACAGATAACACTGTATGAGCACATACACAGATTTACTCATATAAGTAGCTGGTAGTATCAGAAATGAAAGCATGAAGTAGCAGCTATCTCTCTCTGTGTCTTTTGTGTGTGTCTTTGAGTGTGTGTGTGTGTGTGTGCAAGAGAGAGAGCTTGAGAGAGACGTTATAGGAGTGTGACGGGTGTTGGAGTGTTCTTAGTCATACTGTACTCATCTGAAAAGATGGCCTGTAAAGTGTTTATGCGGGAGTAATTCTACTTCCTTTTCATACATACATTTGTACTTAATGATCCCTGCTGAAGCCGCTGTTTATAATATATAGGAGTATGCCATATATACATTTAAATGTTCTACAAAGTAGCATAAATGAATGCATTTATCGTGTATCTGCTGTTGGTTTTCCTGTTATCTGTCTAAATTTGTAAAAATAAAAGAGACTTTTTTTTTTCCTTCATCACACATAGACCTGCATGTATCTCTGAAAAACACTTACCAATTCAAGACTGCAGAAAAAAAATCCTATTATCTACAAGGTCACATGTCTCCTTTTAGGCTGTGGTTTACTGCACTTCACGGCTTCAAAAGACATCACTTCGCTCTGCACCATGTGCTGGTTTCTCACTCCTGAATATTATACTCATATAGTGCTCCCACTTGTTAGAAATGGCTCACAGTTGTGCAGAGACATTTTTGTCACACTACATAGATATAGTGGAGGTATTTGTGGGACCTAGAAAGCTCAAAACTACAGAACATGTAGTAATGACAGATGTAAAGAGGATTTAAATAAAAGTCAGAGTAGGTCAAAATGAAATATAAGGTGCTGTTGATCATCTAAAGATCAACGTGACAGCAAGTTAAAGCTGTTACATGATTGTCTTCTAATTTAGGATTTAGATCTCACTGTTTCTTCCCCCACATGCTGAGGAAATACATGCCAGTGGATCAGAAGTGTCTTCACACCAGCATCCATCTGCTGGGGAAAGAGTGGTACTGCGTTGCGTGACAGTGAATTAATCTTGATGTGTTTTCCTTGTGCACTGTGCCCAAAGTGGTTTCTACAATCTGCAAGGAGTTTCAAGCAAAAAAAAGAACAGCTTAACATCGTTATTATTTCTTTAAGTAAATGAGTGCTCAATGAGATAATTTGCAAATTGATTTTAATCAGTAGTTTCACTCTTCCCACTTAGCTCTCACCTCACCCACAGAGTGAATAGTGATACACTATGTCTGCCAGTAAGACTCCACATATGGGAATTTATCTGTGTGAAGGCAAATATAGGTAAAAAGTGAGGGCCTGTGGGAATTTTTGAAATGACAAACTTTAGGAAGTATTGGGGAAATTTTGATGAACACATGGGTTCTGACTAGCCACTAAGTTACTATGTTAGTACATCTGGCTGTGTGTGTGCATGTCAGTGTGGATGCACTTCACCCACATGTCAGCACAGGGACTTGGTTATGCTTTGCTGCCTTCAGACCAGAACAGGGTGTTAGCTTCATCCAGCTGCCGCCACGCTATCTGTCTTCTCCATCAGTGCCAGTTCCCTTTTCTCTCTTTGGGTTTGAAGAGAAGTGACACTTGTGAGACAAACTGTCATCACAGCTTCATGTCCATATGTCAGATTAAAAAGCCCAGTCATCCATTTCAAAAGTACAACCACGCTGCTTCTCTTTTTCCAGTTATAAGAGGTTAACTTCATGCTATTTTTCTAAGTATTTTGTTGAGTAATGTGCGTTTGTAGCTCAGTTTAAAACTGAAGTACACATACAACCTGCTTAAGGACACATAGAGGACATTTTCTGACACATCATCTCTGAACATAAAAGAAGCATGTAGGGAAACAGGAATAGGACTTGCATCTAAAAAGCCCTGCTTCTCCCCAGACTGTGAGTGTGTGTGTATCTGAAGTCCCATTTCCACCATAAAACTGGCCTGCCAGACAGAGTTTACTCAGCCAGTTGAGACAGGAGTCATACAGCAACAATGACGCAAGTCCAGTCAAAATGAAAGGCTTCTGGTGACATCTGCTGACTGAATTATAGGGGTCAACTTGACAGCCAAAAATCAAAATGAAATCCATGCCAAGGTATTTTAACAGGAACAATAACACATTGTATACAGGCGCTATGCAGAGTCAAGGGATGAAATAAAGTTTGAATCATGGAACCTCAGCACAGGTCAGTCGGACAAACTGGAATTTAAACTACTATCTATTTTGCTTTTTATTATTTTGGCTGCAACTAGAAGTAGTTTAGTTTACAAATAGAGAAAGAATAACCTACAAATGTAGACAACTTCTTATGGATAATTTAAAGCTTATACCAAAATGTATAAAATCAAAATTAAGCGGATGATAACGCACTACACACAGGTGTATCTTCCGCTCTGTGGATTGTTGTTTTTTCCACGTGAGGTCAGGACACTGGATGGTGAAATAGCTTGTAATTGTTGCCTTGTTATTCACTTCGAAATCCTGAAGATGGGGCTGTTGAGACAAAATTGATAGAGAAACAGAGTGCAGCCAGCGGTTTTGACTGATTGATCCACATGTTTTACTAATCTAATTTATAAAATTCTTAACAGGACTGAGGATGTGCGGCTATAATTTTCTCACGATTAAACGAATTTGAAAATTAATGTGATGAGTCTGTAAACTTGCGGTGAAAACGCGATTCAGGTTAAAAATAACAATAACTTGCTACCTTTGCTGTGACTTTTATTCCGACGCACAGGAGCAAGTCTGAGCATGCGCACTGCATCGGTACTACTGGGACTGGAGGACATCACGGAAAAAACGTAGCAGCAGCTACCACAAACCCCACGCCGAGATTTCGTCTCTCCGCTGCGCTAAAACTGCGCGACGAAAGCGGCCCACGACTATGCCCGGTGCGGCGTTAAACTGCGGGACGACCACTTGACAGGCCTGGGCGAGGTCTGAGCCGTTGCCGGGAGGTGAAATACATTTCTTCATATGGGAGCAGCATGCGGGAAATGGTCGGAGGTTGCTGCGTGTGTTCAGACGAGCGAGGCTGGGCTGAGAATCCGCTGGTTTACTGTGATGGACACGGCTGCAGCGTCGCCGTTCACCAAGGTAACATTAGCCGCTGTTAGCGTGTAATTACCGGGCAGCTGTGGCGTCTGAGCCGGGGGCTGGAGACAGCCAGAGGTGCTGGTAGGTCGATAGGTTTCTAGGTAGGTCCGCTGCTGTCTACGTGCGTGTTTGTGTGTGTGTGTTGATGTGTGTGGGAGGGGTAGGCGTGCTGTTTGTTGTTTCCTCTCAGCACACATGATTAAACACACAGGGCCAAGCAGGGTGACACCGAGCCTGGATGGCGCCTTGATGGCACTGTGGGTCCGAGTGAGTGTATGCCTGTGTGGGTTTGTGTGTGGCTGTCTGGCCCGGTTGGGTTCACGACATACTGCAAGAGGCGTGTTTTTGTCACAGTTAAGCCCGGCGGGCCCGCCGGTTTGGACACTATGTTGTGTCCATTTGCTTTGTTGCTTTAATGCGTCTATAAAGGAGAGCAGTTCACTCGTAGGATCATATTTCTGTGTAAAATTCAGCTCTCTCGCTGGACCAACTCTGGGAGGCTGGTGAAGATTTATGCCACGCTGACTTTACAATGTTCTCATCTGCAGGGTACATTTCTGAAATAAATGTGATTTAGTTTGAGTCAGTCAGCGAAAGATTAGTTTGAAGCGGACACAGTAGGTTGAGCTGTCCTCATAGGGTCGTATTCATTCATACTCAACTTTAATGTCAAAGTCCCAAGTGGATAAAAATGGTCTTTTTTTAAGGATTAGTTGACCAAGATATCAGCAGCACTTAACATTACCATCAGGACTACACACTATAGTGTACAGTGTAAAAGATATGAATATATTAGTAAATGATCAAGATAAGATCAAGTGTGGAAGAGACAAGGTGAAAGAAAAATTGGGCAATATGAATTACATTTTCATACATTTTCATGTGCTGACAAAATGGTTTCAATGACACATTTCATGTGTTCTGTGTGTGTGTGTGTGTGTGTGTGTGTGTCAGCATGCTACGGCATTGTCCAGGTGCCCACCGGCCCGTGGTTCTGTCGGAAGTGTGAGTCACAGGAGAGGGCGGCGCGCGTGGTGAGTATGCCAACACACAACATGACACAACACATCTATCCATTCCTGCCTCACCTGTTATGATTAATAATACACTCCCAACAAGCTCTGCTCTCACTTGTCCCACCACAGAGGTGTGAGCTGTGCCCCCACAAAGATGGTGCTCTCAAGAGAACGGACAGCGGAGGTAAATCTTACTCTCCCCCTGCTTTTTTTCCCCAAAGTTACAGTGCGAGTGGAAGAAAACAACAGGACCTTGTCCTCGCCTGAAATAACACAGAGGCTGCAGATTTTCACCTTATTCATTGAGAGCCTTATCATACCATTGATTGACTGCCAATCTCTCCATCAGGCTGGGCCCACGTTGTATGTGCACTCTACATCCCTGAGGTGCAGTTTGCCAACGTCCTCACCATGGAGCCCATCATCTTGCAATATGTCCCGCATGAGAGATACATTAAGGTACTGACACACACACTGTGGGAACAACTTGCCCTGAAACATGCAACATGTTGCTCCATGAACAGCTGTTTGTCTAGAGGACTCAAAGTCCAGTGAGTACAAATTTAAGAATTCAGGACACACTTGCGTTAGTCTGTATGCTCAGAGAATGGTATCAAAAAGACTTTGTGAATCTGAAAAAGCACTTTTGTTTCTCTACCCGGAGAGACTGTAGAACAAACACTCTTTTTTTACCATAAAGATTTGTCTGCATTTCTAGGTTTATTAGATAGATGATAGTAGACAGACAGGAAACAAGGGGAGGGAGAGTTTCATGATGGTATGTGCCTTAGCCATCAGGCCACGGGGGCACACTAACATTGATTTTTTTTTTTTAGAGCTAATTCAGAACCTATGGATAGGTATCAAACATCAGTTTAAAACATGCCAAATAAGTGATTTAGTCGGGATTTGTCAAGTACCACAAGTTTGGTCCCCAGTGCATGGTGAGATTCATGTTTACCTGTAAGTGATTTTCCTGTAGAACACATGTTTAGAAGTAAAGCATCAGACAATAAAGTATTGGAGGTATTGTTTGCAACTATAACTACAAACATCAGTTTTGGTTTTGGGCCCTCAGAAAAACAGAGCAGAGTTTTAGACTGAGCTTTTTCCATCAGTGTCAACAATCCCACAGTGAGAAATCTGTCATAAAAAAAACAGTTTCTCCACCAACAACAGTAGCTTCAACTAACCATGATGCAACGCAACTTTAAGACAGGTGGGATGGAGCGCGAGTCTCGTTTTTTCCTTAACGGGAAAACAACTTTGCTTCGCATCATCATCGTTCCCTCCACCTACACGTCCTGTACAAACCCAGAGCTGAATGTGGCAAGGTCACGCCTGCTCTCTGGAGGTTGTTGAAAGTCATTCTGGGAAATGTGGGAGATTTCCAGCAGAAGTAGAAATAGATGAGGCTAGTCAAGGGAGCAACAGAGCAGTACATTTACCACAGTTCAACACAAAATACCCACTGTGACGTACTGAATAGTGCTTAAATGCTTAGTTTAAAGTCATTTATCTTGCAAAATGACACACATTGCTTCCTGGGTTTTATATCATTAAAAACCAAATTTCTTTAGGTCTTTTCTTTGGGCTATTATATATATGTATATATGTTATAAGTTATCGATAAAGCAATTTTTAAATCAAAAAAAGAATTAAATATGAAACTGAATCATTAGTTAATTAGTACTGAGAATAATGAAATGATAATGTCCACAGGAAAATTTCTTTAAGTCTGTTCTACATGGAATCTTGATGTGTAATAAAGTACATTGGTTAATGACTTGTAGACATATGAAATGGTTTGATGTTGCATACTGGCTGATGAATCACAAAAATAATGGGACCTCACACAGACATGCAATATAAGACCAACCATGGAAAACATATGAGACATATGAGATGACATATAAGGTAACATATCCTTTATCATATATAAATACACACACACACACACACACACACACATATGTATGTATGTCTATTTCTATATCTATATCTATATCTATCTATCTATCTATCTCTCTCTCTCTCTATATATATATATATATATATATATATTCAAATGCTTTTAAAATGTTCTGCTAATGTCACTTTGTAAAGGCAGCCGTTTAACCACAGACTAGTTTCAGGCCATTATAGCTTTATCATACATCAGTTATCTTGTAACTGATGTGTTTTTTTTCTTGTCTGTATAGTCTGTGATATTTGGCTGAGTGTGTATAGCAGAAGTAGTGAGTGGTGAATTCTGCGTGCACCAGAGCAGGCCTTTTAAAGCAATGCACATTACAGAGAAATCAATATTTGACGCATGGACTCATTGGACTGAGCAGCCAGTCACTGACATGTGTATGTGCGTGTATGTGCCCGTGTGCGTGCCTGCATATAAATGTACACATGTGAGTGTTTGAGTGCCTGGTTTCATATTACTGTGTCAGCTACAGTAAATTGCATGCAGCTTTCCCCAGTCAGAGCCATTCATCCAGATTTTGCTGCCTACATTCCTAGACAGCGTTACAATGGACAGTGAAAACTTGAGAAGCCACTCTTCCTTTTACACGCTCGGTGTAGTTATGTCTCTGGCCTTTCATTATATAGCCAACATCCTCTGAGGGGAACAGAGAGCAGACTAGGATGTGAGGAGTAGAGGAAGACAGAGGCAAGGGGAGAGAAAAAGGCAATACGGAGGGGGCTGAAGTGAAAAGGTAAAGAGCCCGCTGTTCCTTTGTCCCGCACCTGTTGCTAGGCCTCTCCTACCCCCCACCAGTCAGTCCTGCTCACTGGGGAAAAAGCTGAGGAAGAAATACAAAAGCTGTGTGTGTCTGCGTGACTGCTTGTGTGTGCTTACACGTATGCTTACATGTATTTTGTGGACATGTGAGCACAGTCGCACAGCAGTGGAGCCTGATGCTCACAGGATGTGAGAATTCCAGCCTTGAGATCTAAAATCACTTTTCAAAGTATTGTCTGCATGTGATGAATTTTTTCGCTGCATCAAAGTGTGTGCCCTCACGCTCCGCAGTTTATTATGAAACCATCCTACTTCTAGAGAGGAAGACCTAGAGAGAAATTACATGGAGTGTAGGTGACAAAGGGAAATGCATTTTAAATTATAGCAGCATTAAGGTACAAAAAAGACAACTCTCTTTGGACAAATACACAACTAGCTGCAGTTGATGCAATGTAGTCTTTTTCACAACATCCTCAAACATCTGGTCAACAGTTTTGCTGTACAAAGCAGCAAGCACGGAGCAAACTGTGCTCTGTTTGAAAGCCCCATCTGTTGTCTTGACAAGAAAAACTTCCTAATCATTTACAGCAAAGCTGCGGCTGGTCTCAAATTAAGAATTGTTTTATCTTTCCCACACTGCAATCACAATAGTTCACTTTAATGTCTAAATAATATGAATGTATTGAAAATGCCCTGGTAGCAGTGGTGCAACAGATTGAATCCAAGCCACAAGATTTTAAAAAACGTCACTCAGCTTTCAACATGAATCTGCGTTTCTTGAAATAACTGTTTTCTGTGATCTTTGCTCATTTTCAGATCAAGCATTGATCAATGATAATAATTCATATGTCCCTGTTCCCTCATTTCCTTCTCTCCCTATCTTTGCTTGCTGCTTCACCAGACCTGTTATATCTGTGAGGACCATGGGAGGGAGAGTAAGGCTGCTTGTGGCGCCTGCATGACCTGCAACAGACAGGGCTGCAGACAAGCCTTTCATGTCACCTGGTAAGTGTTAAGTTTATGCATGGTTACATGTGTGTTTGTAGTTACATGGTAGGTTTGCTTTCTACAGCTTGGTGATATTATTTTAAAGAATTATGGACAGGAAGCTGGTCAGCAAGATCAGTTAATATCTCGATCGTCATGAAACAGTTGTGGCAGGAATATTTTATGATATGAATTATTTGATGGAACATTTGATTGATTGATTGTATATGTTGACTTAGATGATGAGATGTGAAACAGCAGCCAGTCAAGAAGAAGAGAAAGAATAGCCTGTTGCTGTTCCTCAGAGTGCCTTTATGTATTTCCCGTATCTGAATTTGTTTTATTGGTCTGTTCTATTTTTACCTCCCTGTTGCTTTACATTTTTAGTTGTATGTATTATATTTCAATCAGTTGTAAGCTGCAACTGATTCCTGTCACAGAATGCAGAATTTGACCATTTAAAATCAAGCCTGAGAGACTGGCTGGCACAGATTTGAATGTGCAGAGATGTGACACCTAATCCATTCTGCCTCGATCAGTGACAAAAGCTCTCACCTGACTCAGGTGACATCCAGGTGTCGTTGTCAGGGTGAGTGTGTGTGTGTGTGTGTGTGAGAGAGAGAGAGAGAGAGAGAGTGAGTGTGTGTGCGCGTGTGTGTGTAATCTTTGCTATCTTGTTTCCTCTCCTGTCTGACCCTATGACACCCCCTGTTCAGTGCTCAGATGGCTGGTCTGCTCTGTGAAGAGGAAGGACCAGAAGCTGACAATGTGAAATACTGTGGGTACTGCAAGCATCACTACAACAAAATGGTAAAGATCTGAGAAAATCACTCTTAACCCAAACCCTCCCTTAGACTAGCCCTGTGAATGCAGTGTAAAGTGTTTCCTGACCAATAAACATGACTGTAGTTATGTTTTCATTACCACAACCTTGGTCTGATAATCAAACTGAACTGCCATTTCAGTCTCATGTCATTATTCAGTACAGGGTTTTATGTGCAGACTATTTCATGGTCACGCCCAGCGACTTCCTGCAGTTTCCAGGGGTTGCCTGGCAACCTCATGGCAGCTACAAGACTCTAGAAAGTCAATGCACCCAGCCAAGAAATAGTTTGACATGTAACTACTGTGTAAAAAACAACTTGTTACACACGCAGATTAAACAAGCAACACATAGCGTGTTTATTAGAGAGCTTTAGAGGTGCTGGTTGAGCTAGGAGACCTGTTTGGAGTCTGTATGCAAAGCTAGCTGGCTGTTGGCTGCAGGTGTGTAGTTACTGAGAGTGTTGACTGTCTTCTCAGCTGGCTCAGTATGTCAGACTATTCCTTTAAAGCATTATGTGACAAGAGCTCCACAGCTTTTAAGGTTTTATTTGATCATGAGACAATGCTCATTTTCTTTTTTTGGTTTTTACAGCAGAAGAAGTTGCGCTCCAGTGAAAATACAAGTAGCTCCTTCAGTCATTCCAGGGGCCGCTCCAGCTCTCCCTCACAGGACAAACACCACCACCACAGACAGAGGAAGGTAGGCACTGATGGTAATGTGTGTTACTGTAAAGGCTAGGTAAAGTGGTAACTACCAAAAATTGGCACTGAATATCTTGTAAGATTTATAGTCTTGTTTAAAGGTACTGAAAAAGATTTTTGGTACTGGTACCAAAATTACATCATATTGACACTAGTATAAAAATTTTCAAATGATACCTAGCTCCAGTAATTGTGTTTGTGTCTGTATTTTACAATGGTGACCATATGCCTGGTAGGACCTAGTTTGACTCTTTACATACTTGATCCCTGTGTATGTGTGTGTTTTCAGAGTCATAAGGACAAGATTAGGCAAAAGGAGCGCCACAAGAAGTCCTCTGACAGCCTGAGCTCATCAGTTACAACCGGCAGTATAGAAAAGGTATGAAAAGCCAACCCACAGAGTGACTCAAGGCACTGGCTGTTCTGAGAATGAAATTAAATTACATATTGTAAAGAAATGTCATTTTGTTTGACTTTACAGAAAACTGAATGAATAAAACTAAACTTGTTATGACTTGTGTGCATTGGTGCAGATCTCCTCCAGTCACCACAGCAGCAAGGACAATGAAGCAAAGTCCAAGAAGCTGAGCTCACACAGTCATAGTCATCGCAGTAAAAAGACAGGAAGCACTGGCAAGAGCTGCTCCTCCTCCTCCTGCTCCTCCAGTCCCTTCAACACAGGTAAAGAAATGAACAGTGAACTGTTGAGACACTACAGCGTGTGTTAGGGAAAAATACAGCTGTGATAGAGGAAGGTGACAACCAAGACCAGTGTGTTTGTTTTTCATCTTTGTGTCTGTGTTTCTCTTGAAGGCGGCTCCTTGTCCTCTGCTCAGGATTTCCATCAGTTCTCGTCTTCGTCCCGCCTGGAGCGAGACCATGACCGAGGAGGTGACGACCACAGTGGGGAGGAGCGCAAGGAGCGTCACAGGAGGCCAGCAGTCCAGGAGGAGGAGGACGAAGAGGATGATGAGAAGGAGGAGGACAAAGATGAGGAGGAGGAGGAGGAGGAGGAGGACAGTAAATACCACAAGCCACCAGCATTGACTCCTGCTGATGGCCCATTGGCAGGATCACAGGGTCACGACAGGTCAGAGGGCAACTCAAGTCCTTTTGAGAACAAGGTCACCATCTCTACCTTTGGGTCCATCATGCGTATCACCTCTTCATCAGGACTGGGCAGCAGCAGTAAGATCCGCAAGATCTCCTCGGGAGACTACAAACCCTCCAAGTCTCTCTGCAAGCCGTCTCAACTGAGCACGCCGCCTATCCTAGAGGAGGCGGACCTGGAGGACAAAGCCACACCTCCACCACTGCCCCGAGAGCGGAGGCACCGCGGCAACAAGAAGAGCCGCCACGGCCCTGGGCGCCCACGGGGCAGCAAGAACCGAGAGAGAAGGGAAGAGGAGCTTCACCATCACCATCACCACACAGCACCTCCTCCTCCTCCAGCCTTAACCTCCTCACTCTACCCAAGCCCATCCTCCATCCCACACCCCGCTTTCCCCTCCACGCTACCTCCCGCCACCACCTCTTCCACTTCCTCTTCTTCTTTCTCCTCCTCCGCCGGCAGTTTTTCCACAGGCCGTGGCAACTCACTGCTCGGCTCTGGTGAGTCTCCGTGAGTGATGTGTGTGTGGTAGCCCTCTAGCTTCCTGTGTGTCAGAGTAACTGTATGTAGAAAAAAACTGTATCACTATCTGTTTGCACTTTAGTGTGTTCATTTGAACGTGTTGAAATGTTTCCATTACACATGTGCCATGTCAGCACCACAGTAGCAGCTTATCTGTATATCAGGACCTCACGGTGAACAAGCCACTGGAACTAAGAACCCATAAGAACACATAAAGATCCTGTTTTGTGGCAGTGTTTTTCATACAAGTGGTTGAAACGTTCAGAATATTAAGTAAATCTGTCTCAACCATGTGTATTTGTGTATCTCTGGGTGAGGCAGAGATATTGTCCTAGATAGTGGTTTGTGTGTGCACTGCACATGTTTCTGAGTGGTAAGTTTCCTGCCCTACTTTCAGATTGATTCTCTCATGTACATGAACTCGCAGGTGCTGTGTGCACTTTTTTGCTCTTTAGGAGTCTTACAATTCTTGAGGTGAAACTACAGACATATCTTTTTACATGGCTTTATTCCTCTGGTCTCTCAGGTATCTACTCCAGTCTCAAGGACCCTCTCACACTAGGCGGGGGTGTCTGCAGTACCCCTCTCTCCCTAGGTGGAGGGGTGTGTAGCACCTCCTTGTCCCTGGGAGGGGGCATGTGTAGCACCCCTCTCTCCTCAGGACTCCTTCCATCCCACGTCTCCTCACTCTCACTTCCATCAGTCAACGCTGTTTCAAACACACAGGTACTTTAGATAGAGAGAAAATACAGACTGCAGGAATGCTGTGTCTGTCAGTTATCCCTGTGTGTGGGACAGTTTTCTATTTTTTATAGTGGAATAACACTGACTAGAAAGGTCTACTGTTTAGAATCTTGACAATAACTATTTTAACAGTTAACACTACTATTATTAGCCACTGCATTTAGCTTAATGTTGTTGTTTCTCAGGTAAAGAAAAACACGGTTATAGAACTAAAAGAGTGAATGAATGGATTAGTTGATGGACAGAAAATTAATCTGCAACTATTTTAACAATTGATTAGTCATTTTGGTTATTTTGTAAGCAAAAAGGTCAAACATTTGCTTCCAGCCTCTGAAATGTGATATTATACATATTAAATCACATTTCATGTCAGCAGATAGTTTGAGATGTCACCCATTGTACTTGGATTATAAGACCAGTGTGTACTTTCTTTGTCAGCCAGATGTTGATGTTCCCTGTGTCATAGGTCCATCCAGGTTCCAGCACCTCCTATAGCCTGCCCTCCACTCAGTCTTTCGCCAGCTGTCTCTCCACAGCCCCAACACTGCCGCCACTACTGAGCCAAGCCCAGACCTCACTGCCAGGTGAGCGAAGGACAGATTTCAGAGATCAGTCTGATTCACTCACATTTTTTATGAAACTGAAGCTAGTTTAAGATAAGCTTCCACAGTAATAGCTTTTCTGATACAGCTACTTTTCCTTGTCAGAGTGTGACATTAAATCTCTTCACACTGCACAACAGACACTATACTTTAATGATGAAAAGTACTGCATTTCAATAAACAGAAAATCATGTAAACTTAATGACTCTCTGTCCCCGTTCTCAGAGTCTGACCTCGATGACTGTCGCTTCCCGTGTCAGGGGAGCTCACCAAGAGAGAGTCTTTCCTCACAGTAAGTCTTGTTCTTTGCTCTCTCATCTGTATTGGTATTTTACATACCTAATTCACCTAAAGTAGACAAAGATGTGAACATTAAAATACAGGTTATGAGACGGCCTCACTATCTCCATCAAATGGAACATCATCTGAATACATTTTCTCTTTACTGCAGCTGTAGTCAGATCAGTTTCCATTTGAGCAAATAGCAAAGGGAAACAACAGGGAAATGGCAGCTAGTTAACTACCACTGTGACTGGGTGGATTAGAAAAACACACTAACCACAGCCACAGGGTCTTGTTGGTAGTTTTGCCACTTGCTTACTGCATTCTGACTCTGTTATTTTCTCCTCCTCCACACACAGGTCTCCCATGAGCTGTCTTCCTCTTCTGTTTGACCAGAGAGACGGGTTGGGTGCAGGAGTTAGAGCCCGTCCAGAGAACGTCCCTCCAGCCAGCTCCCACATTGAGCTCCTACTGGAGAAACATGGCAACGGAGAGATGGGAGTCAACAGTGAGTCAGCCTGAAAAAAGTCACACTGTACAACAGTGGTTCCCACATGGACTTAGGGTGATGAGATGATCAAAGGACCTCAGTTTTTTAACCTCTAAAATACTCAAAAAATCATTTTAAAAGCCTGAGAAGGAAAAACCACTCTTTGGTTGAACTGCTCACAACTTGTGGCCACACTAATTCACACATGACTCTGTTTACCTACACGCTGTGCAGCTGTCTCTGTGAGAACACAAACTTGTGCTATTTAGAGATGATGAATGTACCTGTGGACACAGTCAGGGAACAAAAAATAGCACAGAGAGAGACAGCATGCTGCAGCAATATTGAAAGCAGCTCCAGCAGCTTTGTTTCTCATGTTCCTTCACATTAGATTTCTGTTTTGCTCTCTGCTCAACCAGATACCTCACTGCCTCTTACTCTGACTCACTTTTTCTCTTGGGACATCATGAGCTGACACTTGTTTTCTAATTTATTCTTAGCTCTTTTTTCTTTCTCCACCCAGTTCTATCACAATTCTTCCATTTTGCTACGTGTTTCTTTCCATTTTCTCATTCTTTTAATATTTCTACCACCATCTTTGTTTCTTTATACCATTGTTTCATAGTTCCTCAAAATCAAACATGGACCCTTCTTTCTTTCCCAGCTATCATAACATCTCTTAACTATGTATACCTTTATACATCTTAGTTCACTTAAGACTAATGAGTGTTTACTGCTGTTCCTCCCTGCAGAAATGAGAGAGAAGAGTGTGTTTGTTCTCCTGTCTGTGATGCTGGGCATGCTGCATTGGACAGCTCCATAGAAAATCAATTAGAAAGCATTTAGAGGATGGGTTTGAATTTCTAGTTCAGATCTGATGGCACTGCAATAAACTTTATAAAAAAGTCCACAGCAATCACCAGTTAATGTCAGAAGTTAATTCAAGATTTAAATCTCATTTTTCTTTTACAGCTTTGACAATCATTTACACTACCGTGTGAAGTTTCCTATCAAAAGTTTTAGAACACACAGTTTTTTTCAGTTTTTACTGAAATTTAAGCAGGTCAAGTCCAGTGAATAACCTTAACGACACAGCAGTAGTTTGGTGACCTCTTATATTTTCCAGCATAGTTTTGTCCAACATCAGCCCAAGCAGGGGCCTCACCAGTCAGAATAATTGAAAACACCTGTGTGGGTACAGTGAACTAAACAAAAGCTCAGCGCAGGTTCTGGGTCTGGGTCCTTTTGTGACAGATATTTCCCTGTGCTTTACTGATTGTTTAACCATGACTAATTTATCCTCATATATACAGTAAATGTATGGGAATATTATATACTAGTCCTGTGTTCTCTGTCTGGTGACTTAAACAACATACTGTCAAGCAGGGCAGATACAGACTGTTTAAACTGTTAAGAACTAAAAAAGATTTCCATTATTTGAACTGTTAAGGAACAGTGATTGATCTGGTTTCTAAAATCTTCATAGTATAGATGTACATGTATTCAGTAACAGTGATGGTACAAAGTTTGTTAATGATGTTAAATCTCCCCTCCCTGCCCCTCTAGTTGTGGAGATGCTCCAGTCCCTACACTCCCTGCAGCAGGAGAACCAGCGCCTCCAGGACCAGATCCTAAGCTTGACAGCTAAGAAGGAGCGGCTACAGCTGCTCAACACAGAGCTGGCCGTGCCTTTTCCCCCACACGCTCATTCCGCCCACGGCTCCTTGCACACCTCCACCCAGATCAACTTCCTGTCATCCACTCAAGGTCAGATTCTTAATGTCTTCTTCCTACTTTCATATTAAAACCTAAGGATGCACTGTTCCTATTGTGCCATGTAGTAATTTCCTCCACGGCATCCACTGTTGTCTATTGACAGACATATTGATATCATACCAGAAACACTGGTATGGTAAGCTGCCACCTCTCACTATAGTTTCATTTTAATATGTCTGTAAGGTGAAATAACAACCACCATGAACAGGCTGTTTAAAAAGCAACTTTCTTCTTCTCTCTAGCAGACTAGACAGGGTTTGGAGCATTGCTGCCTCCCACTGACGTAGTTATATCATTGCCACTTTATTTCTGTGAGGGCTCTATTGGTCAGCACCGTCCACCCCTGTGGTAAACCTTTGAGTTTGTAGTTTTCATCCTCTGTTTGTGCCTCTCTGATCTGTAGACCCCCTGAGCACCAATAAGAGTCCCCTGTCCAAAAGCTGCTTCCTGAATGACACCTCCTTTGTTACCTCGTCTGAGGTGAGAACCTGTAGATACCGCCTTACCTTGAACACATTATACAGATAAGCAAGTATGTTTCTGCCTCTTTAACCTCTTTTTAGCAAGAAATGTTTAACCATTAATACAGTGAAAATAGTGATAATGTATGTTGTTTCTTACCATCAAATGTATACTGATTATTTACTCTCTCTAACAGTTTCTATTTTAAGGTAAACTGAGGCATAAAGGCACTGACTTCTCATCAAAAGCAAGCAGACACTTAAATAACTAAAACGCACTTTTCATGTCTTTGTTCCAGGAGCTCCACTCTGGTAGTCCGTCCCGCAGTAGCTCGTCTCTCTCTTTCCAGAGTACTCCTCCTCCTCAGCAGAGCCCCGCCTCCTTCGGTCAGCCGTTGCTGAATGGCCTGAGCCGGGGTTTCAGTGATGGTTTGGGAACCATTAGTCAGGCCGGCAGCTCCTCTCTGCCGGTGGTGGGTGGGCTCATGGCGTCTCTCGCAGGTAGTCCTCAGCTGAATATGAACGGTGTGCTAGGAAGTTTGAACGGTGTCATCCAGTCTCCAGTGCAGAATGCACCACAGCCCACACTTCCTGCTCTGCGCCCCCAACCTCCACCACTCAACCCCCAGGCACTGGCACAGGGCTTCCAGCTTCCCAAGAGTGTGAGCCCGTATGTACCCAGTCTGCCTTTAAACGAGCTGAAGGAGAAATCCACTCCACTAAAATTGTTATTTTCTTTAAAAGTGTGACATGTCATACAGCTAATGGATTTTACTTGAACTAGGAATAAGGCTGTGGTTGTTAGTTGGTGTGTTGGTGCATTGTTCAGTGCTTTTAAGTGACTACTGCTTGTGTTTCAGGTCTTCTCTCCTGTCAGAGCAGCAGAAGCAGCTTCTTCTGGAGCAGCAGCAGCAACAGCAGCAGCTTCAGCAGTTCCTCACCTCACAGAACTTTACTCCTGTAATGACAACCTCTCTATTACTATTTCACTCACCTCTATTTTAAGGTATTTTCAAATTGTGCACCTTCTCACTGGATCTCCAAAAGTTCTGAGTTTTATTTTTTATTCTCTCTGGAGGGAGGCCAAAATAATATTAGTTGTCAGTACCAGCTACTAACAGGCCATCACATGCACCAGTGAACAAGAAAAGATGCAGTTCTTACCTGGACCCTGGTGAGCTCAGTTTGCTTTCTACAGCTGCTTCACTCACCCTCCCTCCAAGTCAAATAATGTTTATTTGCACAGGTTTTCACAGTCTCAATGGGTTTCACAGACCCACAGGAGACATTTAGACTCACTTAGTAACTTAAGTTTTTTTTTGTTTTTTTTTGAAACAAGTATATTTTACTTGTGTCTAGTACTAACTGGAAGTGAAAGTTACCATGATTATTTTCTGATACTGCCTTAGTGATCTGCCTAATTTTGTCTCGTCCCATGCATGATGCTGGACTGTTAAAACTAATTGTATCTAATGGTTTTTTGGAGTGAAAAACAAGGATAACAATATGGAGTTGTCCTAGCAACAGCAAACCAGCCACCATTCATTCCCATATTTGACTTGCAAACTGGTGAAGGTCTGGTGGGGTTGGAACTAGTCAAGCACTGTGAAACATGGTAAATATAGAAACTCATTTGTTTCCTGTGTGACTGTGAAGTTTAGGGTTTATCACTTGTGATGTGCTGTATTGTATAAGGTGCCAGGGAGGTGAAACTCCCAGCACTACCACAAGTGTTAAAATAAGTACAAGTGGTGCAACATGGATGACTGAAGGAAAGCTGCATTTGTTCAGCTGCTGTGAGAGCAACATAAGCTTTTGACCAATTATTACACATCCTATTTACAAACATGTTATATGAAAAGATACACGTCGAAAGGCTGCCTTGCAGTAAGTAAGATTTGTTTTCAATTTAACTCCTGTTTTGAGTTAAATTGATGTGTGCAATGCAAAATAGAAAAATGTGTAATGTCACACAGTCACAGATTGAGTGTGTGCTACTCATGGTCAAAACCTCCACAGGACAACTTTAGCTTAGATTCCTTCTTAAATGTAGACTTTTGCCCAGTCAGTGTGTGTCCTGAATGTCCTGTAAACTCACTGTCTACTCTTGCTCTTCCACCAGGAGCAGCAGGTGGTGGTGTGCCAGATGCTGCAGCAGCAGAGACAGAGAGAGCTACAGCGCCTCACACTGACAGGAGCACTCACCTCCACTCCAAATTCACCCATGATTGCCCAGTCACCCAACTTGCTGTCCTCTGCTACAGCTTCACCACTTCAGGGCAGCCAGGGAGGAAGCCTCTTTGGTCTGCAGGACAACGCACTTCACAAACCAGTGAGTCATACTGCAGGAGTTCTCATTCTGACTGTATATGCTGTAATGTTTTCAGTTTTAGAAATTTAAGAGACATTGTGTAATTTAATTTTCAGACTGCTGGAGAAAAGGGTGGAGACAAGAATGGGTGACGACAGCACAGGAGCAGCTCAAAAGAAGATTATCAGGCCTCACATGCCCACTTGAAGACCTGAGGTCAACTTACAAGACTTTTGACCAGCTTTCCTTCTCTGTCATCTTCATCTTAAACCCTCTTTTATGAATGTATAACAGGATGGACTTAAACATCAAGGTGAAGTTTTTTCGTGTTTTTGAATTCTTTTTATCAGAGGTTCTTTTCATAGGTTTTTTGTGTAGGCAGCTTTCAGAGAGCATGATTTCAATGGTCTCTTCTTAAATTGCACTAATTTGTTAGCTAGACCAATGGGGCTGCTTATAAAGGCAGAGCCAGAGTTCCTACTCATCCCTACAGGTGTTGTGTAGGCTGTCGGTTTGTGAATGGGAACTCAAGGTCAGAGAGTTTTTTTTTTTTTTTCCTCTGACTTCTTCAGCTGACTGGTCATGAATTCCTTCCATGGCTTGAACCAGAGTTTCCACTCAGTCAGTGAGAATCAGACTTCTGTCCCTGCAACCTCAACTGTCTTCCTTGATATTTTGTCTTCCCTTTGTGTTCACCCCACCCAAATTTCATCCTAGATCCTATATATGTTGCAGCCTCTCACAGGCACTTATTATGTAAAGGATAAATATACTGTCATTTTCAATGTATGGTTAGTGGCATTTCAACATTAAGCTAGTTATTACCTCAGACTTTTTTGCCACCTGTTTCCCATTGTTGACATTTTGTGCTGACTCATTAACGCAATAGTCTTCACTGGATATAAATGCCCACCAAAAATCATGGTGTTAACTCTAAGGTAGTAACTCATGTAAATGTAAAAATGGCACGCAACCCCAGGTGTCCAAAATGGCGCTATCGCCTACTAGAGAGTGGCATCAGCACGAACGTTGAGCACTAGGTTTTATTCTGAAAGACCACAAGAGTTTCTAAAGACTTCTATATCCTTCCAGTTGCTATCGAGATTAAGCAGATGAAACCAAACCTTTGGAAATTATAAGTAAGAAATGAATTGTTTTTCCTAAACAAGTGAGCACTTTGCATGTTAGTAGCTAACAGAGCAAATTAGCCATCAACGCAGTACCTTATGAAGGATGCTTGGTACTTACTAGGCCACTAGACTTACAGGTTTTTGATTTCTATGAGTATTTTGCACTCTGTCCTCAAATGTCAGCTTTTTATGTTACTTTCATACATCGGTATTCTTTTCATGTCTGCCAACTAGTTGTTCTTTTAGCAATACTGGATAGATAATGCCTTAATGATAATAGATTTACAGAGAAAACTATGAGCCCAAAGGCTTTCTCTCTTGGCGTCTTTCTTTGATAGTGTTTTTTTATCACAGGGCTCATGGAGGGGTACATTACTAAAGTGAAAGCACTCTTGTTACACCCATTTATACTTTTGATAGCTGACTGATAATTTCAACAGTTGAAATGTGTGAATAACCGTATAGTGGTAACTGAAGTGTCAAATCATTTTCTATTGTAATATTTGTGTTAAGATGCAATGTTCTTTAGTTGTTTGTGCTTCAGAGAACTGAGAAGGACTAATTGAAAATCTTACAGTCTGCACAGTGGTGTCATAGGAAGTCTGCTGGGGACAGCCAAGAGGTAACAGTGTATGATACATGGTGTAGCTGTTATCAGCACTGAGAAGACAGTGAATTGCCAGTGTTGCTACTGTTGGCCTTTACTGCAGGGCTGTTCAAGCCCATGTTCATGACGTAAGCCAACGTAGAGACTATGATAAGCTTCTTTTTCCTTCTGCTCCACTTTATCATGTGATGCCTCTGTTTGGCTCAGTTTTACTGACAAAGGCCACTCTCACATTCATCTTTTACTCTCAAAGGTAAGGGATTCTTTTATCAGGTTTTCTCCTGTGTTCTTTAAAAATATTGTCATAGGCCTTTTGAAATATTTTGTCACTTCTGTTTGCAATCTTGAACATGATCTCCCATACATGTGATGTTGAGTGCTAGATGGTTTTGTTAGCAGCTAATGTAGACGTCATAAAGAAACTTCAAGCAACTCACTAGTTGGTGATAAATACTGTAGCAATGCCAGAAGAAGAGTGTTGATTATGTTGATAAAGACGTGAGTCAACGCCTTGACATGACTCCAAGTGGGAGGTCTGCATTTTACCAAGCATGTCCTTAAGAGTCTCCTCTCAGCTGAGGCAAAGTCCAGACACACGACCATGTTCAAGAGGATGACTGAAAAGTGGATTTCTGAAGCAGTTTCTTTCTCATGTTGCACTGGGGCGCTTTGGGCCCAATTGTAAATCGTTTTTTAGTACCTTTTCAATTTTGTTGGAATACGAGTTGTATACTTTAATATGTTTGTGTAAAAAACACATTCATTCTTTTAAGCTTTGAAGTTTGGGTAACCAAGATAATCCATGTTATGAATGTCGTACTGTGTATCTTTTATGTATTACAACATTTAAGCACCTAGCTCTGAATGAGGTTTGATGGAGAGCAAGTTACCTATTGGGATATGAATTGCATGAAATGCAGTGACATCTCTATTGCTAAATACCAAGTAATAACTATGCATAATTTTAAATGCATTGTTCCCTGAAAAAATGAAATTAAATGAAATGAGCACTGAAGTTTAAAAAGGACAAGCACGTTGTCATTGTACAGTGTATTTGTTTGAGAGAATTGATCGAAACGAATTTGACAATATTCAGATTAAAAGCCCTGTAAAGTATTTTGATATTTTTGTGTGTAAAATTAAAAGGACGGATTAAGACAACTTTTTTGTCAATAAATGTATTTTACAGAGTTGTTTTACATTTCCTTTTGGGTGTTGAATGACTTAGCTGTAAATAGTCTCAATCTACTTGAAGAGGAAGGTCTTAGGACTGAATTCAACACTTTTTATATCTGGCTTTTGGTAAAATGAAACAGATTTTACTTGTTATCCTGTAGATAAAGTTATTACTTTACCACAGTGACCAACATTAGTAACAAATATTCTATTCTACAGAATAAGAATAAAAATCTTACACCTGCAGAAAATCAGACTAGGAAACGTGCAGATTTTTACTGCCACCTGTGGTGTAACATTAAAAGCAGTTTTGGGAGCCTGAGTGTAGGATTTTTGTTTATTTCAAGTAATCCACTATTAAGTAAAGAAGGGTACTATTTAAATCAACTAATTTCTGTTCAGATTTCAATTCATGTCTAAGCAGCACTTATAAATAAAGTTCTTATAGTCATATGACAGGTTTATATATATATATATATATATATATATATATATATATATATTATGACCATGTATAACTGCCTTTTTAGCACAGAGGAATCAGCCAAAAACTGGCCACCCCGAAGCTGTTCTTATTAAGGGCGTCAGATTGACCTATAAAGCTCTATACAGCTATTAATAACACAACAACATAATAAATAGGATTTTACCTGTAAAAGTCATGAATGAATGGCCAGTGTCTGGGGGGTGGGGGTGGGGGGGGTTGAGGAGTGAGACGACTGGTAGAAGGTAAGGAGGAGTGGCTTCCACCTTCTGCACGGGGAGTTGTTTACAGTCTTCAGCCAATCACCGTCGAGGTAAAGAAGCCATATTGTAACTTCTACCGCAGTTCATGAAATTTTTTCGAAAGCAGTGAGCTTGGAGACCTGTGATTCCCTGTCGAGAGCTGAAGTACTGTAGCATTATTAGTCATTCGAAGGCTTAAACGACAAAATGAACACAACCAGCTTAGTATTAGTAATGCAGAGAGCATGCATGCAGACCTTCAGACAGCCTCAGCTAGCGCTGCCTGCTTCCTCCTCGATGGTGAGTCCTTCATTCTGTCGACCTACTAAAAGTCCGAGTGTAGTTGTCTTTAGGTGGTCTTGTTCCCGTGACCTTAACTGATTCAGTGTTTCAGACTGCTGAGTCATGACCACAAGGCGTTGTGCTTTGTTAAGTTTTTTTCTGTTCTGTGCAAAAAAACAATCAAACAAAAAAAGAAGAAAAAAAAACACTGACACACCTTAACTTCATTCACCTGTGACACATGCATTTTGCCAACAAGCCTGCAGGCACAGTGAAGAACACTGGAAGGCCTGGTCACTTTGTTTTAAGTTGACAGTGATTAGATATAGCAGTAATACCTCATAAAACACGAGTCTTAATCTTGTGCTTGTCCTTGTTTATGGTCAGCTTCTGTTTTAAATGTTTTGTATCAATTATTAATTATTTTGCATGCCTGAATTAGTAGCCTGTGCATGAATTGTGCATATTTAATAAAATGTCTGCTCACTACTGATGTTGTCAGCTGTCACTCAGTGCTGTGTGACACATACCATGATGCTTCTTGTCTCCAGGTGCGGAGCTGCCTGCTGTCCACACAGCCTGTCCCTGCAGCGCGACTCCCCTGCAGAGTGAAGGTATCTGCTGGGAAACACTATGCTTGGTGTGCTTGTGGACACAGCAAGAAACAAGTGAGTATATACTGCATGGTGGAGCTGAGGTTACAGACACACCTGAGGCAGAATGCTAGTCACAGCCCATTTACTGCTGTCAATCTTCTGTTTACACTAACAGCAGTTTGAAAGCTGCCTGTTGAGCAGTTCACTTGTGGAGACTTGAATTTCTGCCTGTGAATGACAGTAAAAACATACACAGACTGAGAGCTGAAGTCATTCTTCAGGTTATTTGGAATGTTTCATACTGTTATCAAGGTTCCTTTTTTTTAAAGTCAGAAAAAACAAAATCAACGGGTTGATTTGTTGAAGAGAGCCAGACTAGATTGATTAAAAGTAACAAATATACTATATACACTAAACAGCTACTACAATAAATAAAAAAAAACTGTTAACATTAAAACTAGTTAGTTTTCTCTGGATACTCTGGCTTCCTCCTACAGTCCAAAGACATGTGGCTTAGGTTAATTGGTGACTCTAAATTGCCTGTAGATGTGAACCAGCAGAATGCAACATTAAACTGAATGATGTTTAGCTGGTGCTGTAGGTTCAACCATCATCCAGAGCTCTCACTTTGTGCAAAAGAAATTTGCATATATTCTGTAAATATACCTGACACCAGAGATTAAGTGGGGAATTCAGGATGTCAGTGAGATCACGGATGACCTTTCACTGCTGTGTTTACTGGTTTTTAGGGCAGATAAGATCAGTGTTTTGCAAAGTTCATGCCAAGTTATAACTTTACATTTGTAAATTGCAATATACTGTATATGCAATGATAACAATATAGAACTTAATTTTCTAATAATATGGAATTATTAACAACATCATGCTCTCTCTAATGTTTTTAACATGGCTACTACTGCATTAATGTGAGAACACAGACTGAAACATAAGTTTGTTGGATATTTACTTTGATATTTACATTGTGAATGTGTACTTCACTCTTTGGCCAGTTGTTTTCCAGTTGGAGCATTTTAAAAACTGTGAAAGTGAAATTCAGATGGCCACTTTTTATTTGCTGTAGAAGGCTTAAATGAAACATTTTTCATAACTTTTTGGTAAAATTAAATAATTAAGAAATATGTTTAACTAATTTAATGATATTAAAGTTCACACCATTCTGGCACTATAAAATCTTTTATGTATCTTATACCTTATAAGTGACCTGAAAGTAATTTTACAGCCAATGTATTCACCTTCATTTTTTTTCTCTGTCAGCCTTTCTGTGATGGAGCTCACAGGAAAGAAGCACCCAGCATCCTTCCTCTCCGTTTCACCCCTGAGAAAGATGGGACGGTCTTGCTGTGTGCCTGTAAGCAAACCAAAAACGCACCGTACTGTGATGGCTCACACTTTAAGGTCATCTTCCGGGATTTAGTTAAGTCGGTAAAAGGTGTCTTTAAATGAACATCATTCAAGATGTCTGAAGGAGTTCATAGGGAAAAATCCTTATTTCGTCTCAACAGAATCATTTGTCATTCAGTATCAGTGAAACACTCATTACCTCTCATATTAAAATGAAATATATTTGCTGATGTTTGCCTTTGTCAGGAAGGTGTGCCAGTGTATTTATCATGTTGTCAGGCTGATATTTTGTCTGGATAAATTGCATTCTTATTGTAGTTAGGTTTTTTGTTATCCACATTCTTATACAATGCATAATACATATGAAATTGTTGTCGTTGTGTGATAGCAGCATGGTAACAGCAGGAATGCTCATGTCATTGGTCCAAGCGGCTCCTTCACATACAGAACTGAAAATGTTGTCATTTTGTCCTCCTAATTTGCATATTTTTCCATGTCCTCCGTCCAAGTTTACTAAAATGTAAAATGATTTTTCAAAAATATTTTTTGACTTGATTTTTACTTGACTTTCTGTGACTGTGACTTTCTCACATGAGGTGTGGAAAGGTAATGTATACTTTTGTCCTGCAGGAAACTTCAGTCAGTAACATAACAATGCACATGCATCATGTTTTTATAGTGTTTCTTATTTTTTATGCACTTAATCATTGTCAATTTTCTTTAAAAACACTCATAACATTAAATTATATAATTAATCCTCTCAGGCATAGTGCTCACTGCAGAGGACAGCTATTAAAAAGCTGTTTTCTTGTAAATGCATGGGTTTTGATGGTAGAATTGCACATCAGCCACCACATTGGACTCTAGAGTGTTCCATACGCTGCCAACTATTGGCCAGTCAATGTATTTTTTGTAAATTTCTCAAAACTAAGATGACTGATGGATGGCCATAAATGCTGAGGAGCTCGAGAATAACTTGCCAATGTTTCTGTAGAAGGAGACCCCTGCAGGTAAAAAAAAAAACTAAAACATCAAGTAACATCTAAGGATTAGTACAGTAAAATTTCCAAATAATGATTTTATATTAGGAGGAAATTACAATCATCCATCCACTAGATTGGACATGATGCATCACTGGCTCTATTTCAGCTACATTTCATACTATTACTGATAACAAGATAAGATAATCCTTTATTAGTCCCACAGCAGGGAAATTTACATTGTTCCAGCAGCAGGGATTGTAAAAAATACCAGAGTAAAATACCAAACAAGATATAAACAAGACAATCTTATAAAAGTATAAACAAGAACATACACAGGACAATGTAATAAAAATATCAACAATAGAACAATATACACAGGACTACATACAAAGACGCAGATTGAACTGTATACTGATATTGCACAGTTTGAAATAATATTGCACAGAATGAGTGAGTGAGAAGCAGCTGTTTCGTCAGCGGATTAAAGAGCAGACTTTGTTGAAAATCCTTCATCTGCAGGATCTGTTTGGGCTGTGAATCTACTGCTTCATGTTATTAGAATGTAACTTGCAGTTTTAGTAACAAAAACAAAATGATATGCAGATTAGTTCCATTATGAAAGCAACACTTAGTGTCTTTTATATTTTGTAGAGCTCAAGTGCAGCACATGATAGAAAGACGTACAGGATAGTGGAGCAGATACCACCTGAGTCAGATGAGGATGATGCTAATGGCAGTGATGATGAATGGCTGCCAGAAAAAGAAGTATTGACAAATGCAGTAGTGACAGTGGAGCTGAGGATGCTGAGAATCTAAGGAGTCAGGAGCAACGGTTCAATGTTTTTACACTGCGCTGAACAGTATAAAAATATGTGAACACATTAGTTTAACATTATTAGAAATTCATATCATTTTATTATTTTAACATAATACAGAATTTCATTGATTGGTTTGTTAAGTACACAATACAAATACAATACAAATTCAGTTACAATACCAAAAAAAATCCTGACTGAGGATTTCATAATTCATGCATGAAACGGTTGAAATTGTGTAAGTAGCAGTACAGGTCCAAAAATTTCCAGAATAAAATACCAAAGACATAATCTCTGTCTTCGGTAGTAGCTGAAAGTAAGTAAGTAAGAAACTGAAAAATCCTGTAGAGTTTTTATTTATTTATTTTCATTTCTGTCAATTACTCCAAATCTCTTCAATTCAATCTGCCGCGAACTAATATCCGCCTCCTTATTGGCTTAGCTTTAATCATGTGATTTTAAAGGAAGTGATTCCTACAGTCGCCTCGGTGAGCGCGGCCGGCAGCCCGTAAAATCCTGCACCTTTTCCCAGAGTTCCTGTTAATTTTTGCTTTTTCTGCTTGACTGACCTCCAACTGTCTGTAGCCGTTACGTATTTCAGACTGTTGTCGCTTCTCGTTGAGTCACGTGCATTACTGTGCGTGACTTTGAGCTGCAGCTAGCAGAGGTTGTGTTAGCTGGCAGTGGAAACATGAACACGTTGGTGACTAAATTAGACCACATATGGATTAGTTTAACCTTGAGGCAGCCTTGGTTACCAGCTACGACAACTTCCAAGGTAAACTTTTGTAAATGTGGTATTGTGAGACTGAGTCTGTTAGTAGTACCAATGTGTCTGAAGTTATCTCGTTGTAATGTTAAATACACCAACTCTGTATTATCTAAACTGTACATTGTTATCTAACTGTACACTGTATAACACGAAAGCACATCCACAGGTGTTTTCAGTCATACCCTGATCAGACATCTCCACTGGATTGTCTGGGCTCGACTGACGTCACTCATGTTACATTCGTTACACTGGGGAACCGTTATCCTACAGCTCTGATATTGATTGACATTTTGACCAGTCCTAGTAGGAAGAGTAAGTCATGCTAGTGTGACAATGAGCCAGTGTGCACCTCACCAGGACTCTGACACTGAAGCAGCCAAATTGAATCCAGTCATCATTACTTACATTATTTACACCTGTGTTTTCTGAATGTGACATGTCAAAATGAAAAAGGACAGTTCTTTTGAGAACATAGAGTTTGCTGGGCAGCATATTGTCACTATAGCTCAACCCATCCTCAGCTAGAAAAGAGGTCTGATGAGATGAAATATTTACCACCTGGTGTGTGGATTGACAGGGCCTTTTAATCAACTACTGCTCAGAGGCCCAGATCACTAATACAGGTGCTTTCCCTGGTTCTAGTTAATTAGATTTTTCTCAGGTTAATGTTGGGTAAAGCTGCCTGTTACTTGGGATATTCAAACTTCATTAACCATATTACAAGAATGCTGTATGATTTTAATCTTACAATGCTGCAACATATATTTTTTTTAAAAATGGAGTACTCTCTGTGGTACTGTCCACAGGTG
Source organism: Lates calcarifer (assembly GCF_001640805.2). NCBI lineage: Eukaryota > Metazoa > Chordata > Actinopteri > Centropomidae > Lates > Lates calcarifer. Next base: position 27,131,478 of record NC_066837.1, on the reverse strand, counting down.
CAGCTCTCTACACTCCCTCCAGAACCTTTCATCGCCTCTAAGAAGCCTTTCAAAGTGGAGCTTGTTGGTGGAAAGCGTTACTCGTGGTGCACCTGTGGACACAGCAAGAAACAGGTAAAACTATCTGTAACATTGTCAAAGTATACAAAAAACAAAAAACCTATATTAATACACAGCCTTTGTATTCTGTGATCTCATCATTATATTTCAGCCTTTCTGCGATGGAGCCCACAAGCTCAAAGCCCCAGGTCTGATGCCTCTACGTTTTGTCCCAGAGAAAGACACCACTGCTTGGTTGTGTGGCTGTAAATACACCAACAACCCACCTTACTGTGATGGCACACACAAGCAGGACTTCATTGTATCTGCTACACTACATGAACAAACTGACTCTTAAATAAGGAGGATTATTGCCAGTCAATTTTGGTTTGGGAGATGTAGATGCAGCGTGTAAAGTTTGCTGCTGTAGATCAGTGCACTCCACTAAACCAGCATACACAACATGACTGACCACGTCACATAGCTCAATCTTGTCAGAAAATCTAGCATGACGAAGAAGAGAGTAGATGTGAGGTTGTTGTATATGGGAAATACAACATAAGTGTAGGGTTGGTAATATGATATGCTGTGAGATGATACAGATTTGTCTACTGCTGTCCCTTTAGTATATGTGGATGTATTAAGCCATTGTGGACAATGTTGCAAATAATTCAGTTCAATTTTATTTATATAGCACCAAATCACGAGCAGGTCTAGACCATAATATGGTGAATACTAGCAGTCCATACAAAAAAGAAAGTTGTTCTAGATGGGATGTGATAGTATTCAGGCAAAGAGAAAACTGTCTGTGTAGAAGAGTAGAAATGTGTGCATGGAGGGATGTATAAGTTAATTCCATACAGACAGAGTGAAAGAGTGATAGAGCAGAGTCCCCTACAACACACTCCTCATATGAAGCCTCAAATATTTAATAAATGAAAATGCCATATTGTTTTCCCTTTTTACCTTTGGGATACATGTTCATATGTTTTTCTTCATTTAAATTAAGAAAAGTACAGTATCTGCACTGAGCTGCCAGTTAGGTAGACCTATCAGTAAATATCAATTACTGCAAGTAACCAATAAATGTTTGTTTTTGTTGAGAGGCGTGTTAATTCTACCCTTGGCATTCTTGAGACAAGAGGAGACAACATGTAGTGAGCACTTTCTCTCATTTAAAAGGTTAACATAGATTTCATGTTGATATCAGAATTAAGAAGTAGTCACTGCTTTGTTGTCTGGATCTTTTCATACAGAGTAAGTAAACATGGCGGATGACGACGTCTCTTGTTCGTTGTGCTTCTGTCTTTAAACTTGCCGTCTGTTCCATGCGACAATCTACAGAGTGCGTCCGCGGCTCTCTGTATACTCCCATACAACAGGATATTAGGTTGCAAATATTGAACATGATTAATATTTATCGGGGCAGCCCCAGTAGTCTTGAGAACAGCTCGGGGAGAGTAAAATCACTCTTAATACAACACACACATCAGGAGAATCCAGCAAGAAAATCGTTAAGAACCGACCGATAACCGGGCCTTTGCTGACTTTAATCGAGAGGAGGATTTAGGCCGATAATCGGCCCGATTAACTTTTGATGTGAACAGCTGCATGTTGTTTCGGTCCCAGAATATGTGATGTCAGACTGTTTCTGCTGCCAAAGCAGAGAGGAGAGTTCATGTCAGATGAGCTCAATCTGACTGAAAATTTTATAATCATGGGATATATTCAAAAGTGCGTGGTTAAAAACATCTTTGTTCAATCAAAATACAGATATAGTAAGTATGTGATCATTTAGTGTGACAAACTCTCTCTCTCTGTTAGAAGCTCTGTTGTGGACATATGGACTGGAACAAAATGATTCCACAGAGCTAAAAAAAAATATCTTTCTTATCTGTCACTTTATTGTAAACTGTCCCTGTCAGGATCCTGACGAAATGATGACGCTAGTTTTCCAGTGATCTGATTGGTCAGTAGTTGGGTTGTTGACAGGTTTTGATCCCATCCACTGAAGTTAACCTACCCCAGAGCAGCATAAGTTACCATGGTGATTTACTGCGACAAGAAGTGAACCACTGTCATAAGACTGAAAACCCAGAGTTAAACCCAAAGTTACCGTGCTAACTGCAAATCTTCGTAGGACAGGCCTCAGAGCTGGCAAATCCATTGACAGAACAGCTGCCTCTAATAGATACTGAAATGTGATATTATATATGTAGCTTTTGGTGAAAGACATTTTGATAAAATGTTGAACATGTCAACCAGCCTAGCTCTTTTGGACCTTTAGGGTGGATCACAGAGAGAACACTCCTATCGTATGTATCATCCATTACACAGCTAAGCAAGAGCCACTGAGGTGTAGACTGTATCAAATCATGGTGATGAGAGTGTGAAAGTTCTGACTTTTGTGGTTAAATATATTGAATATACAAGTGTAAAGATAAAATTTGAATAATTTACATAATTGTGTTTTGGTCTGAAACAGAACTACCCCATTGCTGGCTGTGTATTTAAAATTTCCAAAATTTACTCTTGGCTTACACAGTTTAATAAACACATCAATTAATGAAGGAATCATAAACAGCACAGCCGGGTCAGAAAAAACCTAGTAAGTAAACATTTTATTGACCTAAAACATGCACATATGGCTGATAAAAAAGTATCATTGTTTGTTGAAAAGAAACAAAAGGAATGTTGAAAATGATGGAACTACAACATACATGGCCGAATATTCAAATCCCTTTTGAGTTCTTCGACTGCCATGAGAGAAGGAACACAGTCTTATGACAAACATCTGCTTGTAAGCATGGTAGTGCTTAGAGTTCTGTAAATATAAATGCTTCTCCTGTTGGAAAATACTTAATGGTTTGGGTTATGTAATCTGACCTTAACAAAGTGCATCAACAGCTTAATGTATGTGTGTTACCTGATGAGCAGTTGCTTTTACTGGACATTTATACAGCAGTTATTAACATGACTGTTCAAAGGCAAGGATTAGGTTTTTTTTTTCCTTTACATCCAACTTCTGCAGTGATGTGCACTGCAATGCCTTTCAGCATTTTGTCACCATTTTATAAAAGCCAAATCAATGTTGAAAGAACTATGGAAATGAAACAGACCCACTGCATATACAATACAAAACGATTACAATATCTTGTATAAAAGATAAGTTTATACATATGTATGCACACATGCTCACATTTGATACATACTGTACAGTTTGTATGTGTGCACTGTTCTAGTCTAACACACATAAACACACACACGCACATACATACAAGTGTCTATTTGGCTGCACTTTTCAGTCTTTCCTGTTGAAAGGTGATAACAGTAATCTGGCCTCCATTTTGTCCAGAAGGAGAACTCAAACTTTTTGCTCTGAGGAAAGAAAGGGAGCAATTCAAACACTGTCCTCCCTGCTTGCCTTTCACACGTTAGGTTGCCGGGGGCAAACCACTTTTGTCGCCTCCCCTCGCCTCGTCTTTGCCAGCCCCAGAGCTGGTGCCGTTGACAGTCACCTTGCGAGCGCTGGCGCCCTGTTTGGAGGCGAGAGTGTGTCGCTGAGTGTTGTTGGGCACAGTGGTACCGTTGGAGCTTTGGATGGCGGGAGAGGGGTTGTGAGCCGCGGGGCTGGACTGCGTAGAAGCTCGGGGCGGCTGGGCTGCAGCAGGACTGTGGACTTTGTCACTCTGGGAGTCGCTCTCCGACGTTGGGCTTGTGTTGACACCATCAGAGTGGCCCTGAGCAGCAGACTGGGACGGCCTCCTGCGCTTCCGGGTGGGTTTGACTAGATACTGCAGGGGGATAGGTCCAGTCTACACAGAGGAACATACACCATTAAGACTGCTGACAGAAGAAAGAAAAACCTGAGCCTAATGTACCTTATTTCTCATGTACCATACAACTCCACTGTTATTAAAACTATGAAAAAGACATCAGTGAATCACACCATGGCACTGGGTGAGATGCTCCTTCATTACCATGAACACACACTCTGCAATCCCACACACAACATCCTGCTGCAAGAAATTCTTACTAGAACCAAATGTGTATTCATCCACAGCTAAAAATAGTCCCCAACAAATGCAATGTTTACTCCTGTTTGAGTAAAGTTTTCTAGTAACTACAGTGCCTACCTGTTAAAAATGTCTGAGCCTTTAAAAACACATCACGTCTTCAGTGCAAATAAATGGGTTTGAGGCCCAGAGCCACAGACAGGGCAGGGAAGCAGTAAGAGTTGGACACGACTGGTCACACAGTTGGTCTTGTTGTGGGATTTGTTGATAATAACAACTAAGAATGCCACCAGCCTTATATGTACTATAACCTAGTCAATTTATTACAGTTGTTTCTGTTACCAAAGGACAGGTGACAAAGAAGGAGCTTAATATCAGCAAGAGCTGCTTCGAGAGGAACACATTTGATAAGATGAACCTATTCTTTTTTTTTACTGCCACTGAAGCAGCGATATGAATTATAAACCAAAACCATTACAACCAGATATAATGTAAACAAACAATAAAAAACAACAAAAAATGAATTAGCAGCAGACTAAAAGTTCATTTCAAAAGGACATACATGTTTTCAGCATCATGTCAGCATGATGAGGGACCATACTGGTGATGTTGCCTATTTAGCTCATTAATTCAAATTGTGATTGTGTTGTTTTTTTTTTTTTTTAAACAGCAAAAATATTTTATGTTTTAAGAAAATCAAATCCTCAGAACAAACACTGACATGGTGAAAACTAATGATCAGAATTTGGTCATTTCTTGCACAAAAGAGAAAAAAGATGTGTTATGTGGCTGCTGACTGAGTTTCCCAACAACTCCAGCCCCAAACATCCATCCATCCACAGGTTGACAGGGATGGGTTTACACGAACACTCCCATAAACTGCCTGGTACTGTGTGTAATAAATCAAAAAACATGCATGCTCAAGAGAATTCAAAGATGCCACTCACTCGTCTCCACTCATAGAAGTAGGCGATATCCATTAGTGTGTAGTAGTCCTTCAAGGGCTCATCCCCGTACAACACCTCCACCTGTAACAGACAGTCACACCATATAGAGGCAACGCTATGGGAGGAACAGCATCTGCAGCTCATCGCCTCACATTTCATATTTATCAAGGCGAGAAAGGCAGGCTTCAGCTTACCATGGTGAAGTGAAATGAAAATTCCAATAAAATTTTGACCAGTTTTTCTAAGGCTTTTCCAATTTTTTTAAATTGCAGCTGCCAATATGCTGTGACAACATTCACTCGATTCACCCCAGTAACATTCCTGTTTGCAAGTTAGAAAAGTCTATCAACTTATGATACTAATAAAAATGCATTTAAACAGACAGTTCTCGAAATTTTACAGATTTCAACATCATCAGTACAGCAGACATCAGCTGGCTGCCATCCCTGCTTTACTTGAATATTGACCTATTACTGGCAAACGTGCTGCTGCTGTGCTGCTGCAGCTGCTGGTGGTGGTTCCAGGCTAGCTTATGTTCTAGCAGCATCATTTACTACTGAATGAGAAGGTTTCTATCACGTGTGTCTCTGAGAAGCTAAAACATGCTGCTAAATCTTTGTGTCTCTACCTGAAGCTTGTCACTACTACTGTACTTGTAAACTTATACACAACACTTTTATTGATCAAGGAGTATTATAAAAGGGAAGAGGAGAGAAAAAGCCAAAACAGAAAGTGCTGCACTGGAAGACACACTGGAGCCAATTCTCTTAGCATCAGTGTTTCTCACCTGTACATATTGCTTGCAATGACAAACCGTCTTGACAATGCTCCCGCATGACTTGAATGAAGCATTACAATGTTTTTGACCCATTCAAAAGTTTCCAGTTATGTACAGTTTATAATGTATCATATCATCATATGACTGACGGAAAACCAAGACAGGTTAAGAATACTGTGACTCTCCCATTGTGTAATCTTACTCACTGTCTTTCTAAAGGCTACATTAAACTGCTGCTTGGCATACAATATCTGACCTTTCCACCTTTACACAGAATCAGGTGTTGATAGTGGAACTGTGTCTAATGTCAAATTTCTTCCATATTGTACAGGACAGGTTATGAGCCTTTCGAGTAGGAAAAAGCATTCACATCGGCCCCCGATGGAATACATGGAATTTAATCATTTCTTCATTCATTTCTTGGAAAACCGTATGAACACTTCCAAGTCAGAATAATGTGAGGTTGTCTGGTGATGTGATTTTTTCTTCTTGTAAAAAGCCTATGATAATGATAATTGGGGTTTTCTGTCCACATTTTGAGCGTAACAAGGGCAAGCTACCAACCTGTAGCAACTCATTTTAACATCAATAAAATGATAATTTAGTTCATTTTGATCAACAACATTCCAAAGATTCGTGGGAACTACAGTTAGTGAATGTTCACAAATTGGTAAAAGGTGTTCATTATTATTATTATCATTATTATTATTATTATATATTGTAGGCCTTTTTCACAGCAGACATTTGGGTATGTTATGGCAGAAAAAGCACAGGTGCAACTAATATCTGTAATAAAGGCTGCATTCCTTGCATTAAGTGAGCCAGCTCCAGGAGCCCCTGTATTGTCTATGCTGGCTAACCACCACATTCACATCATATAATACATAATTATGAACAGCTGAGTGGGAAAAATGTTCACGTCAGGCTCATAATTGGATTTCCAACTGGAGGACATTTGGTCATCTCAGTGATCATGTCTCCAACTTGATCGGAACAAACACAGAGGCTTCTGCAAGCTGGTGACAAAATGGCTCCAAGGCCACCACTGTTGGCAGTTACATATAAATAATATTCTATACTAACTCTAATTCAGCCAATCAAGCTAATTAAAATTCACTTGTTAACCACTATAAATACACAACACAGCATAAATAATAACTAATTTAAGATATTTAAAGTGTGACCACAAGGCTAGCACTCTGTGTATATATGTACACTCAGGTCTACTTAATACCAGCTACCAGCACTTGTCAAACTGTTGTACATTGTATCCATCACATCATTTTGTTTGTTCCAACATGTAACGTTTTTATATTAAGTCTGTCTCTTTTCATTTTGACATGTTCAAGCACTTTGAAGCAATGTCTCTCAGGCACATACTGGATGATTTGGTCCCTTTGGACTTCTGTTATCATGTTGCACACAAAGCTCGCATATCAGAGTGCTAACTGCCAGAGCTCTTTTATAGCTCACAAATGCTAGCAACCCAATATGACCCACCTCTGTAGCAGTATTTGCGGTTGTGATTAAGTTACTTTAGAGTTAAAAGTGCTTTTACACGGTATTTTATATTAGTGTGCCTAAACCTTGTAGCTTGCTATATAATCAATAAGGTGAAGTGTTGTTGTGTGTGGGTGAGTCATGTCTAATTACCCGATAGTTGTTAGGAATGTCCATCTTGCTCCGGAGGAACTTTGCTAAGTGCATGACGGACATGGCTGCTGGGCACTGCAGGAAGCGTTTACCGTTGGACTGAGAACAAAGAAACGAGTAGAGAGGGGACACATAAATCCAGGGCGAAGACCAGAAAACCACATTTAAACATGTAGTGTGTAGGCTTCAGCTGCTGCTTTACCCAACTTTGTTTCTTAACCAAAATGAGTTTTTACCTTGTCTCCTTCCATCTCTGAACGCTGCCTCTCATTGTTTCTGCAGGGAAATATTCAATACAAAGGAAAGGTGTTGAACAATAATGAACCATTCTATCCACACATAGAGAAAATCAGATTCTGTGAGATGTACTGCAGGTTTAACATGCTTTTTTCAGAGCGTATCTCATACAGTGTTTACACAGGTCTTATTCCCATGACTTATTTCTCTTTAACGACTCTTGAATGCATATTTAAATCATTCTACTTCATCCTTTGCTCAGTGTATGACCAGATAATTTCATTTCTTTTTTCCATTTTTTTAACACCTGCATCAGCAGCGACTATCCCATAAACAAACCCAATATTAAGAATTTACGCCACTATTTTTTGGTAAACACTAGAAACGAGTGACTCACTTGTTCCTCTCATAGAACTGTATGGACAGACTGATGATTTCATCCTCTGCTATGTTAAATGTCTCCACCACTTCCCCTGGTTCCAGCACACGATTCTCTGCGTAGAAGTCCCGCCTCCGTTTCATCTCATCTAGTTTCAGGAGAAATGCATTGATAAAAGGAAAACACAATACAAACACTATGACTAAGAGTCATAATTTGTTGCAGTTACAGCTTCAAGCAGGTCTTACCTTTGAATAACCCGGGAACAAGCTTATATACAATATCTTGTAGAGTTTTGTCCGCTCTTGGAAAAAAAAGAGAGAACGTTTTACAATGTTAGGAATGATCCACATTGAGTTCAGATGTGCTTTTTAAAAACAACCTGATGCAAACCATTCCTAGTTACCTGATGCTGAGCTGTGGACACGTCTTGTGAACCTGGACATCACATCGAGGACAGAACTTATTTGTCTCCAAGAAGGCGACGATGCATGTTTTACAAACTATACAGAGAGAGAGGACACAGACAGAAGTTAAAACACTACGTCGTCATCAGTGTGAAAGCATAGTTCATGGACTCAGTATCATGGACCCTTGCAATTTAATGTAAAACAGTAGTCATTGTGACTGTTGAAAGGCTGAAGACATTAAAATATCATCTAATCGAATACATCACCTGTCCTCCATAGTTACAGCAAAGCAGAATCAACACCTCACATGCAGTGTCAACAAAAACCTGAATGCTGTTTTACATGCTTTACACTGTTATTGTGCACACAGATGTTGACTGTAGACCTCCTAACTTTAAAAAATGAGCATTGAGGTGAGATCACAGAGCATGACTCAACATCACACTCCCATCCTCAGAACCACAAGGCATGCAGGAGGTCTGTTCAATATGCAGAACGCTGTGAGGTCTATGCTAATTTGTCACTGGGGTTAACAGAAACAGTATGCATGCATGTAATGTTATGCTTTCGTGTGAGGAAACTTACAGGAGTGCAGACACTCTACGATAGTTGTAGCATCAATTAAGTAACCAGCGCACAGTGGGCATGTGAGGTGTGAATTCAGATCTGTGATTTTAATCCGGTTGGGCTGCATTTTATCCATCTGGACAGATCTGCAGAGGAAGCAAATGACAACATGAGAGGTTCTGGTCGCACAGTTAGGGCACAGGAGCCTGTGTAATGTGCATATGTTGAGACCATTAGTTCTTTCCCGTATGGACAGTGAGAGGCTGCCACAGAGCTCCCTCTCAGACAATGTCTGCAGCTCGTCCTTGGGACAGCAGGTTGTGAAACCATAACAACGAGACCTGATGGCCAACAAAAAACAACTCGACTGACATGTTGTGGCGATAAAAAAAACGTGTTAAGAACAGGAGCCGTGAAGCTAAATGCAGTCTGAATGCTGGTAACACAACAGCCGACTACTGAATCGCCCCTGTGTGGCCTCATCTTGTGCATCAGCTCTGCACCTCGACCAGCGGAGCAACAAAAGAGCGTTTCCATTTCTCCGGAGCTCCGCCGTCCGACCGAGCACCACAACCGAACACATCCAGAGAAAACACCAAACACTCGAGGGGGTGCAGAGCCACAGAGAAATCACACTGGTACACAAAGCAGCCATCTTAAATTCACTGACAGGGCTGTATCAGGAGGCGAACAAGAGAGACTCAAAATGTGACACCGTTCACTTTGTGTGCGCCTCAGCAAACAGCGGCGCGATGTGCCCCGATAAAGAGCGGTCACCGATGTGTCGTTCCTACCTGATTAGACATAAAAGTTTCCCTCTCCTCCCAACGAGGATCCAGGTAAATTATTTGGACTTGGACAGATTTTGCAGCAGCGCCAGAAAATGGCTTTTTTCAGCACCGTCAGAGGACTGCCCATTTTGGATCACGTGATATTATTTTGTCGCCTCGTTCACGGGGCATACAGGGGGATCCACAGTCTCTGCAGGCCCTGCTTAGTTTTTACACATTCATTTATCCTGCACGGGCAGGATACCACACTCTTTTTTTTAAAAAAAAATTTCACCTTTGTTTGATTCATTTATTTTCATAACATATGCTTGTGTAGGATGAGCCACGCCCTCTGTTTGTCTCAATCTGTTTGAAAATGATTTTTCTGCACTACTGAGAGAGGCCCTGCAGGCCTCATGTCCCGGGGCCGAGCTGAGGGTTGGCCCACAAGCACATGGGGAATTTAATTGGAGGTTTGATCCGTTTTTGAATATCTGATATTTTTCTGGATATTTTCTGAATATCTAATCTGATGAATTAGAGATAATAAATAAAACAGTAAAATCAAGGGTGGCACCATTTTTAAAAATTGCATCGACAGAGAAACTTTTTGAATATATCAAAGATCAAATACTTAACCGTTTAAGTTATTTTCAGTATAGACTACGGGGAATTGAAAAGCTGAAGCTACACTTAGTTGGGTTGTAAGTGTTCTTATGAAAATCCAGAGAAAAACAAGTTTAAATTATTTTTATTTTGATCATCTATCAAATCAGTGTTTAACTGTTTTAATCTAACTTCTGCAGGAAACCCTGCTAACAATAAGAGAAGCTCAAATTTACAGACAGGACAGGACAGCAAAAATAAATATGATGACTACAGTATATTGTCCCTATGGTCAGAGTAAATGAAAACACTGATAATCACTATAAAGGTGAGGAATAGCAATCCACCAGTGAAGAATCAGCAGTTCCCTTAGATACTAGGGAAGACTCAAGATCACTGAAAGTTTCATTCCAAACCCTGTGAGAGCCCTGGGGACTGCTTTCTAAAATGTGAACTGGGACCATAGACGACACTGACTTCCATATTTGTGACTAGGTGTAAATGTATATAATGGAAGCTTTCTCTGAAGTTCAGATTAAAAAGACAGACTCAGTCACAACACTGATGAGGAGATAGAAATTTGGCTGACTGGACATATGGGTAGATGAATATGCTATTGAAGGTGTTGGTTGTGAACCCATAAACTGAGCTGTCATAACACTGAGACTTAAGAAATGTAAGGGAAAAAAATCACACCTGTATATATATTTCTTTGATCTTGAAGATGAACTATTCTCAAAATAAATCAACTACACTATTAAAACTGCTTGTATATTGTGGTGTAGTTGTACATCTATGAATGTTTTTAAAGGGGTACTTCAGTAATTACATATTGCATTTCCATAAAGTTGAGTGACTCACAGGAGACAGATTTTTTTTTTTTTAGTGGTCAAATTCAAAACAGTAGAGACCAAGATTTCTTGACCTGTAAGTCTCTAAAATGTGTCAAGTGCCAAAACTTTGGATCCTACACTTACCATAAGACAGCTTGGTAGTAATATTTCTTTCATTTCATATTGTAACTGAGTTGTATCACCTGATTAATTTGAAATGTCTTACTATCATCATATCTGTCTATCTAAAGTGAAAGTGAGTGAAATTTTGACACCTGTAAAAGCAGAAGCATGTGGTCAGTAGTGCGTAGATTTGTCTGTAAAGTGTTCACATCTTAGCTGGCTAACCTTTGTTCAACCCATTTTTTTTTCTCTCATTTCTGAATCTCTAACATCACAGAATCCAAAGCACAGCTGTAGATGTTTTTGAGGACACTGAAGTAATGTCTTTTGCATTGTTTATGTATTTTCTTGGAATCTGGGACATTTTACAAAGCTTCACATTCACATTCTTTTTCAAAAGATCAAGCCACAGTGTTTTTTCCCAGACAAATTTGTCTTTAGACTCTATACATTGAAAGACCTTCATGTTAGTGATTACCATTTAGAGCAGAAATAAAATATGAAAATTCCAAATACTTTTTAAGAGGTATGTTCTGACCAGAGGTGTTGATGAGAGGAAAATAGTGAAACTGAATACCAATGGCCCCAACATAGGGAGGGACCTCAAAAAGGCTGGAATTAAAAGTTTGTTTTTATCAGCAATTTTGAAAACCCATGTTATTATAAGCCATTATCATTAGTGTAATAATTAGTTTGTAGTTATAGTTTGTCTCCAAATGTGATACTTGTGATGATGCTGAGGCCTTCAGGTGACATTTGAGGCATGTTATTTAAAAAAGAAGAAAAAAGAAAATCACAATATCAAAAGAGAAAAGAAAGACACAAGTGAGAAAGAAAACAATCAGAGGGAATGCAACTGTTGACACAGCCTGCTAGCAAGATTTTGGAATGGTTTAATATTAATATTTAATATGTGATATTAGTTGGTATTTAACAGGGATAGTAAGCTATACAGCTTGCTAATAAATAAAGCAGCACTTCCTTCAGTCTCAGAAACAAAGACAAACTGAGGATAACAGACAAACTGAGCTCAAACTTCTCAAGCACTTACTTGCAGCTGTTTTCACTGAAAGGATATTTGTATTTGTAGGTCTGTTTTAATGTATATTAGAAGTATTATTCAATTTTATGATTGTAAAGCTTGTAATGTGCACTGTTTTAGCTTTTGTGTTATTTAATATATAGTAACTCTCCATTAAGGTCTGTCAACCAGATTGAGAGTGAGAGCAGGTTCTAATCCTGCATTTTCATATTTTATACTGAGGCTACCTTTTCCGTATTTTTGCTGTCTATAGACTGTGCCTTTAAGTTTCCAGCGTTTAATTAATACTACCATCCACCCTACTTGACCCGTGTGTAATCCAGATTCTGGTCCAAGATAAGGTGTGGGAAATCCTGTAATTCTCCCGGTTGCCTGCCGGTGACACTGTTGACTGCGAAGTGCAGCACAGACGCCATCTTGAGGAGACCCCAAACGCAGCGCTGGTCGGTGGTGACTGACAACAATCTCAGGCGCATCATGATGGGATTACTCACTTCTAAGTGAAACGACATCACATCAGATTTGGGTTGCAGACGTTTCAGGGAAAGGAGAGGAGCTGGTCGGCGAGTGTTCACCGCTTCGGCTTGTGTTCTTTCTTTCTTTTCTTTTTCTTTCTTTTTTTTTTTTTTTACAGAGAGAGGCTTGCTGCTGTAGCCTGATGGCCGGCTAGCTGCTCTCTGGACTCCACCGCGGCCTGCTCGGGAGGAGGAAGGGTGGTGACGGCGCAAAATGCTCTACCGCTGACTCAAGACAGTTATCCTACTCAGAGACTCGCAGCGAGTTGGACGACGAGCACGATGCACTTATAGAATTTTTAAACGCTCTTAACTTTCCGGTTTTTTGTTGTCCGTTGAGGGTCTGAACGACAGTGAGCGCCGTCTTGCGTACCCCGAATTCCCCAGCCTGAGACATGTCATCCAACTGCACTAGCGCAGCGCCTGTCAGCGCTAGCAAAACCAAGACGAAAAAGAAGCATTTTATAGGACAGAAAGTGAAATTATTCCGTGCAAGCGAGCCCATTCTCAGCGTTTTAATGTGGGGTGTCAACCATACGGTAAATACATCTTAAATGTATTGTTGTCGTTGGCGTGCGGTTTGTTTATACTGCTGTTTTGATTTAGCTAGCCTGCTAGCTTGTTAGCCAGCTGCCCTCATCTGTCAAGCCAGCTGATGCTTTATTCAGTCGCCATGTAATTTGTCTATTTCATGGATATTCGCCAAGTGTTTAGTGGTGTGCTCGGGCAGAGATGTACTGGCTGACTCAGTGCTGAGGTAGCAGCTTCCGTACAATTTGTAGTAAACTGCTGCAGCCGTGGTAGTTTAGCCGCGGTTTGCTGTGCCTCAAGTGTGTGAATTGCATGGATTTAAAGCGTATCGGTTAAACTCTCTGCAGCTTTGGCACGATTGTCAGGAAATGTGCATGTTCGTGGCTAGCTGTGCAGTCAGAAGTTAAAGCTCAGCGACAATAATCTGCAATCATAAATCTTGGATGGTGAAGTGTTTGGGAGCCAAGTCATGAGCTGCGGCTGCTGTAGTGCAGGCATGGAGTGGGAGGGGTGTGACAGGCAGCCGGAGCAGCAGGTTACACCGATTTTAAGCTTCCACAGCCGCGGACAGCACCCTGACTATTGTTTAGATAAACCTGCTCCGGGCTTTCGTTTGCAGCTCATATACTCTGTGTAAGCATGCAGTTGGTGCAGTTTATTCCATCACATCATTTTCCTATAAATAGAGCAGTAAATATATCAAATTTACTTTTGGCTGAGACTGTCCATTGCTATTAAAAGCACAGTGAAGGGCAGATTCGAATCTCAGTGAGATGGAGTGGGTTTGCACCAGCAGTTTGGTTTTGCCTGATGTACAATACACCTTGAGCTATTTTGTCAGACACCCACTCTTGCACAGTTTGATTGACACCTGGAAAGCAAGCTCTCTAGTGTGACAGAGAACTATTTGCAGGGTTGGAACTTTTGATTTGCTCTGAATGGAGGAGCATCTGGTATCTGCACTGTGGCTTATCTGATACAGCAAGGTGAAACTTGTTCTCAGGGTACCTTATTTTGGTCCCCTGGGGTCATTCAAGGTGCATTACTGTATGATTAGCACCATAGTGTTCAAATCATTTAACAGTATTTGGGTGATAAACTGACTCCTCTTCTTCTGGTCTTGACTTGCTGTTGGAGAATTACCACACAAACACACACACCAGTCACATCAATTCTGTCAGTAACTGAAGGTGGTTAATTTAGAAAACTGCTGACAGTGACAGCAGCCACAGCAGATTTGACATTTTAACCATAGAAGTGTGTGTGTCTGTGTGTGTGTATCAAACTGTGCTGATTTCTGCAAGACATAAGCACCACAAACCCTGCTAGCTCATTCAATGTAATGACACTGCGAATATAATGCATACAACCATGGAATTAATGAAACCGCTAATGATATGGTTATCACTGCAGCATCTCCAGTATTCAGCGGGTGAACTTTGGCAGTGGGTGTGTGGGTGCAGCACACAGGCCTGGTGATTTGAGGTGTGGGTGGAAAGCCGATTCAAGACATCAAACAGACTTCTCATCAAAGCGCTCTTCTTCAAGTCAGAAATTGTGTGCATTTTTAATAGTGTCCTAGCAGTGATGTTAGGGGACTTAACTTCCACACAACCTCACTTCGTGTTTACGTGATGCATTACACACTACCTGTTTGATGCTGCTAATCCGTCAGAAACCAGTCAGACTTTTTTTTTATGATGATATGTACGCAAATAATTCATCACAGCTTCAAGCTGAGGGAGAGTCTGATGAGTCTGATGTTTTTAAAGGACACCACGTGTTCATATAAAAACTCAGAGTTAAAGACACAATAACTGCTTGTCTTCATATGTCTTAAAATTATAGCTCACTTTTTTAGCGGTAGTTTTCTCCCTTAAATCTTTACCCTGTATGGCTGTTTACTTTAGTATCCATAAGGAGATTTTTCTGAAATGCATCGGTTTTAGCTCCTGCTCTGGATGTGCTTCAGCTGATAAGATCAGTGTCTGGGCACTTAGCTACGGTGACAAGAAAAACTGTCAATCTGTTTTCTGGTCTCAGAGTTAATGATTGGCGCTGCTGAGCACTCACAGGGATTTGGCAGAATGTGTACAGGTCACATGAAACTGACAATCATTGTTTTTACAAACTGAGGTGTGTTACAGGTAGTCACAGTTCTGTTGTATTTGAAATGCTTACACATATTTTTCTCAGTTTGATCCTAATCATGTGATGTTGAAGGTAAATCTTGATTTGTTTGACTGGAACTGCACAACAGTAGAGTGCTGTGTGTAGGAGTTTTGAGCTTATTTTCAAACTGTGCCCTTATTGAAAAGTCACTATTGCTGCTTTGATTTCTTATCATTCCTAAATAAATATGCTGTTATTGTAAATACCAGCTGTTATTGTAAAAGCTGCTCAGAGTCTTGACTGATCTCTCTCTTTCTCACTTCTCTCCTTCAGATTAACGAGTTAAGTAATGTGCCTGTACCAGTTATGCTGATGCCAGATGACTTTAAAGCCTACAGTAAGATCAAAGTGGACAACCACCTATTTAACAAGTAGGTACATCACAGCTTATGCACTGTCAGTGCAATCTGTTAAAGGCACAATCTGTAATCCAAATGTGAATAAAAAGGTCACCCTACCCCCAGTTCAAAACACCTGCTGCTCCTGAAATTTCTACTGAGGCACTTAGATGGTAGAATTTGGAATCGATGGCATGAATCCATGGGTCATGTGTCAACAGTTTAGTCAAGTGTTGGTGGTGTAATGGTGCAGGAAATGTTTTCCTGGCATTTTGGGTCCCTTAATAACCGATCAGCCATTGATTGAATACCACTACTTATCTGAGTATTGTTGCTGACTGCTTTCATGACTGCTTTCATGAACATGAGAATAAGTTGAGTATACTTCAGTGGCCTCACCAGTCACTAGATCTGTTACCAACACACATTTGGGATGTCATAGAACAGGAGATTGACAGCAGTGAATGTGCAGTTGACAAATCTGCAAAAAGTATGTGATGCAACAATGGATATATTACAACGGGGTCAGGTTGCAATCACAGAAGGAGTGTTGTCAAAGTGCCAATGAGCACTTAACTGATCAGCTTTGCAATTCAAATCACCCTCATGGCAAAGTAGCAGTATAGGGCTGAAGTAGTGTAGTGATTTCTTCTGTAATGTTAAGAATAGTAGAGGTATAGCCCCATTATACTGTGTTTGTCCATCACATCCTGTTTTTTGTCTGTGCATCTTATCTATGTTTGTTGACATGATTTTGAAGATCCTCAGTACATCTAATAATATTGCAGTGTGGTTTCTTTGGTGCATATGATGCTTTAAGAATGTGCATATTAAAATGAGAATTCCCAGATCAAACCACTAACCAGTAATTATTATCATCAAACATAAGGAAGCTTAAAGGGACATTTGGGTATTTTTTATTCTCATAATTATGACCATTGTGACTGTCTCGCTAACTTTGCACTGGTCATCTCCTTCATCAAGGTTCAGATATACAAATATCAAATTAACATGACTCATTGGTCAGAATGGCCACAATTATGTGAATAAGACAGAAGTTTTTTTTTTTTTTTTTTTTTTTTTTTTTTTTTTTTTAAAGACAGAATTTCTCTTTATGTTGGCATTCAGAATCAAAGTTTCATTGTGAAAGCCAGCAGTACAGGCATGCTGAAACTTTGATGTTGTATATAAATCTAATTCTTTTATTTTTCAAACTTGAGGCCTAAGTTATCAATTCAGTAATAATTTGGTTGGCTCTTATAGTTGTTGTATTTACATACATTGTTTTGCATTTCTTGAATGAAATTACTGGCTTGTGCTGCTAGGAGTACAAGATGTCCACAATAGAAAGAGTCATTTCTACATATAGGGCATTTTTACAGACTTGGTTTTAGTTAAGTTTACTTTGTTGTTCATTGAACTGAATAGCATTTTTACCTAGTGAACAGGCAGCACCAAAGGTTATGCTTGCGACTACAACAATTGATTGGAAAATGAAAACAATACATGTCAACCCTACATTGTATTATTGTTTGTGCATGAATCAAACAAAGCAGAAATAAAGCTGACAGTTACTCTTCTTCCGCATTTTCACTGATGAGCCTCTGTGCTCCTGTTTGTTGTCCTGACTATGTGACTCTCTGTCTCTTCTCTGTCAGAGAAAACCTGCCTAGTCGCTTTAAGTTCAAAGAGTACTGTCCCATGGTGTTCAGAAACCTGAGGGAGAGGTTCTGCATTGATGACCAGGACTACCAGGTGAAACACTTGTAGCTAAGAGATACAACAATCTGTGATGAGTGAAGTGTAACAAAAATTCTCAAAAGCTGTTGGGGAGTTTGAAATTTATATTTTGAAGTAAAGATGTATCTGTATGCCTTTCTTTGGCAGAACTCTCTGACAAGGAGTGCCCCACTCAACAGCGACTCCCAGGGTCGCTTCGGCAGCCGCTTCCTATCCAGCTACGACCACCGGTTTGTTATCAAAACCGTGTCCAGTGAGGACATCGCTGAGATGCACAACATCCTAAAGAAGTATCACCAGGTAGAGGCCCTCAAACCCCCACAATGGACTGTGAGAGCCAGATAGAGCTGGCAGAATCAAACATTTTTGATTAAGTACCTCAGTTATCTATTACATTGTCTCATGTGGAGAACTAGTTTTGTTGCTTTCAAACTGTTTTTAATCCAAACATTCAGTGTTTATGTAGATAGACTTTAGAAGAGAAATTTAGGATCATCAGTCTGTGAAAATAACTAAAAAAGTTTCTTTCATTTGTATCTGAAGTCACGCATACATGTAAATGCTGCAGCACTGCAGAGATGATGACTGTAGAGCAGGGCTGTGTCCAGTTTAAATCAGTTTTTATACTGTGTATTTAATTCCTCACTCCCACACCTCTGTTACACTCTGTGCTCTCCTCCCCTGATTGTCTCCAGTTTATAGTGGAGTGTCATGGCAACACGCTGCTTCCTCAGTTCCTGGGCATGTACAGGCTAACAGTGGACGGGGTGGAGACCTACATGGTGGTGACCCGGAATGTATTCAGCCATCGCCTCACTGTACACCGCAAATATGACCTGAAGGTAGGCTATGTAGGTTACTGTACATGTGTGATATGCAACTACATCATTAAAAAATCTATCATTGTAGTTAAATATTAAAAAACACTAACACATGTTGACTGCACACAGTATCAAAGAATCACAGACTCAGAAGTGAATACCATAGACACAAACTTCAATTACACATAAGAATCCCTCATCACACCTGCAATTGCCCAATGAATGAAGTCTTTGTCAGTGTAGTAAGATACATACAGATATATGAGTAGTAAATAACACCTACAATGAAAATGAATGGAAAAATGAAGAAATAATAGAAAAAAACAAAACAGCCTTAGCCTTACTAACATAGCAAACCTGACTTCCTAACTCAACTGTCTGCAGTCCAGTTGCATTGTAGGTAATGTAGGCACCAGGTTTTAAGGAAATTCAATGAAATTTGCATCCTAATTCAGTTCATTTAAAGGATATAGGTCAGATCTTGTGCAAGTGTGTGAGACTGAAGCTTCAGATTGTCTCTCTCTGAGACTGTCATACTGATATGCCTTTGTCTTGTTTTAACAGCTGGTGCATCAGGGAAACCTGCTTTGTTTTTCACAACTGTTTCATCATTTATGTTTACTATATTTTGCATGCACTCCTTTAATATGTAGGTTGTGGCTTAAGATAAATGTGGTGATGATTTAAATTTCTAGTCTGACTGACATCAATCAACTAAATAGTCGTCTCAGTTTTTCTGTCAGAAGTAAGAAAAGGGCCTGTAAGTGACTGTAAACGCAAAAATTCATAACCTGGTCAAATTTACTAGAGATCACAAATCTAGCTCATCAATAAAAAAATAAAATACAGTTCTGGACTTCTTCTGAATATTGTAGTGCAGCAGCTGTGAACACAGCATACACACTGCACATGTCTTTACTCTCCCTTCATAGCATATGCTTTTCCTCCTGCCAAGTATTCTCTGGAGGAAACAACATTACTTTCTAACACTGACAGTTTAAAAAAGACGCTGAGGATAAGAAGGTAATATGCCAACAATCCCTCTGATATATCTGGAGCTGGCTTTCAATTAATTCTATTTTTATTCTTATTTCCCTCATTTTTAGGGTTCTACAGTCTCTAGGGAAGCCAGCGACAAGGAGAAGGTACGTTTTATTTCTGTGTACTAACAGCTGCTGACATGATGGAACAAAAATAAATACCCTTAGCTCACCCCAGAGACAAACTTGTCAAATGACAGTTAAATTAAGTAATCATAAGTAAGCAGATGTATTTTAGTAGTAACCTTTGTACTGTATTCATGCTTTCAGTGTATAACGCTCAGTTGTTAGACAATTATTCATTGCTAGTTATTGTAGTGCGACTTCTGCTTTTCAGTCAGACCATATTTATGACTATCTCTATGTATTTGCTAAAATGTGACAATTATACTATTTAATATTGTCTGTACCTGTTATTGCTCTTAAAATTTGGATTCCAATTTTGGGTAAACTTTTGTCAAACATTGAAAACCAAAGTTTTCCCTGTTTCTTTCTTGATACCATGACACTTGCTCTCTCTTCAGGCTAAAGAACTCCCCACTTTTAAAGACAACGACTTCCTCAATGAAGGCCAGAAGCTGCAGATAGGAGATGACAACAAGAAGTACTTTTTGGAGAAGCTAAAACGGGATGTAGAGGTGAGAAATATATCTACGTTTTCATCCAGTCTGATGTAGAATTGAGCAATCAACCAACTAGTTGTGCTCCACTGAGGATATTTTTACTCAGTAAATGTATATTTTTTGGAGAAGCATTAAAAGCACTAACAAAGCCTTTGACTGAGTGCTTCCTGTGTGTATCATATGTGTTTGTCAGTTCCTGGCTACCCTAAAGATCATGGACTACAGTCTCCTGGTGGGCATCCATGATGTGGAGAGGGCAGAGCAGGAGGAGATGGATGTGGAGGGTGCAGGAGAGGAGGAGGAGTACGAGAATGATGGGATGGGTGGTGGCGTGCTAACTGGTTCCTTCGGCACGCCTCCCGACAGCCCCGGAAACCCTCTCAACTGTGGAGGATTCTTCGGCCCCGGGGAATTTGACCCCTCTGTGGACGTTTACGCAATCAAGAGCCACGACAGTGAGCGCCTCCTTGGCATCCATCTGACACAGCAGCTTACTAAATTAAGTACAGGCAGCTGATGAGATGATCTATCTGTTGAAGAGAGTTTGTGTAATATTGTTTTTCATGGTTTGTTTATTTAACATTTACTTAAATTCCAGGCATTTTTGGCAGGCAGTTATAGCAATATGTTCATAACAAAAAATACTCATTTTCTGTATCGGTTGAGTTAAGAGCTTTCAAAACTGAGGAATGGAATGGACAAAAGTAAACAATAGCATGGAAGCTTTAATCACTGTAAATCACTGTGAAAGTAAAATGTTTTTGTTTTTGTGCCAGGTGCTGTGAAGAAGGAGGTATACTTCATGGCTATCATTGACATCCTCACGCACTATGACGCTAAGAAAAAAGCTGCACATGCTGCCAAAACTGTGAAACACGGGGTGAGTGTAAAGACTACGTCATGATTCATATATTTATGGCTACACATAAAAAGACAGAAAACTATGGAGAAGAAATGCTATTTCATCAGTATCGTTTCATATTCAACAGTTTTATTATTTCATTTTTATTTCAAAATGGCCTTTTTCATAAGTGTATTTACTTCATGAATTCACTTTTGATTAGTTTTCACCTGTGTCTGCCCTCACCTATCAGCCAATCAGATGTGCCCTCAGCCTACCAGCAGGTGAACAGTCAGTGATCCAGCTGGATCCAGTTAGCTTTAACAGCTTAAGAGAAAGACTCTTTAGAGTTGTGTGTCATTCTCTGAGAACATCATTAGAATAACAACTCAGCTGAGGTCATTCTGAATGAGCCAGGTAGCTGCTGCTGCTGCTGCTAACATTGGCTTTAATGCTGAATAATAAATCACAACTCACAACCCAACCCTGCTAGTTAGCAGGCTAGCATGTAGCATGTGTAGCATTGTTAAGCTAAATAAAAGGAAAAGCAGCTGCCCTTAGGTGGTTGGTTCATAGTAACTGTAGATTTGTTGGCATTCTAGCTATCAGGAGCTAACAATATTAAATACTGGTAACAGTTTGTGAGCTTGCTGTGAGAACCTGAGTGCAGGTGATTAGCTGAAATAAAAAAAACTACAATGAAGTAAAAATTAACATAATAGTAATAGGTTTAGTTTTCCTAATTGATTAAATTAGAAACTGGTTCAGTTAGGGTTAGGAGTTAGGGTCCTGAAGTCTGGAAAAAAGACGTCAACTGTCAGAAAATTAATCATCAGAAATTTTGATAATTAATATATTATCATTTTCACAGCATCATTTTAAAGCAAAAATACATAACATCCTGTGCTTCTAATTTGT
This sequence comes from Lates calcarifer, assembly GCF_001640805.2. Classification (NCBI taxonomy): domain Eukaryota; kingdom Metazoa; phylum Chordata; class Actinopteri; family Centropomidae; genus Lates; species Lates calcarifer. The sequence goes on along the minus strand of NC_066837.1, from coordinate 27,109,539 downwards.
TGCATTGCTGAGGATTTGATGTTTTATAACATTATTAGGGCAATACCTTCAGATTGGATTTTGGACCGTTGGATCAATAAAACAAGAAAGGGATCTGTGATGGCATTTTTTTTCTACTGTGTGGTATTTTATGGGCCTAACAAATAAATGTTAAATAGTTTGAAGAATCACCAGATAATCATTTAACAGTAGTTAGTTGCCAGTGAATGGGATGGTCAAGCCATGTGTCAAATCCTAGGGCCGCTGGAAGTGCATTTCAGTCAATGTAGCACAAAAAACTGCAATCAGAAGTATTTATGTCCTCACATATTGTCTTTGTTGTTTTGCAGGCGGGGGCAGAGATCTCGACGGTGAACCCGGAGCAGTACTCCAAACGATTCTACGAGTTCATGTCCAACATTTTATCATAGACTCACCTCCCATCTCCCAGTCCAGCCAGTCACTTCCTGTCATAGATCTGTCAAATGCCACGCACTTATTTCTTTTTCCCACCTCAGCATAGGTCCGTCTCCCTCATGTCTCTCTACCCCCTTAAAAAAAAAAAAAAAAAAAAAAAAAACTACCCATGTCCTCTCCCAGCCAGGACCGGTCTGGCAGGATGGATGCAACAAGCCTGTTACACTCTCCCACAGAAACACACCACTACCACCACCCTCCTGGCTCCCTCATCCACTGCAAGGAAAACTCATGAAACCTCTCACCGAATTTGGAACGACACCCCGATAATCTCCCTGTCCTTTGTTTTTTTTTGTTTTTGTTAATTTATATGCTCCCCAGTCCCCCTCAGCCTCCTCGTTACTCCTCACGCCAGCACGGAAACTGTCTCACTAATGCCTTGAACGAGTGTGTCAGCTTCAGCAGTTAACAGTTCGTTAGTATAGTCTCTTCGGTTTCTGTTCATGTTCTTGTTGTTCTTATGATTTCTATAAGACACAGACACACACACACACACACATACACACATACATACATACATACATACAGATGCAGAATGGTCAGATTGCATGACAAACTCTTGGACAGTTGCCATCAGGCTTTTTCTCTCAGTAAGAAAAAAATATGTACTGCTGACAAATTGGAACAACAGGATAAACACATTCATGTATAATGGTGTATTAAGTAAATGAATGCAATATCAAAAATGCATGGCTGATGTGTACATGAGGCTCCACCAGTAAGTTGAAACATCAAACCACTGAAACTTAGCATCTGAGTGTTATGACTAAAACAAAAAAGAGAAAAAAAATTGGTGTTTGAATGTTATGTTGCCATATTGTTTTTGAATATTTTTGAAATTTTAACCGTGAGCTTGGTGGAGGTTGGTCTAAGAAAAAAAATTCACATTAAAAGGGGAATTCTGCAGCAAATACTTGTTTTATTACCATAAGGATCATTTTTATATCTTGTTTACATTAATGTAGCAATTTTGTGTTTGTATACAGTATTGTTTTGTTACCAACAAACATTAGAAAAAGAAAAAAAGGTTACTTGAAAATGGTTCATTGCATATTAAAGGGAGTTTTATCTTGTTTTTGTTGTTTGGCTATGCTTATTTCTTCAGTGACTCTTCATCCTCTAGTCTATGACAGGCTTACGTAATGTGCTGCTAATGAATATCCTTCAGATGAATTAGTCGTCAAAGCCTAATCACACATGTATCTACGTTCAGACTGTTTTTCATCCAGTTAAGTTTAACCTTTTTCCCACCCTGCCTGTATATTTCAGGAACAATTTTTTAGAAAGTATCCTTAGCCTCAGCTTGGTGGTGTGTTTAGATGCTGCATACATCACGTGATAACAGCCCGACTATCTCCAATTCTCCATGATAATTGAGGAAACATCACCCACTCTGGAAGAACATGAGATGCAGTTGAAAGCTCTAGAAAAAAGTTTGTAAGTAGACCTAAAGTAAAGATGCAGTTAAGCAGAATTATCAGGTCATTGAGGCTGGTTAATTTAAAAGGGTACTCAAGCAATCAAGTATCTGAATTTCAGCCCCTAGTATGGACCGAACTCAAAACATTGCTAAAACCCAGTTTCCACAGTGCATCATCCTAGCAAACTTCCATGTCCATCAAACTATGAACCCCAATTTATAAAGGAGGCTTTGAAAATGTTAAGTTTGTAATGTCAAGCTGAGAAAACTGATATCATCAGTTGTTTTTTTTAGCTATACATTTTAGAAAGCTCCCCAGAGCCCCATAAGATACTGAACTGTTATATATATATATATATATATATGAGTGCACTCTCCACTAAGAGTTAACAAAACTGTCACCAAATATTATCAGCAATCATTAATTATTATAATTATTATCAGCAAATATATCATGGCTGAATCATACCGATATTTGTTTTAGAAACATTATCACTGAGATACAAAGTGATCTTTTTCACAAAGTCTGTGGTTTAAACTGTTAATCCTGGATGACGGGGAGTTTGAAATCACTAGACTATGTCCATGCAAAATTAATGGACAAGTAAAAAGAAAGGAAAAGAGATTTTCAAATAAAACATGTTTGTCATCGGCCTTTAGGATTCTCTGTCACAAAATGTCACAGATCATGGTGTGCACAGTTTTAAAGACAGTTATTATGAGGATGCCTCTGTAGTGAGTCACTAGTGTAGTGCTACTTTAGGATGCATAAAAATTGATTTAATTAAGTTTCAGAACTCTAACTGCTCCTCACATCTGTAATCATACAATTTATAAAGCAAGTCACAGATTTTCACGTCAGCTAACCCTACCGCCATCACCTTCCCCAAATTCTTTTTAAATGATAAATTCAGTTGAAAAGTATGTCGCTGTGTTTTGGTGGGGAGTTTTCCAAAGAGATATGAAAAGTAAAGGCAAAGAGGTCAAAATTCTAATCATGACATGAATCACGTTCATTGTCTAAACCTATACTCATTTATTGAACAATACCAATAAGAAAAAAATGAGTACAAGCGCTGTTTATCATTTTTATACAAAACATATGCATTGGTGAAGTGTGGGGAGAAACAGAAGCTCTAGTCCATCCTGGCCTTCAGGGTTCGTGTGGTGATCTTGTCTTTCTCACTGAAAGAGAAACGAAAAGACAATCACTGTCAATCACCGCAAACCTGTCATTCCAGCTAACCCTAAGCTCTGCATACTGCGCTTCTTATCACTGTACTTACATGACATGTACAACAACTCCCATGCCAGACACTGCATCCCTGTCAACCGCATTCAGCATTGCCTGGGAGATGGTCTCAAACAGGTCCTCTGGTTCCTGCATGATGAAACAAATTTCTCAGTTAAGTCAAGATTTCTAACAAATTTTTAACTGAAGAACACTTGTGGCCAAAATAGCTGAAACCTTGGTACACTGCACAAGAAAAGTGATGTCTTTAACAACTAACACACAATAGATACAGATAGAGAGAGCTCTTCACATAGAGAGAGTTTCAACACTGTGTTGCAATGTGTTGTGTCGCTTGTTGGCTATGGAAAACCTGTCTTACCAATTTTCCACATGCCACATAAGGAAATGTATACGGAATTCATTTAAATATACAAAAATGCACACCTAAGGCTCATCATTAGCTCGTAGGACAATGCAAACATGATATGTATAAAATGAGATGAATACTCATTTGCATATAAATAAACTTAATAATAAATTTCACACACTACTTACCATGTCCGGCTCCCACAAAGATTCACACATGCCGTACATCTGCTCCGAGCAGGTGCCGCTTACAACAAAGTCTTCTGTCACCATGGGGCAGCCAATCAAATCCAAGGAGCAGATGAATGGCTCAAAGGTTTTGGGATCTAGTCCAGCGATCACAGGCTCGATGTAGTATGGCCCAAACCTAATGAGAGGATCACACGTTAACCACGTTGTCTTATACCTTTCATCTGACCACAAGTGGACAGATGTAACCTCACTCACTCACCTCCTCTCGTACAGCAGGTTGGACACCATGCTCATAAACGTCTTGGGCTTGATTTGGCGACCCTCCTTCAGCTCATACAGGTTCAGTCTGAATTTAAGCCTCTGAGCTCTATATACAATACAGACACATACAAATACCATCAGTGTCATCAGAGAGGTGAAAAACTGCTCTGCCACTCTGACAGGGAAATAAACTGAGGATTAACACACTCACACTGTCTGAACATCAGTGGCCAGTCCAGCCAGCCCAATGTGCAGCCTATCTCCCATGGGGAAGATCTTCTGGAAATCTGTGGTGACCATCTGAGCCTGAATGCCAAACCTCCGGTCTGCTGCTATCGCTACACAGTTCTTCCCCCGCATCGCCATGACGGCCCCTCCATTGTAGGACATAATAGACTAAATGAAGACAAAAAGGAGAAAGGTAAAAATACAGTAAATACGTCTGCAACGTTTAACTAATATAAAATATACATTTTTTCCACCAAATAATATTATGTATGAAATGTATTTATTGCACTACATACACTTAAAAGCAGAAAAACATTCATCCATTACATTATTTCTAACCTACGTGTGTAATCATACAGCAGTTACTTAAAATAGCTCAAACTGGAACTAACAAAAAAAAGAACAGTAAAATACGACATGCTGTTATGTGACATGAACATTGAATATTCATTTTGGTGTTAAATATTTGTGAACCAAATTATATGCAGATGTAAAAACACCATTAAGTGCTTGTTCAGATTGTGGATATCTTGATAGTTTGCTGCTGACAGTTGTTAACTAGCTTAAGCTGAAGCTTCAGCTCATCAGGCTGAAGATGTTTCATCGAACACTGGCTGATGTTTACACAAATTCAAATACAGTTGGGTTTAAATCTAAATTAATCCCCGTTTTAAAAACAAAAGGAACTTGCTGTACAAAATCCAATGTTAGCTCATGTGCAGTTTGGGAAAGCTAAGTATTTAGCTTTCCGGCAATCGCCGGCTATCACTTAATTCTTATTTTTCTCAGTTATTAGCTGAATCATTTCTTTTAAATGACGTTATATGGGGAAATTACGCTAACTCGTGAGATCTGGCGTTAAATCTGTTTTCATTGTATATTATCTGACTTAGTGCAGCATGCTAAAAATGTTAATGAGCTAACAACATTAGCTCAACCAAGCTCTTGAAACTGTTAACCTTACTAACTCATTTTAAATCCTTCTACACAACAAACCGTCCGCAAATGATCTACTGTATGATGTTCTTACCATTGTGAAGGTATGGTGTGTTTTTCACGGCTAGGACTTGCAAACTCCACTTCTTCTGAGCTATTCTGTGGGGATGTTAGCTTTCCACAGTGACTACACGATTTAGAAACACAGAAAACAGACTAACTTGGTTTTTTACGTCACCGTTTGCGCAAAGATGATTGGCTGTCTGAACGTCCCTTGGTGCAAAGCGTAACTGTCATTGGAGATTATGGGCGCTGGCGAGTATATACCGTCTATGCTGGCGAACTGCATAGCTTGGTTGAGGTGCATCATAGCGAAACCAAAAACGACAGGTTTCTTAAAAATGCTTGAGATGAGTTTGGTGCGGTTCTATCACCGCCAAGTTCAGTCCTCTGCTGACCCTCGCCGGGATAGATATGATTCAAACGATTTTTGTTATCGGTTCAGGGAACCTGTTGTTTTTCTGCTAACCGAATAATGGTGATATCAATTCCAAAAAGTCGAAAAGAAGTCCTAGCCTGTCCTTGAACAGCATCAAAAATGAAGTAAATTCAAATGTTTAGCTAACACAGGCAACTACCTATTCACATTTCCTCAGTTGTAACGACCAAATTCAAAAAACAAAATTTAAAAATGTATTATCGAAATTCTGACCGATTTATATCTTGTCTGATGATATCTAAATTACCTTAATTCTTTTAGACCACACTGAAGATTTTTACCACTGTGAATTGAATTATCATCACAGTAATAATAACCAGCCCTTGTGTTCAAACTTACGTGAGATTTTATTTGACTTTTTATATTTATCTGTCATTCCAAGAGCTGCTAAATAGTGTTTCATTGTTTTTTGGAACAGTGATAATAAAGACCTATTCCTATTATTGTCATATCAGGTGTGGCATTTTATGTAACCTGGAGATGTTCCACTGTTTATGATGGTGTTGATGTGAATATTTAGCCAAGATAATCTTTTACCGTTTGTTTTAACTAGCTGATTCAGAATAAGAGTGAAAATACAGGGCTGTTTATGAAAAGAAACAAATCCAGAGACTCTGGAAATATGTTTTTATTCCAGTTGCCACTCACAGGAGTACACTAAGTAACAAACATACATTACAAAAAACCTTGAGTAAAAAAAAAAAAAAAACAGTCCTATTACAGTGTGAAAACAAAAACAGTATACTGTACAGAGTTCAGATCACATGAACTTTAAAGGGGTACTGACTTAATGGAATCATAATCATAATAGACTGTTTGCATTTGTCTGAAATATAAATTATACCATCACTGTGGAATCTGTCTTTCAAAATACAAGTCAGGACAGTTTCAGTTCCCCATTGGAACTCATCACAGGCTAAAACCACATCATCCATCCTCCTGTCTCAGTACAGTTGAGGGACAGACAAATGAGTGGATGGCATCTTCTTGCCAAGTGTTTTCAGTCAGCTGATACACTGTTTTAAATGTGTTGTGTCTTCATCTTTTCATGAAGTTGTCCAAGGAGGCTGGTGTCCTTTGAATAGAGTGGATATTCCTCTTCACCCTGTCTTCTAAGGATGAGCTGGAAGCACTCTCCAACTTCATGTTACTGCAAGAAAAAAGGGTGTCTTACTGAGGCTGAAAATTAAACATGCAAGAAGGATTCAAAATGAAGAGACACCAGGTGAACATTATTAGTGCATTTACAGGAGACATGAGTGCAGAAACGTCACACAGAAACTTACTGGATGAAGCCAGCATGGCGGTCATGCTTGGCATTTTGTTCCCGTTGCCTTTCCTGCTCATCTTGCCTCTTGTATCTCTTCACATTATTCTCCCTGTCCTCCTCCCTCTGCTTGGCCTCATTCATCATCTCCTGCCTCTTTCGCTCCAGGTCTTCTGAAGAGAGCTTCCTGGTGACAAAGGTACAACATGGCAGCAACATTACAGAGGGGGTTTAAGATTGAATAATAACATTCTAATAATAGCAAAGTGCTAATACGAATGGCATAATTCCATAGTATTTGAACTATGGTTATTCATTTGGCGTCATCAGTGATTGAACAACTCATACTTGGACACAGTGGTTCCTCTGTCTGTGGTAACGCTCTCTCTGTGGGCTGGCAGCTCTGGGTTCTACCTTCCGGTCATTTCTGTGCGAGGAAGAGCGATTGTCCCTGTGGTTCCTGTGAGGTGATCGGGAGCGGCTCCTCTCATGGCGCCCTGAGTGACTGGAGGGAGCTGAGGACTGGTGATGTCTGCCAGCAGGGAGCTGAAAATGAATGTTCGGACTTATAGGGGTTCTGGTTCCAGTGAGAAATGAATCACTAAAATCATTAGTTACATCTCTGCTTCTCTCTGACCTGTAGGCCGTAGCCTGGAAGATGATGGGAACGAGACTTGGTGTCTGCTGAAGAGTCATCTTGTGAACGTGACCTAAAAGTAGATCAAAGACAATAATTAACATGGTTTATTTAACTTAGTGAATTGATTTAATGCCTTTTGTGTGCCGAAACAGCTTTAACAGTTTATATTCCATGATAGAGAACATATTTACCATTTCATTTCCTATATATTGCTGCTTGAGCACACATGTATATGTTCCAGTTATTTGTTAAACACTCTCCTTGGATACCTGTGTTTTTTCTCATCTTCCTCGCCTGAGCTCGAACTCGAACTCCTCCTCTTGTGCTTCTTTTCCTTTCTCCTCTCTTTGTCTCCTTTCTTCTCCCTTTTTTCCTTCTTCCTCTTCTTTTTTTTGTCTTTCTTGTCAAGATTTTGGCGTAGCTGTGAGAGATATGACTCAAGTTTTACCAGAAATAAAAAAACTTGACAGTATCAGTTAAGTTAGTGGAAACAGTGCTGAAAATGCTAAGAAGGCCCATCAAAATACATGAAGTAGTGAGCTGGTTATTTTACAGAGATCAAAAACAACAAATATATAAAAGAACATTTGTCCATCCGCATGTACAGTACAGTACAATAACAGATGACAGCATTATAATAGTTATACCATGTAATCGCATCAAAGTAGTAATTTTACCATTTCTTTGATCTTCTTCATCTTTACTGGATTAGTCAAGACTTCCCTCTTCTTTTCTTCCTCACGTTTCCTTTAGAACACAAACAAAATATCAACTAATTTGCCACATTGTAACACAACTTCAGTACAAATTACACAAAACTAACCTGATTTCAAAGAGTGGGTCTTCCCTGATCTTGGCAGCCAGGTCAAGGCTGGAGGCAGGGGTGGCAGGGTTGAAGATGGACCCAGGCAGGAGGCCGGTCTCGGTCGATGGGCCGCTCTCTGGCTCCTCGTATTGGTCGGTGATCTGCTTGTCGATGGGACGTCCCAGCAGATACTCATCTCTGGACACCTGACCAGCAGGGCCCTGGTACATCCAGTCCAGGCGGTCGTCCTTCTTTCTGTCATCACACAAAAAATATAACATGACTTAGATACTACTCTTATATTTGACATTTTTAAAGTATTTCCTGTTTGTGTAATTCATGTTCCGGCTCCACTGTATGGTGCCTTAACCACCAAAGCATTGTTGTTGATAATGTGATTAAAAAAACTCACTTGATGGCACCAGTGTCCTCTGCATATCTGGTCATTTCTTCTCGAGCTCGTTCCTCTTTCAGCTCTTTTTGGAGCTCCTCGATCTTCTTGCGTTCAGCTTCATATTTCTGCTCAGCTTTCCAAACACGCTCAATGTTTTTCATAGTCTGGGGATGCCAGCTCTTTTTCAGGTTCTGGCAGAAGGCAAGGAAAAACATTTTGTTGCTGTATCAGTGAAAATGATCAGGTGTTACATTTAGTCTGCATAATAACTTTGAATGGGATTAGCAGTATTGCCCTGAAAGCAATCAGTAGCTAACAGAGATTTAATGAACATGACCTCACACTACTTTGATATTTATCCACTTGTTGGCACTTACTAAAATGATCTAGTATAATAACAATGTTCTACTCGGAATCCATACGGTCTTGAGGTATATTCGGCATATTCTGAAACAGAATATTTCAATTTATATATCTTGAATTTCACAACTAACTCTAGAATCTAACGCTCAACCTGTAACGTTGACATTGAGTTAATGTCAATTCACCTTAGGGCTGTTTATATCAGTAGTAGCTGCTAAAATATCTGCTCCTCATAGGAAGACAACAAAGTCAAAGCAAGTATTGCTGAATTTAATTGTGGCTCGTTAAAAAAAAATCCCAACAGGTATTAAGTCGTGTTGTAACGGCTGTGTAGTCCCCACAAATCAAACAAATATCTATAAACAACCATAGTGGGAATGGAGTTTTGTATCGTCAGTCTCTACACAGCGGAGAAAGCGCCTATCGTGGATGAGACAGTTCATACATACCAGATCGCCGCCCCCCATCTTGAAAAATTTGTCGCTTCAGTCCAACAAGAAAGACTACCGGACAAATTTGTCCTTTAACGATAAAAGGTGGAACAACGAAAGTTTAAGGCTAGCTAAAAATGGAGCCACAGAGACTTATGTGTGACGTTTTTAATGTATTTCCTGTTTTCTGTAATTCATGTTCCGGTTCCACCTTATGGTGCTTTCAGGAGCCCAACAAAAGCTCCGACATTACATATATATCGTTGTGACAAACTCTCAACAAGACTTGCTATTGGTTTTGGTTTTAGTTACATTACAAAACAAAATTGTGGCACTGTATGTATTTTGGGTTTTTAATTAGTAGTACAAACAGTATAATCTAATTAAACACATCATGTTTACCATCAGCTATCATCATATCTGTGTCAACAGTTTATGCTGTTAATTGGATTTCAGATTTGTTTAGGCTGCACATGAAGTCAGCATCCTGACCCTGAGGAACGTGGTTTCTTAAACGTTTGACTGTGGTTCTTAACCTTTTAGGCTCGTGAACGCCCCGAAACGACGCGTTTTTTAAACCCATATTCTACTTTTTAATATGGACATATTCATTCATAGTTTAATCATACAGTGGTTTGTCCTTTCAGTTTCACTGGAGTGCTTCTTAATGGACTGAAGAGGCAAGAATCTAATATTTCACAAAAAAAAAAATAATAATAAATAAAAAACTGGAAACCACTACTACGCCTCCATTTAAAAGTTTTGGTACACCTCCATTTTTCCAGCTGTTATTTACATTAACACAATTCAGTGTCTCAGTGTTTCTGAAAGTTAAGCATAAAACAAATGAACTATTTGTGATATTACAAACAAGGGATCAACAATTGTTGAACTAAATTAATCAAAATGTTTTGACTTAAATATAGCTCAGGCAGTTCATCCCAACACTGTTGCAGAAGTTCTTTTTTCCCCCTTCTATCCAGTTCATTCCAAACCAGCCCCATGGGGTTTAAGTCTGGTGAATGTGCTGGTCTGCTATCAGGTCTGCTTTGTTACTCTCTCATCATTCTCAAAGCAATATATAGGGCTACTTCCTGAAATACAGTATTGTCCTAATATGCATCATAGGGTGTAGTAACACAGTTTGTAGCAACACTGGCTTTGTACAGACAGAGGGGTTGTAACAAATCAACAAAAGTTAGGGCTTCTGGAGCAATTGTCTGTATTGACTTTCAAGGCTTCATTTACTTCAATTGCTGCAGGAAAACTGTAGGTTAACCAATTTCTTCATTTCTTAATCATTGAAAAGGCCTGTTTTCTATGAAACTAACATGATTTTTCAGTTTTCTGTGAATGTTCTAAAACAACACCAACAATGTATATTAAAAACAACTAATAACTGCAAAAGTAAAAAACACATTTCATTGTACAGAAAAGAAAATTCTGGTTGCATCTACATTGTAAAAGTGGATTCAAGATAAAAATAATTACAGACTCTAAAAAATGCAAAACTACTTATATCTGATTATTTTGGGAGTGCAAATTAAATTTCACAAAATGTTTGACACAGACACAGAATATAGTTTTTTATTTAATAAGGAACAATAATAGATTAAATATACCATGATACACCATGATACTTAAGTTATTAAATGTTTTTGAACTTATTTTATTACACTCTCCACAACTGAAACACTTACTACAGCAACTAATTAAAAAGTTGTCCTTTCTGTTCTACTGACCATAATAAAAGAAAATATAATGAACCTATCTATAATAACATCAACACAACTTAATAATAATTGTCAATATATAATAACTGACTGATGTTTAAGCACTATCTTCCATTTCTTATCTTCTATACATAGATACAATTGTGAGCCTCCAGTAATGCAAGCTCCCTAATACATAGAAATGTCAGCCTAATGTCTGTGATGGTTTACATACATCCTAATATTGTTTTAAACTGTAAAGCTGCTCGCTACAGAACTATTGATGATACAGTACTGATTACAAAAGGTAACTATCCAGAACAAATAACCTAAACAATTGTGGTGTGTGTGTTGTTCAGATACAGTTTATTTCATTTACTAAACCGCTAACACAGGCTTTCTCCGCATGCTAATCAAATGCTAGTCAAATGGTTGTCATGTCACAACAAAACTTTTTGTAAAATGATTTGTCAATGTTGAGCATGGAAAGCCTGCAGCTTCAGACACACCAACATCTGCTAATAAAATGTGTTGAGAGATAAGCCCTTCACACATTCTTTGTTGATGATTTGGATTATAGCTTGATCCAACATGCAAATGGTTATTTAACTGATGATATATGGAAGAACTGTATGAAGCCACTTAATGAAGTACACCTGAATTGGATAGTATAAGTAAGACAACTGTTGTCTGAACCTTTTATGACATTAATCTAAGGTCAGTTACTTTAAGACTTTGTGTTGCACATTTATGATATGAGAACAGTTAACATTTGACGTATTATCACCATATGGAACAGTAATGACAAATGTGTTTGGAAACTGTTTGGTCTTCACTAATTGGGCTCTTTAGCTGTTAAATGCTTTACTGTGTTCACCAGCTAGTCACTAAATTTGTCTGTCTGCTGTTTGTTGCTGTTGTTGCTTCATTTAGCCTACAATGGCATTATCTGTACTTGTACAGCTTGCTTCCTACTGGAAACAGGGTTGATGAGAGCCGTGAGACTGAACCAAAACAATGAGCTCAAATACGCTAAGTGCAACTGAGGGGAACAGCAGAGTTGGATGATAATAATGTCACTATAACCAACACCTTTCACATTACACAGTCATTCAATCCATTGTTTTAAAAAAGCATTAGCTAGTGCAGCTTTAAATGTGGGACTGTGCAGGGCACTGGATTAAACAACGTTCCTGAACCCATGATGTAATGAAGTGCTGCTTTGTGCTGGAAGTTTCATTCAACGCCAGCAGCTTGTTGTGATGACAGGGTAGATCTGTGGAATTGTGTTTATACCAGATATGGCTGCTGTCATCAGCATGTCCCAACAGAAACCTGGATTCAAACCAGGCAACATTTTCTCTGTGTCCGGCTTCATCTTCTTGTTCTTACCTGACAGGAGTGGAGGCACTATCACAGCTGCTGTGACCACTTTTCATTATTCAGTTAATAGTGATTTGTGAGTTGACCTTTTTCAACCTTTTTCACATCATTGTAGCACTTAGTGGTTCTTTGCATTGTTCCATCTGGTAACCTGAACAAGTGTTCACATTATCCTACTGTACAATCCTTCTCATTAATCAAAAAGAACTGCTGTGGCCCCATGAACACACCATTTCTGGCAAATACTAGCCTTTGTAGTGCATGGAATACCCATTTTCTAATTATATTATATTATATTATATTATATTATATTATATTATATTATATTATAGCGTCAGTATCACATCACATAAGCTCTCATTGTGGAGCATCATAGGACACTGCCATGGCATAGCATTGTTGTCTGTTGTTCTTTCTTTTTGTTTATGTACCATTTTAATGACTTACATACCAGTATATACACACCCAGTAGTGTCATGTACTGTCAGGCATCCAAATAGTGACCTTTTAAAAGTTAGCAAATGCTGTTTTATATTCCAGTGTCTCATCACAACTGCACAGCTTGTGCAGTAGGCTACACTCATACGGCAAAAGTCTGAAACTAAAAAAAATATCACTGTTGGCTTTCTCTGCTCAAAGACACACCGCCTTTGAAACTGGTGAGTTAAACTGTGTTGCAGACAAATACTTCCCCCACTCCTTTAGTAACACATTTGATTGATTTCATTGTAAACACATTAACAAGCCACCTTCAGTTCAGCTCTAGCTCTAGCAGCAAATGGATGTCCAGCAACAAGCAGCAGCTTCAGCTCCGTTGCCTCTTTGGCCATCTTTCACCTTTGGTAAACATAGAGGAAGGTATCGTACACAGAATCAATACAATTCATGTTTTTTTTCTGTGTGTTGTAAAATTTAGGTTATCACTGATAAATTCACAGGATCACAGATGTGTACTTCCATCCAGCTTTCATCAGTTTGTCCAAACTTATCTTCTTTTCTCTATTCTATCATGAAACTATGACACTTCTGTAACAGAGAGGGGAACAGATGGTAAACCTACGGTGACTGATGAAATTAGCCGGACTGCCCTGTCACACTGGAGACTGAGGGGTCTGTCTCACATTTCAGCTTCAGCTGTGGCTCTGTGGCATCAGGTGCAGACACATTTGAAGGATGACTGCGGAGGTGTGGATGCATCAAAGCCCTTATCCATCCTGCCATCTCCGTTTACCCTCTCTTCCCCGTGTCCTGGCGGGGACTCATGTGTGCGCATGTGCTTGGCCAGGTGGTCATTGCGCATAAAGACTCTGGGGCATAATCGCACAGCTGAACTTCTTGGCTCCAGTGTGCGTCTGCAGATGGCGCTGCAGTTCATCAGAGCGTGTGAATCTCTTGCCGCAGAAGAGCCAGTTGCAGACGAACGGCCGGTCCCCACTGTGCCATCGTAGGTGAGCCTTCAGATGGGAGGTCTTCGCATAGGCTTTGCCACAGCCAGGGATATGGCAGTTGTGCATGTGCTTCCTCCTGCTGTCATCAGTGCTCTGGCCCAGCTGTTCAGCATGGACACAGTTTGGGCAGCGACACACAGCCTGACCGGCACCTCTGGAAGAGGAGCGGCGTTGAGGCTTAGGGCGGGTTGCGACAGAGGTCTCCTGTGGTTCCTCCAAGGAGAATGGTTCTTGCTGCAGTATTTCAGGCCCCAGTGGTTCCATCTTGAAGCCGTCTTGGGGAAAGAGGTGAGATGAATGTGTGGCTGGAGCGTGTTGAGCCGGAGGCAGGGTGCACAGCTGTGGGTCAGAGCCATAAGGCCCTAAAGAGGGCTGCAACCCCATGGAAGTCCCTGGACTAACTGAGGGCAAACCTACACCCTGACCCGTCTGCAAGTCTATCCAGCTCCCTGGTTGGACGTCCCTGTGGAGGTCCCACCAGGAAGGTATGTTCATGTCTTCAGAGCTGCCACTAGGTGGTGCTGTCCGTAACCAGGGCTCATAAGGGTGGGCCATGAGATCAGCTAGTGCAGGCACAGGATTGTTGAGGAGGTCAGCAGCTCAAAGTGTTGTTCACTATTTTTTGGGTAAAGCTGAGAAGATTACCACATGCTGGGACTGTTAGCGTTGATAAAACCTGTAGAAAGAAAGAACAGACTAATAGTTATCTCTTCAAATCTCTCTCTCTCTCTCTCAGTTACATTTTCTCAATGACTTCAGTGAACCACATGCAATAATTTCATAGTCTTGAGGTCATTTTTCTCAGTTTGAAAGACTTTGAAGTTACTCAGCGTCTGGCCTAAATCCTCCTGTCTACAACATTTAAATAACCAACCCCGAGCACACCTCCTCCATTGCCATGGATACTGCAGTTCTCACGCTGCGTGGCCGTGGAGACAGAAGAGAGGGGGAGACAGACGTGTCCAGGCAGAAGCCTGCCACATGCATCCGCTGCCAGGTACTTCCCATGGAGGACAGTCAAAGACAAGCGCAAAGAAAACAACATCATCGGCAGAGGCAGCATTGGGGGGGGGGGTAAGTGCTGGTGAGATGGGGGGAAGGCTGAGTGAGAAGGGGAGTGTTGACAGGAGAGCAGTTTGGTGAAGGAAGAAGTTCCAGGGAGGTATGGCTGCAGGCCAAAGTCTATTTGTACGTCTCTGAGGTTTGTGGAGATGAAACCTGGCAGACAGGAGAACCAGTTTTTTATGAATCACACATGATTTACAACAACAGCCCTCTAGGCAAGTTACAAAAGGAGCCCCGTAAAATGCCCCGCCTCTTACAAACTGGCGGCAGAAAGCATCAACAGTTGCAGACTGACGGCATTCAGAAGCATGAGAATGGGAGCCCAACAATAACATGAGAACAATTACTTTATATATATAATTACGGGCACACGCTCTGAAGCAGCATCCTGTCCCCAACACACTCCTCCAGATATGTACACTTGTACACACCTCAACAGCGTCAGTTAGCCGTCCCACACAGGAGGAGGGGCTCCAATTTCTAAAGGTGACACAAAGCTTGTTAAAGCTCAACAAGTCTGTGGAAATTCATGACAAGAAGCTACCGGCCTACAGTGCTTGGCTCCAAACATGTCCTAGCTCCAAACAGTCTTGTTGACTTCCACCACACCCCCATCGCTGAACATCTACAATTATCTTTACAGCAGGAAACAGTAAAGCAGTCTGAAGCTTTAGAGACTGCTATCTCAGTCTTGAGATTACTTGGTGTGATACCATATCTGACATAGCAAACTGCACAAGGTCGCCCAGAAACAAGAGGTCAAGTGGATGACATACATCCTGTCTGATATGTTGATCCATTAGAGGCAGGCAGAGTGTCCACGTGGTTCAACTCACAGGTACATCATTCAGTCAACGATACCCTGACTGGAGGGTAGTTTGTTAATACAGCCAAACCAAGAGGATTACACTTCCTTCTCAAACCCACTCAGAGATGCTTTCTAGTTGCAATGATATCGTAAAGCAATTAGTTTGAAATTCCCTAAAGAAAGGTCTGGTGTTAAAGGTCAAGCTGATTTATTTCACGTCAGCCTGGAGCCAGAACTACTGCTCTGTAATTTTTTGGGAATGTGACTCAGACGCATGGCAGAATGTCCCCTTAACTTGGCTCGTACTGACATTACCGTAAACAAACCAAGACAGCAGCATCCTCCTCTGTTTGCTTAAGTGCTGGGAGCGTTCTGAGCTCCGATGGGAAACAGCTGGAATAGGGGGCCCCCCAGGGGAGGTGGGGGTGGCAGCCTGTGAGGAGGAGGAGGATAGTACAGAGCAATGACAGAGCTCTGGTCATAAAACCTGCCCGACCAAGACCCAGCACAGCCCCCGGTTTACAAGTCTGCCATCATCAAGATGCAAAGAGAGATCGCAATGAGGTAGAGAGAACTCTATGTGATTCTCTAGGTGATTTACAATTTGAGTTCTGTTGTTCGCTTCTTCGCTTTTTCCACAATTTTCTGTAACCCAGTATTTCCAGATTTGGAAACCTATTAATTAGGCTTTTCCAACATTGGCCTGCTAGTTTAGATTTTCCTCTATGTAACTTACAAGTCCAGTTAAATCCTCAGTCTATCCACAATAAGTCTCCTATCCCAACTTATGTCAGACACAGAATAACACAATGACAACAGCAACGCTGACTGTCTGTGGACACTCAGCTAGTTTTGGTTAAATGACACGTACAAATGAATTTGTTTTAACCTGCATAAAGTATAAGATGGGTGGGGTGGAACAGGGGTCAGGTCATTTGTCAGAGGAGTGTACAATGGTGAGATTCAAACTTTCTGATGTTTGCAAAGTGCAGCAATCAGGAGGACTCAAACTGACTTTATTGACTAAATTTAAACTACAATGTCTTTTGCACACCTGAGTGAAGGATTAGGTTAGTGACATACAGAGCTTGAGAGTGAGGGCTAATCCTTCTAATCGGTTTCTCTGCTTGTTAACGGTGATCTGACTATGATTAAGTGCAGAGATAGTTTAGGTATGGATGACAGCTTTACATCCTCAGTGATTTAGGAGTGTCTGTGTGATGCTGATTCATATGCAATCGTGTAAAATACATTGTCTGCTCAATAGTTTTCTGAGTGGACAACGAGCAAACAGATTTCTATTTCACATGTGATTTATAAAGTCTTCTGAGTTGCCATTATCTGCCTCTGTACTGAAAGTCTGACTTTTAAAGTAAAAATGCACAAAAATACGCTGCTTGTTTGTCCCAGTGCTGACAGTCACACACTGTCTTCATTTCTGCAGCTATCAATATTGTTACAATTAAGTACATTTTGAGATACCTGCACTTTATTTGAGTATTTCCATTTTATACTGCTTCATTCACCAGCTATCTATCTATCATTACTTTTGAGATTTAAATTTTAGACGCAAAATGTGACACTGTTTTAGATGAAACTACCCAACATCATATGAAGTCCTTAAAATTCTAATAATAATGTAATATAATAATATAACATTGACATGGGCCATCATGCACATCAGTGCTTTCATTTTTGATACTGAGAGTACACAACTTTGATACTTTTAATGTTGAACTTAACAGTGCGGTAGTGCCACTTTTACTGATCAATCATCACAGTTGAGCTATGCATTTTGAATGAAGCCTTCCATTACAAATTAATTCATAAAAACTCCGATCAACACTCATTCATTTAATGAACATAATCAAATCTCATGATGTTTGCTTTTTAATGACAGCTTTTTTTCTCGATAAATAATCAGTCACTGAGTTTCAATTTAAAATCTTCTTTCTCTGTTGAATTTAAAATAGGCAATATATTTGCCTTTTACTGTACAGTTTGAGAAATCTTTCATTACTTTAATACCATGTAAGTGTAACAGGGTCCATGGGGTTATGAATAGGTTATAGCAGTCTACTTTAAATATCCTTAATAATTTTCTCGCAGGAAATATCTCATTAGATCAGAATTTAAAAGAGAATAAAATAAGTGGAGCCAAACTTTTCAACATTAATCAACAGATTTGATTTGTTTTTCTTAACAAATAATAATAATAATAATAATAATAATAATAATAATAATAATAATGTACAGGAGTGATTACTCCCTAGTTTGATTATTCATTATTTATTTCAAGTGAAATATTATTTTAACTGCAATTTTAAGAAGGAAAATCTGAGTAAATTATATTAACTATGAGCCGCTGCACAAACAGATCAACCTGCTGGATTTTTGCAGCAGAAAACTCAGTTAACTATAATCACACTGTTACTCTACCGCAAAAAAATGGACTTTCTATTCACATATTTAATACATATTAATGTTTTATCCAGGCAACTAAAATCTTCTCTCTTCTTCACCACATCATCAAATAGCAGTAAACAGGATAAGAGTTCAAACTTTGCTTATTAAAAATGAATTACAGTATTTTAGGTGTAATTGCAGGTCTGTACAGTCTGATGAATTTTTAATACTTGTTTCCAAACTTGTTTAATGAGTTTTAGTGTTTGTACTGTATCTCTTACATGTTCTATTTATTGTTTTTTAAACAAGCTTTAGATTGTTTTTTTCCTTCTCTCTTTTGTCTGCTTTCAATATGAAATTACTTTTCTCATATTGGGACTTTAAGTTCCCTGTAGCTGCTCTGAAGCTGAGAGGACGTGCCCACATCTTCATAAATTATGAATATGGACATTTCTGGTAATGTTAATGTTGATGAGGATCAGACTGATTTAGATTCCAGACAGCCTGATATAAACAAATGCTGGCACTGGCCGTGTGTCGCAGTCATAGCAAGTTAAAATTCCTGGGTTACCTGTTTGCCCCTGGAGCTGCTGCTGCTGTTATTTTCTTTTTGGAATAAATGCCCCCTGTTTGAAGAAACTTTGCCTCAGCTCAGATCTGCTGCTTCTTCCCTTCGTCGAAAGATACCTAGAGAAAAATAATATCCTCATCATAATTCATTTGCTTTTCTCCATCGCAGGCGATCCAGGTGAGGCGAGCACAGCATGTTTTGGCGCACAGGTAAGCAGCATTCTCAGCAGTGACAAACTGTCTGATATGCTTTGCGTCTTGAGTCTCTCCAGGCTCCGCCCCCTGCTGAGGTGCACTCTCCCCCCTTTGAAGATGCGCCCTCCGCGGCTGGAGGTGAGGAAACGGCTCACGGTGGGACAACACGGGGATCAAAGCTCCAGCGTGTCAGAGCTGCCAACAATGGTGGAATCCCTCTGAATACATTTACTCTAGAACTGTACAAACTTTAGGTACCTGAACTTTACTCAAGTGTTTGCATTTGGCACCACTGGTACTTCTACTCGTCTTCAATTCAAGGGGAAATATTGTTCTTTTTACTTCACTACATTTATTAGACAGCCTACTACTTACCACAAACAGATGATTACTTACAGATAAAATCAACCACCATACACAAAACTGGCCCCACCACAGTCAACTACAACAGTAAAATATTACTTACACATGACTGCATCAGCGATAACATTCTGATAACATACTACTGACAGGGTCCATTTTACTGGATAGATCACTTTTACTTTGATACTTGTACCTTATGGCTTGTTCAATGCAAGAATTTTACTTGCAATAGGATAGTTTTCAGTGTGGTTTTGCTACCCCAGTGGTTCCCAAAGTGGGACCTGGGGACCTGTAGCTGGTCCTTCATAAAAGAAAGTGGTCCCCCTTTTGTTCTTTTTTTTTTTTTTTTTTTTTTTTTTAAAAAAAGCAAAATATTTAATAAATCATAGATTTATTATCATCTTCCCAACTACAGTTCATTCATGTTTGATGTCTGTATGAAGTCTAACAGCTGTATTTCTCTTTAAAAGCCTAATAGAAGAGTTTTCACACTGAAGAAATGCCTGGGTCATTACTCGCCTTTTTTAACATATGTCCATGATTTTATGAATTTCATCATGAAATAGACATCTGAATAAAGGCCCTTTAACTTTTTGCCAGGAACATCCATTGATTTTTTTCTTTTTTGATGTAGTGATGTCTGCAAACAAAAGCGTCCTGGATCATGACATTCCGAGTTGAGAAACCTCTGCTCTGTATCAGTTGGAAAATGGAATCCTCAAGGACGATGTTTTATTCTGTCAGGATGTAAAGGGTCTTTTTATTTTATCAGTGTGTACAAATAGATTTAGCAAACTCAACAAATACTAGTCATCACAACTTATGTGCTTAACAGTTGCTGACCTACAGAAATAACAGTTTGACATAAAAATATCAACTGAGTGTCGACGGAGTGCAGTAAAGGACTCGAAAAAGCTGGCCACTCACTGAGGGAGTCAAATATAAAAATCTAAAGTCAAAATATAATTTTTTGTCAAATCACAAGGTTCTGTTTTTCTTCCAGTTGACATAAGGAGATGGTATTTAGTCTGCATAATTAATTGTATACTTACAACTCTAAACTCCCAACTTCTTTCAAAACAAAATTGTTTAATACTTCACATAAATATAAGACAAACTTGTTAAAGATCAGGTAAATCATCATGATGTCTTAAATCACACTTATAGTTATGGGGATGTAGCCTACCAAATGAAGATGAATCTTTTACATGCTGTACAGTACTGTCGCAGTAACCTGGTCAGAGTAGTGACTGTAGCCTGTGAATCAGATGGTTGAGACCTGGAAATCCTTTGATTGTGGACGCTCCAGAGAGGTGGTTTGGCCCAGGCTACAACGCATGCACAACACACAAATCGAAATATCTTACTTGGCAGAAAACAGCCACCTCTGTGCACAGCAGCTCTGTATCTGGACCCTTCAGAGAAACAGTATGTGCAGATCACATCAGAGCAAACTGTGTTTAACATGACTACTGAACTGCTATAAAAGCTTAAGGCCAATGTTTGCATTTTAGTAATACGTCAGAGTTGAATGGTTGCAGTGTTTTTGAATGTGCATCATACATTTAATAGTTTTTAAAATCATCTTCCTTTGAGCCCCCCCCTTTTTATTTTGTCTCCTCGCTGAGTTAATTCCTTTCCTGTCACAGCATGTTGGTGGAGCAGCTTCAAATCAACTTACAAACACAGACCACAGACAGGCCGGCGGGAAGTGACTCCCTATCCTCCCTGCGCTTCTTTCTCTGAAGCAGCACTTTTGAAATGCTGAGTTTGGACTGAGTACATGATGGTCATGTATTAAAACCACTGGGCCAACCAGCAAATATAAACAAAGTCCTGATTCAGCACACAGCTTGATAGATTTATACACACCCTCAGTTCATGAAGAGTGATCACAAATCAGGAAATTGTTGTTTCCATGAATACTGAGCAGCAGCTGTAACAGACATTTACTTTTTTAGACCACTGAAAATATTTAATTGTGAAATAACTGAAAGGATATTCACACATGCAAGATTGAAATCTACTATGATAAATTTGTTGCCAGCAAAGTATGATTGAAATAGTATAATTCGCATAATATCTCTTAGTCTCATGTCTCTCAGTATAACGTACTTGTACACTTAGAAGAGATCAGTCCGCTGAATTGAAGACCACACACCACGTCTAAATGGTGTTTACTGACGCCTTCAAGTAGTCAAGCATATTTCCCCATGAATACAATGCAGTACAATCAGAAAGAGACTGCTTAATAACACTTAATTACAGTGTAATTTCAAGCAGGGGCTTACAAATTCTCCTAATGATTTAAATGTGTTTAGATAGCTTGTTTGACAGTTTTTATTTCTGTCATTGCTAACATATTTTTTGCATAAGAGTTTATGCTGTGTGTACATGAAAATGTTTGTGGTTCCTTAAACACTTTTCCAGAAGCACTGACATTTACTCTTGTCATCAGTCCAGCCAAATCCCTATGAATTTCAGTGTGGTGAAGTAATCGACCTTTTTATATGACTGCAGCACCTTTGACCTTTACGTGTTGACTGTTATTGTCTTCATACCTAACCCATCCACCTACGCAAATTACTTTGTGTAATCAAAGTTGAGGGTACAATGAATTAAATGTCAACGGTATATTGTTTTGGCACTTAGTATCAAGGCCATGGAGTGGTTTTGTACTAAGGAGTAATGGTACAGGGTGTGTTCATACAGACGTCAATCCAATTTATGACTACTGCCAAATTAAATTTTGAGAACTTTGTAACTGTCAAAATCATAGCCTTTTTCCTGTTTCCTATTCTATGCCAAATTCCATCAAAATACAGCATTATTTATTTATTTAATTTTGTCATCTTTACACTGTGAATTTGTATTTGGTGTGCACATGCGACACAGTGCTATTGGACTGGAACAGGGCAAAAAATTTCACCTATTTGAGAAGAATTATTTAATGGCTGAACTATTGTCACTCACCATCAGCAGAGGGAGAACATGAGATTGTGGATGAAATGAGTAGACCAAAAATATTTCTGTCAAACTATTGTTTCAAGAATTGGCATTTACAGCCATTAGCTTAGCATTGTGGAAATAATCTTTCCTGCCAAGAGTTTGATGACTGATACCACTCTCATATCTCTTAAATATTAAGCTAGAGCTAGCTAGTTAGCTTTGCTTAGCAAAAAAAAAAAAAAAAAAAACAGGAGTGGAAAAGGGAAACAGCTAGCTAGAGGTCATCACACCTGAAATAGGTCAGCACAGTTCAGTTAAACAACAAACAGTTAAAAAATATTGTATTGTGCTTGTTAGTATCTATTGTATAGGTAATTATAGTCATTTGTCAGGAACAAGTTTTTGGGAGCTTTTGCTTTGGTTCCCCTTAAGGTTAGAATAGTTTATGTGAGAGATCAGTCTGAATTCTGGAGCTCACAATTTGTGTGTGGGTGTATTTCTGTGTGTACAACTTGGGGCTTTCCTTAAAGGACGTGTTTTGTATACAAGATTCCCATTATACAAAGTTGGTTCTGATTCTGATTCACTGGCCTGTGGCTGGTTTGACTCGCCTGTTGTCCCACGGGAACCACACCAGTGTCCCAGACAAATCCTCCTGCCAACATGCCAGCCTCCAGAGAACTAGGCCGACTAAAGCCTCACTTCCCCTCCAGCAGCAGAAAAAAATCCAAACAAAGTAAACAGTAAGCACCTAGTAGTCAACTTCCTTATCCTTGTTAATTATTCAAAATCCCGAAGGAGAGACCAGCCCACAGTTGTCTTCTGAGTCACTTTTTTTTCTCATACAGGCACTCACTCACCATAGCGGCCCCCCTCTCCTCCAGCCTCCCCTTTCAACTTCAAACCCAGTCATTTCTGCAAGCAGCGCTTTGATTGTACCAAACACCTGTATTTTTCGAGGAGAGACTTCCTTGCGAGCCCCCGCCTCCCATCTTTGATTGTTAAACAGCAGTGGCGCCGTCATTACTGTCTGTGCGACTGATGCCGCCTAGCTTCCCCTCCCATCTTCCACCTCTGCCTTTTAACCGGAACTTTAATTGCTCAGAGAAAATTTGGATTGCTTTATTTTATCTAATTTTCAACCCCCCCCTTTTTGTGTGTGAAGGGTTGTAAAACTTGAAATGTTGCCTAGCTGGATTCATCAGATGAAGTGGAGATGATCACAGCTATAAACTGAACACGGTCCTCAGGTTTGTTATAAGATGTGGGGACTTTTTAAAACTCAGCATAAAGTTGGTTGTAGCCAGATGGACACAGACACCCAACATTTTTTCTAGCTCACCAGTAATCCTCCAGGAAGACAGACAGACAGACAGACACGTACACACTCACACACTCACACACACACACACACACACATACACATACACATACACACCTTTGCAGCAGTAATACCATGCTTTATTAGACGGCCTCTCCTGCCATCCTGTCTCCCCCCTCAGATTAATATCCTCTGGGCTTCTCACCAGCTGTTTCCGTCCCTTAACACCCCTCATCTTCCTCTGGCCAGCCCTCCACTTCACATGGTAAGGCTTACAAACTGGGCCACAACGCCTGCGTGGCTTTAGGAGAGGTTCTTGGCTCACCTCTGTCTGTATGTGTGTGTGTGTTTAGTTTTGTGTGTTCTGAAGGTGAGCTTAATGGCAGATCTCTTGTCCACACAACTCAAAATATATCTTGGTGGTGAGACACAGTGTTGATAAGTTGATGAAATCTTTGAACTTGTGTGGTTTACACCATCTTATTTGCAATCAGCTGAGGAAGAACAGACCCAGACATACAGAATTTAATGCTCAGGATTTCTTCTTTAGTTGCCATTTGTTACTCTGGAACTGATGGTAGATAGCAAACAATAGAATGTTTTCACAGGAAATGCAAAGGCCAGAAAAATCCTAAGAACATCTTGGTTTTGGTTTGACTTGATTAAACCTGTGTTCCAAATCATGTTTCTTCACTTTATCATTCAACGCAACTGTTTGTTGTCACTGTGATTTGATGTATCAGTGCATTTACAAGGTTTGTTTTTCACTCGTCTGTGTAGTTTTCACTCTGTCTGTGCTTGTTACTGTACCCGTGAGTTTGTGTGTGTGTGTGTGTACTGTATGTGTGTGCAAGGTCTCTCTAGGGTGTGTCTGCCTTTGGCTCAGGTGGGTGTTTACTTCTCTCTGTGTTTTTTTACTTGGTGTTTGTGTGTAAGGGCAGACAGGATGTGTGATGCTTGTCAGCACACTCCAGGAGATGAAAGGACGGAGAGGGTGTGGAAGTAGCCGAGTGCTGTTCAGGTAACAGGTTGTCTTCCCAGAAATCTCTCAAGAATTCAGTCCCGTTGCCTTCAGCAGTCCCAGTAAGCCATGAGGGAACACCACTCACCACCATGCTGCTTCAAAAAATAACTCAACACCTTTCACAAATCTGGGCATAAGTGAGCACCAGCAGGGTCCAGGTGCTCAATCTCAAAACACAGCCATTAAGTCAAAGTCTGGGAGCAGCTAGGTTGGAGTGCATTGTTTCCTGTGTGCGTGTGACCTGCTATTAGACTGCCTCCATAAATCTGATTGCATCACCAAAATTTGACAGATGCAACATGAGTCAGTTATGAGAATGGAGCCTTCTGACATGCATATTAACTAGCATTACTTACTGACACGACAGCATTCTGATTTGGGGGATGGGAATGACTGAGAATGTTGTCACACATTGCAATGCAGCTGGGCAGGTTTACATTATTACAGTTAGAACGTTCAGGCAACATATGCATGACAATCTATTTTTAGCACAGGTTAAGTTACTAGTTTAACTTTATGTTGTGACTTTACTGATGTGAAAAGAGAGCTGCATTGCCAGTTTAAATCCATGTTAAACCCATGTTGGTTGAGGGGTTTGGCTACTTGGGGGCAGTGAAAGAAACTGTAAACACAACACTGACACATAGTGACATGAGAAACAAGTCATCAGCATCCATAGGGCAACACTAGCATTTATTTGGAGTCACCGGATCATGTTAAGTCCCATATTCTTTCTGTTTTTTGCTCTGGTTTGGTCTCTTAATGTTGCACTTTGTTCACCAGCTGGTTGCTAACTTTGGTTGACTTTTGCTTCTTCAGCGCAGTGTGTTTGTTTGAGCTTTCGTCATGGAAAACAGCTGCATGATGCTGCTGGAAACTAAGCTGGTGAGAGCAGTGAGAGTGAAACAAAACAGAAAAGTTGAAGCTCATAAGTCTGAAGCAGTTGGAACTGAAGGGAGGGATAAGGTTGGGTGATGATTATCAGTGGTTTTATCACCATGAGTAATTCCTTGTCCTTGTTATTTGATCCACTGTCAATATATTAAAAAACAATGATTAATAGTTTACGTTTGATGGTGACCTAACAACAACAACAACCTGCACAGGTGTGTCAACTTTCACACTTGTCACTGTTTTACTGGTTCTGATACAAGTAATGGCAATGATATTTTTCAAAGCTTCGACTGGCACTGTTGCTTTTACAGTCATGCAAACAACCAGCAATAGGCACAAAGCCAGATCAGTTTGAGTTGTTTGAATGTTTTTTGTAATCTGGGTAAACTGACCATTCAGAATTACTACTGGATATTTTTGTCAATGCAAGGAGCAGGTGGAAGATGTTGTGTGTGTGTCTGGAAAAACTGAGCCCACAGACAGGAAGTGTCAGCGACATAATTCAGTGAAACACCAGTGATGGGAGACACCCACTCAATGAACCTACTGCCACACAAGAACTCGCCCAACTTTAATTACATTCATTAGCCAACATGTGATCCAGAGTGCTGTTAAAATGGAGTGGTGTACAGTATGGTATTCACAGTGCCGCAATCTGTGACCCTCTAAGACAGCAAAATAATCATGAGAATTTTTTTTTCATCAGTCAATTTTGATTTAGAGTTAAATATCTGCCCATGGATGATCAGAATGTTCATCAGTTCAGTCAGGAGTCTTTTTTCACTTTGTGTAGGGAGTTTGCATGTTCTCCCTGTGCTCTGGCAGAGGTTTGTCCAGGTTAGGTGGTGACTCTAAACTGGCCATAGGTGTGAATGGTTGTTTGTCTTTATGTGTTCGCCCTGTGATGGAATGGCAGTCTGTCGGGGGTGTAACCTGTCTCTCACTTGGTGTCAGCTGGGATTGGCTCTCACAGCTGTAGTGTTCCTACAGTGTTTGCATCGTAAACAAAGGTATAAGTGAATTAAGTGAGTATATTAAGAATGCACATGCCCTTTCATATTCTTTAAATAAATGCCTACACATGAGAACATATCAACAAATATGAGAGAGAAGTAAAAGGGCCACTCCAGAGATTTAACGTTGTTCTTCCATGAAGTGGGGGGATTCCCAACAAAACAAAGAGGAGTCAACTGAAGCAGCAGCATAGATTTATTCATAGAGCTGGATATGGTGCCACCACTCAGCCCGGCTGCTTATTTGTCTTGTGGTGTTGCAATGAAAAAAATTTCACGTGGCCCAAAAAGCATTTTCCCTACAGGAAACCCTACACTACCACCACGATAAAATATGTTTGTCAGTACTGTTCTTTATGATTTTTTTAATCATTAAGGTTTTACATTTGTCAAACTTTCTCATTGCATCTGCAGTGGGCTGCATGACATGGAAGCAAAGAAAAGGAAAGTTAGGGCACCATCTTTGAGGTCTGATATCCAGACTCAGGAGGTAGAGCGGTCGCCCACCAACCAGATGGTTGGTGGTTCAGTCCCCAGCTCTTCCAGTCCGCATGCCAAAGTATCTTAGATACTGAACCCCAAATCGGTGTGTGAATGTGTTAAAGAGCACTGTGTATATAATAAGTGCTGTGTGAATGTGTGTGTGAATGGGTGAATGTAACGTGCAGTGTGAAGTGAAGTGGCTGATATGACTAGAAAAGTGCTATACAAGTACTGTCTATTTACCATTCCTTACATCTTTGAGCAGCAAACACTGTTCTGACTTATAGTCTCTAGCATGGGCAAAGCTCCTAAAATCCTGGTTCCTACTTTTCCCATAATGCAATTCCATCTAATAATAACTGTGACGTTCATTATCCGCATGGTTTATTTTTTTATTATTTTTTTTTTCAAACTTCTGAAGTTCCCCTCAGACCTACATAAAACCAACATGACTGCCAAACTGAACTTAAAACCGTTGGACTGCACCTTTAACTCTGGCAGCTGTGTCCCTCATGAAGAGGTTAAGTTGTTTACTTTAGTGAATGCCAGGTGAGAGGTTTGTCCAGCTCATCCTTTAAGTCACACAGACATGAACTCATGAGTAGTAAAGTAAAGTTGATAACCGGCAGCCACGGTACAACAAATACTTTACTTTCAGTCACACTTTTATACACCTCCAGTTTTACATCCAGTGAAAGAGAAGGCAGGGAAAAGCAAAAACTTCATTTATTGTTAACTTTTAAGTAGTAACACTGGAAAACCTCCAGGATGTAATAGAAATTCCCACGAACTTGAAGGTAATAATAGACATCATAATCGGCACTGAGGGTTTTGCTGCTCTGACAAACAGACGAAGGGGAAGCAGACTCATGGTGAGGAGCTGCATCATCATCGAGGGCCTGCTGTGCAGCTTTGCACAGGTGTGGACTGGACGTTGGGAGACGGTGAGCTGAGCTTGTGGCCAGACGAGACGAGACCTTTAAGTACAGACCTTTGGATTTCTTGGTCACGTGACTCGGTATCTACAACCTGCCTTCTCGCAGCCGGCCGTCCGCTCTCACCATTGAAAAAAGGAAGGTAAACATTTTCCGCAGCAGCATCCCACAGACTAGCTGTAGTTTACAGACTATTAGCCCTCAACGTCAACTCTTTACTCAGCCCCCCCGTAAAGAAAGGGGGGGACATGACACGAAGCGACAGGCGTGTCGCTGCTCCGGAAAGAGACGGGGGAGTGACAGTGTGGGCACACCGCTCAGCCAGGCCTTATCTCTGTAATAAACACTGATCTCAGACCGAGCTACATCTGCTATCTGCGCACTTCCATCGACATTATTTCAGGATTGAAAGCGATTCGTGGTCGCAAACTGCGAGACGAGAGCGATAATAGAGCAACGTGGCGGTGGGATTTGCGAAGATTACAGTCAATAAAGTGCTCTGCACAAGACTGCCTCCTAATCCCTGTGTGAAAGGGATGGGCAGTGCACCGGCTGAATCTGACTTTCTGCAAAAAGCTGGGTGGGGAATGGAAGGAGACTGTCCTCATGATTCCACATATACACATTATGGTCTCAAGGGTGTAGGCTCACACACTCGTGCTGGGATGTCAAACACATAGTCAGACTCTGAGAATTAGTTTTAAATCAGGGTGTTTATGTGAGGTAGTTACTTGGTTGAATGGGTGCTTATTTTACATCTCATCAGTTTTAAATCCTTCCTCCAGAGCCAGCGAGACTTATAAGTAAGTGTTTGCTACCCAGTTGACTGGTATTTTACTTATTTATTTATTGTGCTGTTTCTTTGTTGCAGGATGGCAGAGGCTCCCATGTCATGTGACTGTTTTGTTTCCTTGCCCCCTGGCTCTCGTGACGACCATGTGATTTTTGGGAAGAACTCGGACCGTCCCAGGGATGAGGTGCAGGAGGTGGCTCACTTCCCTGCAGCATGTCACCCTCCAGGCTCCATGCTGGAGGTAAACAGCCCTGAACGCCCACTGTCCCACCACACTGCTGCTGCTGCTTCTGAAGCTGATGACTGACATGGTGCATAATTTGAAAACAAATTTGACTGATACACTGTATTCACCAGGGACTGGTGCATTGCAGGACATGTATATTTATTATATATATATATATGCTGATAGTGTCAACACATCAGTATTTAAAACAACCCTGTCTGAGGCTGTAGTCTGAACCAGAACTGTTAAACATTTACAAAGATGCTCCATGCAGAAACATTGTTTCCTGTTAATGGTTGAGGAGAAGTAACTGAAAGTCACTAATGAAATTCTTCCCCTTGTTTGTGTTAAGTTTGTCTTTTAGCTCAGTGGTACTAATCAGATCAGAGTTACTGAGCTTCACATGATCTAGGAAAGAAGTACAGTTTGTCATTCAGTGCTGATATATATGTCCTGGTCAATGAAGAACTGTACTCATCTGATAGTATGTCTTTATCCCTTTCCATTCTTCTTCCTTCTCTCTGTTTTCTCTGTGTTCTGTTTTCCTAATGGAACAAATAAATGCTCTAATATACAGTATCTTAGAAAGGCCATATATGTGTCATGCTCTACTTTGCCTACTGCATACAGCACATGTAACTCTGAAACTATCTGTGCACTCTAATGTGACCTCAGTGTAAGAACAGCATTCTCTCTCTCTCTCTCTCCTCTCTCTCTCTCTCTCTCTGTGTTTTTTTTTTTTAAATCTACAGTGCACATTACATCCAGATTCCTCAGGTGGAGCAGACTCATGCTGTCATCCTCAGCAAACCTGCGTGGATGTGGGGTGCAGAAATGGGAGCCAATGACCAGGGAGTTTGTATTGGGAATGAGGCAGTTTGGACCCGAGAGCCTGTTGCCCCTGGAGAGGCTCTCCTGGGTATGGACCTGGTCCGGTGAGCACCGAAACTCTTGATACTGTATTCATTCAAAAACAAACAGACAAAAAACCTGTACAGATCATTAACAGCTTATCCAATTTCAGCAATACAGAAAAAATAATCTTTGCACTGCATCCTAATTAAATACAGATTGTATATTGTATATTCAGTGGAGGTATTAACTTTAATTCTCTCAGGCTTTGATCAGAAGGGTGTGTAAACTGTCACAAGCATGTTATGACAGGTGTAGAGAGTACTGTTGAAGCGTAGCACTTATCTCTTCATCACTGTGTATAAAAATACTCAGCCAGCATCAAGAGTTGCCAAGTGATTCTCAAATACAGTAGAACTTCCTCCAAAACACATGGAGCAGTGTGTAAACATGGTCAACAAACTCAACTGATCTTCATGGTTTGTGAAAAGATGAAATGACTGAACAATTAACAAATAGATAAAAAGCAAAAATATTCACTATTTACCACCAGTAAATAACTTAGTAACATTTGTAATAAGAGAACTGATGCTTTGTAAAGTGGAAACTCAAATGCTTTGAAGTATTTCAACTTGACATTTGATCAACAGACTGGGACTGGAGCGTGGTGACAGTGCCTGGGCGGCGCTGACTGTGATCACTGGTCTACTGGAGCAGCATGGCCAGGGGGGACAGTGTAAGGAGGATCCGGAGCCCTTCAGCTACCACAACACCTTCCTTCTGGTGGACCGCAGTGAGGCCTGGGTCCTGGAAACTGCCGGGAAGCTGTGGGTGGCACAGAAGGTCACAGGTGAGGACAGGGGGCTAACAGCTCCTGAGGGTACAGAGCGAGGGTACATGCCAAATCTAGAACTACGCTGAACTGTTAATTTTATGTACATACTATTGAGAGCAGAGCAAAATGTATTCACACTTTAGTCACAGTAAGCATGTTGCTTAATACGTGACTTCTTGTTGCGACAACAGGTTTGTGGCCTGCTCACACTGAACAACCTTTCCGAGCTCTTGTGTATTTGTTTATTCGCATCATCAGTTCAATGTAGTTTGTGCAGATTGGGGGTCAGTTGTTACTCGTTAATGGATTTCTGTCTTGGATTTGTGAAACACCAATGAAATATTTCAGTACCCAGCTGTCTCACTTTTAATAGGTAAAAAACGTAAATTTCCTTTTTCAGCTGTGTGTGTGTGTGTGTGTGTGTGTGTATCCTTTGAACATGTCTTTAATCATTTGTGCAGTGTAAACTTCTGTTTGAGGTGAATTGTAAATAATGAGGTCTAATGCAAATCCAGTATCTAACTAGGCTGTGTGATATGTGATGTTCATAGCGTGTGCAGCATCACTGCAATTTACGCAATTGTCTGAAAGTGATCTGCACAGCATGTGGCACCCTTTATTCTTTTCTTCTCCTCGTTTGGGATGAGCAAAATCTGTATAAAAACCTGCACAACCAAGTACAACAAAGAGCCAAGAATACAGAATGACAACAGATTGTACAAACAAGAGCTGGAACTGACCGACACAGCTCAATGATTATATCAAACACCTCTTTTACACTTTAGGTTAGCTTTGAATGAGGTGATCTTTGTCTCACATCTTAACAGGACAAGACTCACTCTCCATGGCTTAAAATAGTACCCATTAAATGTTCTGTTTACTCACATTTGAGTAATATCTGCTAAAAACAACAGTGCTCCTTTCTCCTTACACAGTTAAGCTTTGAGCCAAATGCTAACATCAGCTTACTAACTTGCTATCAATGCTAAAATGTTGCTGTTTATTACATTACATTACATTGTCAGTGTAGTTCAGTGTGTTCGGATGCTAACACTAACGCTAATTAGCACTAAACACAAAGCCCTGGTAATGCTATTCGTTCAGCAGGTATTTGATAAGTTCTAAATTGAGCGCTCAGCTGCTTAATCTGCCGTAAAGAGCAAATCAATGCTAAACCACACAAGAGGTTTGAAAATCCATATGAAATATTTAAATGTTTACATGACTGACATTTGCCATGTCTTAGATGTAGACGTAGATGTTTCATATAATTCATTGAATCCTGACATTGTGGTGAGAGACTCTTTCATCAGAGCAGGATCACTCTGTCAAGTGGAGATAAACTTTGCATGCTGCTCTGCTCAGTGGGTATGCAAATGCAGTACAAAGGAACGTGCATTACATAAACCATATGTTTCTGACTAATGGGCAGAACATTTTGAACATTTTGCACTTCTAATCAGGGGTGTGTTTCTTTCTTTCTCCTAGATACACGAATGCCCCTGTGTTGAGGCAAAATTTGTGAACACCCTAACATGCCTATTCCTTGCACTTTTTGAACAGATTTACTATTTAGCATTAAGGTCTCCTACTGTACTGAAGCTTTAGTGTTGTCCCTCACTTGTAAGTTGCTTTGGATAAAAGCATCTGCCAAATGAATAAATATAAAAATGTAAATGTAAAATTTTGACCTTCATTTGACCTGAGAGTTGTATTTGCTATGAAAAGCAAATTTAGGTTTTCATGCACTAACAGCCTCCTGCTCCTTTCAGAGGGCGTGAAGAACATCTCCAATCAGCTGACCATCTGCACTGAGATCTCTGAGGAGCACCCAGAGCTGCGAAATGTGGCCCAGGCTCAGGGCTGGTGGGACAGCGAAAGCGAGTTCAACTTCTCTCAGGTTTTCAGCCCTGAGAACCCACCTGCTCGGATGGAGCTGGCCAAACAGCGCTACAAGGGAGGCACAGAGCTGCTCCAGCAACATGACGGTAAGGGTGGTCAGCTACTATAGTTCTGGCTGAATATGAGTGTGACCTCCACTTCTCCTCAGAATCAGAAACCGCTGTTTTAAATGTTTATAATCATCCAGCCTGTGTCTCTCCTGTGTCCGTCCTCAGGTTCAGTGACAGCAGAGGTGATGATGTCCATTCTGAGGGACAAGCCCAGTGGCATCTGCATGGATTCTGGAGGTTTCTGCACTACAGGCAGCATGGTGTCTGTTCTGCCCAGGGACAAAAGCCTGCCCTGCATCCACTTCTTCACTGCCACCCCAGACCCCTCCAGGTTTGTCACCAACAGAAGAATTCCTCTAGATTTCAATATCAGTTAACACTAAGAATAACCTATTTATACTGCACCATGTTCAGACACTCACAAAGCACTTGATTAAGAACAACATGCTAACACTGGGTAGGGCCTCCTTTTGCTCTCAAAACTGCCTCACTTCTTTGTGGCGTGGATTCCACAAGATATTGGAAACATTCCTTTGAGATTCTTGTCCATGTTGACATGATTGCATCATATCATTTCTTAAGATTTGTCAGCTACACATTCACGCTGCCTATCTCCCGTTCTACCACATTCCAAAGGTGTTCTAGTTGGATTCAGATCTGGTTGCTGGAAAGGCCTCTGAGGCACACTGAACTCATTCTCATGTTCATGAAACCATTTTGAGATGACTTTTGCTTTGTGGCATTGTGCATTATCATACTGGAAGTAGCCATTAGCACATGGGTAAACTGTGGCCATATAGGAATGCACAATGTTAGCAGTAATACTCAGCAAGGCTGTGGCATTCAAACCGTGCTTGATTGGTAGAGGCCCAGTTGTACTTAAAAAACATTCCCCACAACATTGCACCAGTCCTGGCCCTACAATTTGTGTGCTTTAGCAGAAATCTAGATGCACTTCCATTGAGTCTGTGCACACTGGAGCCTCAAATTTATGGAGCCTGACGTGGTCTTGTGCTGTTGTAGCCCATCCACCTCACCACATGTTGTGCATTCAAGATACTTTTCTGCTCATCATAGCAGTAAAGAGAGAATTTGTGTTTGGGAGAAGTCAGAATTCTCCTCTGACCTCTCCCATCAACAAGGTATTTTCATCCACAGAACTGCCGCTCACTGGATTATTTCATTTTTATTTTTTCGCCCATTCTGACTAATTTCAAGAGACCATTGTTTGTTAAAATCTCAGGAGATCAGCAGTTTCAGAAATACAAAAACTAGCCTGTCTGATGAGAACAATCATGCCACGGTCAAAGTCACAGAGATCACATTTTCCCCATTCACATGTTTGATATGAACATTAACTGAAGCTCCTGACCTGTATCTGTAGGATTTTATGTATTGCACTGCTGCCATGTGATTGGCTGATTGATTCAGACAACTTTATTTATCCCATAGGGCAGTTCAGTTTTGCAATCCACCCAAATCACAAGAGACAAAAAGAAACACACATAAACAAATCAATCAACAATTATAGAGTAGTATAAGCAGGTATATAGGTGTTCCTAATAAAGTGCTTGGTGAATGCATATGGTGTTATAGTACGTCTGTTCTGCTACACACTGATTTCAGCTGCTGAAAACACAATACTGCAATAATCCCTTTACATAATGTCTTTTAAATTAATGTGCCACAAACAATGGCAAAATGAACTCCTTTTGCATGGTTTTGGAGTTAGTGGTTTAGTCATACTAAACTGTATATTTGTGTGTGTACAGTACTGTTTTCTCTCTTTTAGAATTTCAGGGACAGTTAAGTACAATTAACTGAACTAACCAAAATATCTGTTGCAGAATTTTGTTTCTTATTACTTATTATGCTGTGCTTACATTATGTAATTATGTAAGCACAGCATAATAAGTACAATACATGGTTCTTTTCAGGAAACATTTACAGAGCTGTAAAATACAACATTAGCTGTATAGGCTTTCAGTGTTTTTCATGGTGCCTCAGTGGCTTTTTAGACCACTGTAGTGCTTAAATATGTAACTTCCCACTCCCACCAAAAGGCAGCAAAGATGTCCCAAATGTCGGACTCCTATTTTCAGTTGCATGCTGTTGGGCTCAAACATGTTGTTCAAGCAAAGGAATAGTGGATATTTGTGCAAAAACCTTTATTATCAGATGCATTCCTGGTGTGTGGGAGGTGCTGTCTGGGTAAAAAAAAAAACTGCTGTGGAAGTGTTGAGTTTTACTGTTATGGCATTAAAGACAAAGCTGTTAGCATGAGCAGCAAGCTAATTAAATGAATAATGAAAGGTCAAGAAAAAACTCAAAACTTTGATTAGTGGCTTATTGATCAGGTTGTTGCAAAGATAGAAAACACAGTTTCCAGAATACTAAAATGAAAATTTAAGTACAGCAGCATGACATATACATAGATAATGAAAGTGCTGAGACCCCAATATTCTTTCTCACCTCATCTCTGCGTTTCATACATTCTGTCTCTACTTTTGGGTTGGAATCTCTTAGTCTGCGTTTCTCTCTTTCCTGTTCCTTTCCCCATTAACCCACCCCACCTGCACCCTGGTAGGTCTATATTCAAGCCTTTTATCTTCTCGGACTGTTCCACTCCAGTGCTGAGGGTGGTTTCCCCACAGTTCGGCCCAGATGACCCTGTGAGGAAGCAGCCTCGCTTTCAGAGCCAGGTGGACCGCAGACATGACCTGTACAAGGCTCACCAGGTGGCGCTCAGCAACATGGAGACTAACCCGGTGGGCACTGATGGACAACCTAGGTCAATGGTTGTCCTGTACTGTTCCTGGGAGAGCTGGCCTGTGTTCACATTCATTTCATATACATTCAAAACAGAATGTTTTTTTTTTCATTAAGAAGTTGAAGCTGAACACTCCCAGTAGTGGACAGGACCTCACAGTTGGTGCAAACAAGACACATGACATGAGTGTAGACTAAACAGAAACACACTACAAGTACACATTCAACACCAGAGAGCAGGGTTTCAATCATGACTACACTGCAACCAAACACCAAGATGAGAATGCTGCAGGTATTAGTATTTCAAAACAAGGCGACATTTAACATTTACGTTGTTCAGCTGACAGCCCTGTTTGAAATGACTTGGTTTTTTTTTTTTTAAAGCAGATCAGTGTCAGTTATTATTTTTTCAAAGGTTTTAACCTAAATTTAGCTACAGCATTACATAGTAACACAACAGGTTCAGGGTGAATTGACAGTTACATGAAGGCCAGTATGCTATTTAGACTGAAACTGCGTGATTGCCACAATGGATTTGTATGTACAGATACACAAATCTAGTGTTGTGACTCATAGTTTCAACCCAGTTCAATACTCCATATTGAATTCAAAGCGGATTTTGAGTAAGTTGCGCATTCACACTGAAAAATGTACTAAAATCTTTTTCTTTTTTTTGCTGCTTGAGGGCAGTGGAAACAAGCTGTAAACACATCATTAACATACACGGATCAGCCATAACATTATGACCACTGGTAGATGAAGTGAATAACATCAATCATCTCGTTGTTCAATGTTCTGCTGAGGAAGCTTTGGTCCTGACATTCATTTGGACATTACTTTGTCACGTACCACCCACCTAAATAATGTCACAAAAGCACACACCACTGCAATGGCAACAACACTCCCCAATGTCAACCCCCCCCCAAGCAAGGTAATGCTCCCACCACACCACAAAAACTGATTGATGTTATTTGCTTCATCCACCAGTAGTCATAATGTTATGGCTATATCATCTTTTAAGTTGATATGGAGAACTTGTTTGCAAATTGTTACTTATTTACACATCTAATAGATATGGAATAATATTACTCATTTGAAGTCATGTTTGTGTTCACCTGATTAATGTAATTAATGTCCAATATTCACTCTCTTTTAACTCCCTACCAACTTCTGACAAAAATATCTATTTTTAGCTATGAATTGTTCCACTGTGCTTGCCAGTTTGCCACTAACTCTGTCTGCTGTTTGGTGTTGAGCAGGTAGTGTACAGTAGGACTTTAGAGCTTTTTTGCTGAGTACAGCAGCCTGCTGTGGCCAAAAACAGTTGCCATGAGACCAATGAGAGTAAACCAAAACAGCACAGCTGGGACCAAACAGCTAAACAATGAGCTGAAATGTGTCAATATATAGCTGTGACCACATGTGACAATAAAGAAATAACGGTAAACATAGCAGAGTGTAACAGTGTAACAAGAAGAGAGAAGAGGTGTAATAAATTCCACAACTTAAGTAAGTAATTCCAGGCCAGTTACACAGATGAGAAGTAATATCCATCTAAGGTTTGCTAAATTTAGCATCAGCTATTATAAAACTAGAGTGGCAAAAGCACTGTATATAATAAACTGAGCAGTGGAATGTTTAATTCCTTATTAATCCAATTTTTTATTTGTGCAAGGAAAAATGTTATTTCTTCTTTTTAAAGTTAAAGAGTCTGCTTCAAAGTAAGTACAGATAATGGTAATACAGCATGAAGAGTTCTTAGAGGGAAACATGTTTGTAAAATTAATTATTAACTTTGGGGAAAAAAAAACTAACCCTAAATCAAGGTTTTCTTAATAGTTACTTTGGAATGTTTTTCCATATCACATGTATTTTTGTTTAGATTAATTGTTTAGTTTCATTTTGGTGCATATCTTTTTCACCATTTACAAAGCAGTTAAATGCTTTGATTTTTGTAGTAATGTTATACTCTGTGAATTAATATGTAGTTCATACTATATACAATGGAATTGGGACAAAACTTAATGGCTGCTGTTTTGGTGAGAAGCCAGACTATGTAAAAACCCAGATTATCTTGTAGAAGAAGTGGAGATGTGTGATAGCATGTGTGTAGCTGCTGTTTTTAAGTCTGTGTCTCCCACTACAGATGTCTGGTTGAATTAGACTTAAGACTCAAAAAGGCCAAGAGTGGGCTCTGGGTTCTTCTAAATGATATTACATACAGGGGCATCACCATCACTTGGTTTACATATATATGTATAATTATGCAGGTACTATCTGACACAGTTGTTACTGTTATTTTGACATCTCTCTCTGTATTTTCCTCTCTGTCTCAGGACCAGGGCTTAGCTGTCTATGAGATTCTGAGGGACCTGGAGTCGCAGTGTCTGAGTGAGATTTCAGCCATGCTGAGTGGAGAGATACCGGGAGAGGAACTCGGGGACTTGTTTTTTGATTGCGTGGAAACAGAGATTAAGTTCTACCAGTGAGGAGGTAGGAGGCTTCAAGAGTTGTATTTGGTGTTTCCTGTTGTTAAAGAAAAAGATAGAGACTCAAGAGATAAGTATGGGAACAGTCAGAGTAATCACAATTAGTGACACTTTAGATGATGATCTTAAAATCTTACATTTAAGAGTAGACAGTTCACTTTACAGTCTCTGGTATTTTTGGTGTAACAAGCCAAGTTCTTTGACAGAGTTGCTAAAGAGTTAAGCATGTAAAGCAAACACAAGGTAGTGAGCCTTTTCACAGATGCTCCTGCACTTTTGCCCTCTCTCATTCAGTGTGAATGTGTGATTGTGGCTGTTTACAGCAAAGCTAAATAAGCGCCTAACATGCTGTGTTAACCTGTCCTCTCTTACAGTGCCCTCAGGTGGACGCCCCTAGCGCTCGCAGAATGGCAGGAGGAAGGCCCTGGGACTGTTAAAACTCTGTGTTCCTTGTCTGATTGGCCTCCGCCTTGCTCGCACAACACACATGCCTGACACCATTCCATCATTAACACAGACTAAATGTCTAAACTGCACATGTGATTGGAGCATATTTATCATCTGTATCACCCAGGGAGCAATGACTGCACCTCATTAGTGAGCATAATGATGTAGACTACACTGGCGCCTATGTAGAGCTGTGTGATGTTGCCCACATACTGTAAGTATGGCATTTGTTTAACATTTTGTTTGTTGTTGCAAATGAATGGGTTGTCATTTGTTTGATGGCTTACTGTAGGGAAAGATCTAATAAAGAATGTGCATAGTCTGTCCTGAGTGTGTTGCAAGCTTTCTGGCCACCTTGGTGGTGCAGCTGTAAGTATTGGTAATGTTGGTAAAGTTAAGAAGACAACTTTTTGTTGCTTCTGATTGTCTGTGATCCCACGTGTTAGATATCAGTATAGCTGAATATACCACAGAGCTGTTAACCTGGATTTATGTTGATTTTGTCAGATGATAATTGTAAAATAAGGATTGTAGCACTGCAGCACTGCAGCTTGGTTAATGTAGTGTTTATGGGTTGCAATTTAACTACTATCTGACTCTCTTTCAGTTGCCTGACAACAGAAAAAAATATGTAAATGATGACCACAAAGAACAGCAGACTGCTGTCACCTAGCAGAATAACTGGCTGTGTCTAGTCACAAAATGGGGGCTATGTGATTTCTGTGATTATGCATTTTGAACGTCAATATACCTGATTGTACTGATTCTTGATAATTGTTGAATGTCAGGACAGTTGAGAGAAAATTTACTCTGAGCAGAGCAGACCTATTTCACAGCAGAGGCTATGACTTCTCATAGTTACAAGAACGAGTGTTACGAACAACATTAATGGGACTCTGAAAGTGTTGTTCACACTCCATCCAGGAGGTGGCAGTAGATTAAACACTCAGGCGAACAGGGCGCTGAAGCATGGATGTACATCATGGAGGAAGTTAGCCTCTGATTCGAAGCTTCCGATTTGGTAGTTAAGGCGAAAGTTAAGATAAACTTTAAATGTATAAAACAAGTATGCCAACATTAACCATCTACTTCTAAAGGAATTGCTAAAGGGAAGAATAACATAATAATCAGCTATAAACATATTTCAATTCAATCCAATATTTAAACAACATACTTAAAAAAAATTACAACCCCTCCTTATCTCAATGATCTAATTCAATGGGGACATCTTTTAGAATATGATAGGCCTGCTTCTATTCACTTTTCAATTTTTAAAGATACAAAGAGAAATTTAAATTCATGCAAGAAAAAAAATTGGGGATTGATTTCAGGATTTTATGTGTATGGACATTTTTGTCAGACACAGAATTACAGGAGAGATCCTCATTTTAGTTTTGCAAATGCTGTATTGACTCTGGAGACAGTAGATGAAAATTATTAGATTTTTTGTTGTGCTCATTTGGGATTGTTATGTCAGAATGTGTCCGTAGTCTTACTGTCATTTTCACCGATTAAGGAAAACTTAACTGACTGAGCTAAACGACCGATTCTCTTACTCTCGTGAAAATGTGTTATTTTGGGTAAATCCTTGACGTGTACTTAGATTAGTCAAATCAGCACTAGGTTACCTCCATATCCTAGGCAAGACCAGAGACTCATTCAGGTTACTTAACCCAGTTGAGTTTCCCTTAACTTTCCCCTTAGCTTCCTAATCGAAACCTAACTTCGGTGTCTTAATAGCCCTGTAGTGGGGTGCACCGCCTGCAAGTGGAAATTTCCCTGCAGACGTTTGTTAACTGTTTCACCGTTTGTTGCCTAACCTAGCTTCGACATTTTCTCCTGGTGCCTTCAAACAAAGTGGAGTCATCCAATGGAACAGGTAATGTAACGTTAGGTCGTTACCCAACGCTATGTTAAGTATTGCTAACTAGCTAAGTTGACCAAAAAACTGCTCCCTGCACTTTAGCTTTCACTATCGCTTGTGTATGTGAACACCAGAATGAAGAGGTTGACTTTGCGCTAATGTATCGTTTTTAGCTGGAAGTAATCGTAAGACAATTGTCGACGACAAGGAATAAAGAGTTTCGTATTTTTCGTACTAGGTAAAGCTAACTAGCTAGATGTTCTCCGCTTCTTTGCAGTCGACCGACTAGCAAACAACAACTAGAGTTAGCCGGCTAATATAAACATTATTTAGGTCAACGGATACTTAAGCCAGTGCTCGCCTTTCCTTAAAAGCTCAGGACTGGCAAGTTTTCATTCTGTTTAAACACTTTGAAGCAGATGGGTTTATTGAATAAAGGCGTTTCTTTATCCAGGGATGAAAACCTGCACACATTTAGCCCACGAGGGCGCGGTTTGAGATTCCTGTTGTCGATTAAACGTTTCAGCACAACTTTACTCTTACTTGCTGTTCTGTTCAACATAAGTAAGATACAGTCTCCTATTAGTCACTTTGGAGAATGATGATGAGAGTTTATATTTAATTGTTTACATGTGCCTCACTGTGTTCTTTAATTATATCTTTGTATACAGAGGTGACTGCAGTGCTCCATGAAATTTTACTGAAAATTTAGTGGGATTGTATTGCATAACGTCGCCTGTTTTTTAGATAGCTTTGGACAAATTTCATTCCCGTCATGGACTGGATTTTTTCTGTCCTTAAATCAAGACCCTTTACACTCAAAGTCAGTGCGCTACTTTTCCATGATGCATAGTGAGTTAATAAGAAAATATATGCTATGAATAAGTTCATGTGATTAAAATGACTTTTTTACCAGTCTGTCTGAGATCTTAATGCTAATTTTCATTTTTGCTGCAATCTTTGATATTCATTCAGCTGCTGCAGTTGCTGTGAGATGATGTACTCGAACAGGTCTGAGCACAGTCACAGGCGACAGTATGGTGACAGAGGTTCAAGGCAGCGGGATGACTATGATGACCGATGGGAAGAAAGGCGGGAAACTTACAGAGATTTACCACAGGATCCCTATCATAAATATGGTGCGGATGGACATAGCAATACAGAGAGAACAAACAGAAGTAGAGAGTACAGTGACTCACCCAAGAGGCTGTACAGTAAAGATTCAGTGAGTAAAGACTGGAGCAGAAAGAGCCCAGTGAGAAGACGCATGTCTTCACCTGACTGGGGTGCTGCTGAAAAGAAAAGGCGAAGGTATACAGAGGATAATGAAGATGACTACAGATACAGGCGTGAGCCAGAGGACAAAACATTCAGGCAGTCACCAGACAGCTTTTCACGTTTGCACCTACCCAAGGATTTTAAACATACACTACCACAGGAAGAGGATTTCAAATACAGGAAAACATCTCAAGACTCCAGACACAGGCATAGACATGAGGAGTTCACTTACAGGCCACAACATGATGACTACAGGCTATCGTCTGGATATTACAGAGATAGAGGTCGTCACGAAAGGAGCTGGGACGATTCAGAAGAGAGGACACGATCACAAGAGTGCTCTACAAAGGTCAGGCACAATAAACACAATATGAGCCTGAGTATTGGTAAATGTGATGATGCATGATGATTGTCTTTAAAAATTCTTATGTGGTTTATGTGTTTGATTGTATTGTGTTTAATAATTAAATATTCCTCTATTTTGAGCAGAGTTTTGGCAAACCTAGAGAGAGGGATGACAGCCCTTTCACAGATCATGAGGATCATCATCAAAATAGAACAAGGTTTCCATTGAATGAATCCAGTAGACAGGTGGGTTTGTTTCGCAGGTGGTAATTCTGACATGGAGAACTCTGTCCGTCCTCTTTGAAAAGTCTATTTCTTGGTATTATATTCAGAATGTTCCATAGAGGGTGCCTCAGTACAGTGAGGTGTGTTACTGTGTGTTACTGTTGGTTGACA
The DNA here is from genome assembly GCF_001640805.2 of Lates calcarifer. Lineage (NCBI taxonomy): Eukaryota > Metazoa > Chordata > Actinopteri > Centropomidae > Lates > Lates calcarifer. The sequence continues at coordinate 27,067,232 of NC_066837.1, read as the reverse complement.
ACGAAACAGCTGTGTTGTAAGCTATGGAGATGAATGCAGGATGTCTAAATTCTAACCAAACCACAGCAGATACACACTGACAGAACAGGCCAACAACATATAAAACCACCAATGGAAAAACTGTAGCCCTGTTCATACCTGGCATTAACACATGTCCTGGCTCAGCCGATCACAAGTGGACAGCTCTATGCACGTGTGAAAGGTATACAGGTGTAGATGGAGCCTGTAATGCAGGTTGCAAATTGTAATTTCACTGTAGGACTTAAGGGATGTATGCACTGTAAGTTATTTGCTATAAACCATAAGTTAAAAATATCAAGACAGCAAGGAGGAAGACTGTTGTAGGTTCTCAGTTTAATCATTTAACGTGTTTAAATACCAAATTTTGCTGCCTGTTTCATATCATAATATCTTACAATGACAGAGTCTTTCACATGCTCTTTGTATAGTGTTTTGGATATACATTTGTTTATCCGTGCATTTGGCATGATGTCAGATTATTACTATGATTCAGTTTTTTTTTTTTTTTTTTTTTTTTTTTTTTTCTTTTGTTCTGCTCAACAACTTAAATTGTCTTTTTGAATTGTTTTCCAGCTGATATTGTGCTCAAGAGGTGATGATTGAGATAATCAATTTATTGCAGTATTTTAAAGGGATAATGGACTGTACTTATATAGCTTTTCTAGTCTTTTCACACTCAAGCGCTTCACACTACAGATCACATTCACCCCATTCACACACATTCATACAGCACTTGTTCTATACAATAGTGCTTCTAGCAGGCACACACGTTCGCACACCGATGACACACATCTGAGGCAATTGGTCAGTATCTTGCCCAAAGATACTTCGGCACGCGGACTGAAGGAGGCGGGAATCAAACCACCGACCTTCTGATTGGTGGGCGACTGCTCTACCTCCTGAGCCTCCTCTCTCTCAGCATCTTTAAACTTGTGCTTCTGCAGCATTCATATTAATCTTATGGCATACAGTTCAGACTTGCACTGTGTTTGAAGTGAAATAGAAATATTACTAGTTTTGAGCCAATAAGTTTGCCACCATGACTTTTACGTATAAAAAGTGACCAAGAGGCTTATTTGGATGAGAATGACTGTGAAACAAGAGGTGCATGTCTCAGCTGAGTAGCTTGAGAGCGGGCCCTAATTCATTCCCACTTAAAATGCTGTTGAAAGAAAATGTAGAGAGACTTGTTTGTTTCAGGGTTGCAGATTGCCTCATCCTACAGATATCTTTGGGAAACCAGAGAGACTGCAGATAATAGTTCTGTAAACTGTGGTTTCTTCTGTGTTTCCCATCAGGCTTTTGAGAGTGATGTCACCAACCAAAGTCCTACTGTTCCTGAGCAGAAATCAACCAAGGGTTTCCAGCGTTTCCTCGATGTGCTCAACAAAGGGTGTGAATGTTGCCATGCTCACCAAGATAGTGACTCAGACCTCTCCAGAAATTGTTGATCGAGCACATTCTCCAGTGTCTTTCATGAAAACTGCAGATCATCTGTGGTCTTCCACTTCTGCTGGGAAGCAACAAGGAAGCCACCAAAATAACTGCCACTGGAATGAAAGTGAAGGATCCCATAGACTGGCCTCTCCACAATCTCATTACAGGTCCTTCAGCCCAAAGCCATGCTCTCTGTCTGACGAGAAGCCTCTGCACAGGAGTGACGGAGGACAAAGCTACTACAGTTTGACCAGCAGATCAAAGTCTCCATCAGCAGTGGGAAAAATAAGCCTGACACCTGAAGATGAGCACAAACACAGACAAATGCAAGATGTCCTGCAGGCCATCGGCATGGATTTGGGATCTGAGGAACTGGGACAGATGTCACATCGAATCCAGGAGCGGTTATATGGAAAGAAGGATTGTGACTGGGGCCGCCATCGTAGAGGAAGTAGGGAAAGGGACGCAAGGCAAGCATCTTCTCCAAGACATCGAAGTAGATCATCATCATCAAGCAGATCTCATTTCAGCTCTTTGACTCGGGACACTCAGATGAAAAAAGACTCTCATAGTGCTCAGAGAGATGTACCAGAGGTACATCAGGTTGTTGAATATGGCCAGAATGACAGCAGCAGTTCTTTACAGGACAGCGAAAACTGTGAAACTAACTCCCAGAAAAGCACTGCTGCATTACAAACATTTTCTACAAATACCACATACAGTCTATCAGAAGCACCTCTTACAGCCCTGATGCCAACATACTCCCCAGTTAACTGTTCACCGCTCCCATACCCAGCTCTACCTCCAGCTCTGGCTCCTACCTTGCCCCATGTTGGACCCAGGCTTTTCTTGCCTCGCCTACCTCCCTTCCTCCCTTACCCACATATCCCACCTCTAAACATCTTTCCAGCAGTTCTTGCTCAGAGCAGGCATGTACTCCCACCACACATTAGTAATCCTCAGTCACCCTTTCTTAACCTGCCAGACATAAATCCAGTTCAGCCACTGAATACAACACAAAAATCCAAAACACTGTCAAGGCCCAGATGTTTGCAGGTCATTGAAACCAAACAACCTGGATGAAGACAGATGTGCAGGGTGATAATCTGACTTTAAAACTGACTGACACAGTTGAACAGTTATCTTTTGCCTTTGGAGAAAGTAGAAGATATTCATAGAGCAACACTATGTGTAAGCAACACAAATTAATGCCAAAAATGATGAAAACAAGATAATGAAACAGCAGTTGAAGTGAATTGACAAAGCCTCTTGGTGGTGTTGGAGCTGTGTCCATCGCCCAGTTTGTTCTTGTACCCATAGTACAATGTCATGCTAAAGAAAAAGACTGAATTTTGTATTTTCCAAAAAGTTTGTATTCCTAATTCTGTTATTTAAAATCATTTTAAACCATATGATTTGATATGTTTGAATTTTTGTTGAAATTATATTTGTCTGCATATATCTTGCTGTGGGACACAGCCTTTCCCTTCATAAATTACACCATAGCCTAATGTTCAGTTTTCCATGAGATTTGGACAACCCATGACTACAAAATGTGCTTTACACCTAAGCTTGTCAGCTCAGAAAACTGTTGAATATCTGAAGTGCATAATAAATACAACAATTCTAAGTAAATGGTGAAGAGCTGTTTAATTGCAAAACAAACACTACTGCACAGTTTGGAAAATGGTTGTGTGTCTTATTTCAAAAATACATTTTAAAGCATACACAGTGTATAGTTTGTACGTATACCATCCTTAGAACAGTGGGCCTGGGTTCACTTCACTACATCATCTAAACTCTCTTTAACTGTAGTGCCCTTGAGCAAGACAGCCTGTGTATGTATGATGTACAATAATTAATTATTCAGTGTGTACAGTGACTGAGTGACAAATGCAAGAGATGAGTGCCAAACTCCTGAGAAATGAAGTCCATAAATGATTTTAAGAATTCATATGGTAACACAGCGTGCTAGGAGAAGGTCTGCCACTGCTCTATAGAGTGAAGAAATGAGTGCTCAAAGTGTGATTTTACCAGATGTAACATCTGGTATTGCTTCAACAACCGTTTATAAAGAAACACAATTGACCTGAAACATTTTAAAAATCTGATCACCACATTTGGTTGCAGTCAAAGTTGCCCTGTCACTGATGAAGCACAGCCTGATTTTAAATCCCAGTGATAACAAATAGGTTCAGTTGCCAAGCCTCCAGTTGCTTCTGTCGTTTAACAATAATTGAACTCTCCACGTTCGAGTAGTACATCATTAGACGTCATTAGATTTTGGTCAAAGGTGAGCGAAAATGAGAGCAGGTCTGCTCCTTTAATCACGTGACGAATAGGCAGCTTGCACTCCATCCAGCAGGCGGCGCTGCTAATATTTCTATGTCAACACTACCGAGGCACTGAGAGCAGCCCAGCACCCTCTGTTCTTCAGTTCGAGCATTTTTTCCAAAACATTAGTGGTTTTCCTCGTTTACTGATGAAACTTATCATATACCAGTCAGAGCATTCACTGTCCAAGAACTTAGCCGTCGGACTACAACTTGCAAAAAACATTTTTTTCAGCGATGTAACTGAAGAGGCGTTCGTTTGATCAACCGTCGAAGGTAAACAGTCTGTTAGCTGCTAAGCGAAGCTACCTAAACACTGGATGTAGTCAGTTTTGCTGTCTTTTTCGGTCTATAATTTACCAAGCCCACGAATGTTATACCATGTTATAGCGTAATTTAGGTTGACTTATTAAACCGGGTCTTTCCTCAATAGTAGTCGATATGTAAGCCAAGTTAATGTCTGGGTTATTGACAGGTTATTAATAACAGTCTCGGTGAAGGCTTGTTTCTGCACACAGGTCCAACATTAATTTCTCCACTCTGTTTCAACTTTACAGAGACCACAAACTGTATGAGGCTGAATAATGAATCCATTTGACTGGGAAGATGCTCTTCGAAGACTGCAGACGCACTTGGTCCCAAATAACAGTGGTGTTAATAACAGCATGGAAAATGTCTTAAGAACTAGTAATGACTGTGACACTTACTGCGAATACTCAAGATACACTATTGATGACCCACACAATAGCACAGGAGTGAATGTGGGATGGGAGGAACACAGTCCTGCCTCCCATAACTTTTACAGTAAGGATTTAGAAGTCGAGAACCCGGATGGAGAACCACTGGAAATAGATGAGGAGGATGCAGAGCTGGCAAGAAAGCGGAAAGAGCTTAGAGTGATAGAGGAGCGAATAATATTTAAGAGAGCTACCCTTGCTTTGAAAAAGGTTGAACCATTTGTGAAGAACACAACACCACCAGGCCTTTCCTGTAATGAACAGTCAGCTACATGCGAAGGTGAAACTCTTCGAGACAGAGTGAAATTAATTTTGCAGAAACGACATTCTGTCAGCTTTCTGTCAAAGGTGAGTAGCAGTAGTCAATTGTTCAGATTATCAATCAGCTCTTTTGGAAGATTAACTTAAATGATGCTTTCCAGTTTGCAAGAGCAGCTGCTATCCAGATATATACTGTATTGCTGTATACTGGATTGCTTCCTTTTGTTCTGCTCAGGTCCAGTCACCAAGAGAGAGAATGAACACATCCAGCCTGAGCAGAGGTCGTTTGCTACTTGAGGATCATCCCCTGAAACGGAGAGTGAAGGCAGTTCTGCAGCAGAGACATTGTGACCCATGTGTGCTACCAACAAATATGGAGGTTTGTAAACATTAGTTACTTTACAGTGGCTTCTTCTCTGCTGCTTCATAAGATACATGATTGTATTACAGTTCAGTTGCATTTATTGACACCTGTAGGGCCCCTATAGTTTATAGTTATCGCAATCTGCCTTTTGACTTATGATGTTATTTTCTGTTCTATGACTATTCCTTCCCCAGGCCAGAATCAGCTGTTCTAGTGACACACAATGAACTATTGAAGAAAAATGATAAGATTGGACAGATGTGTTTTTTTTTTACCATGCTTTTTGATAATCAGATATATAAATGTTGAGATAATGCTGTGAGAATGCTGCATGAATTATTGCAATATTAGTTGTTTTCACAGGCTCCAGCCCCCCGCGACCCTTAATGGATAAGCGGTATAGATAATGGATGGATGTATCAATAGTTGTTTTCATATGTACCCACCACATAAAAATGTGCGTAATTCCATCAGTGTGGTTTTCCAGAACGCTGGACCAATGAATCAGCTGGCTAATATATATCTGCCAAAATTGGCTTATTGCAGATATAGCGATATCAGCATTTAAGTTTGGCAATAAGTAACAAGAAAGTTCAGTCTGTAAATGCCAAAGATATGATTTAGGTAGTTTAGAAATCCCATCCAGCGATGTCCATCAGAGTGTCTTACCCTTCAGAGTAGTCTAGTTCCTGTGTGGTGTCAGTGCATTATGTGTCTTGAGACTGTGAGCTGACTTGGAATTCTATATTGTGGCTTGAGTTCTGAAAAGCTTCTTCCAAATTAATCCCAATGGGAACCATATTCTTGCATCTCAATATTGCGGCCTTTTTATGAGGTTCTGGTCAGGGCCCTTAGGATGTGTGCCACGATGTAATCTTAACAGTGTAGTCAAGATTACACAAGATTTTACAATAAAAATTAAAATAAATTAAAATAAAAATTGATTATTGATTTTATTGGTGCTCCAATAAGCTTCTTTGATCGATTACAAAACATCATAATACTTTTCTCTCTGGCTCTTTGGTAGAACCTTGTAACTTGAATGAAATTGTACTTCAAGGCTGGCTCATGTCTGTGTCTCTGTATATCTGACCTTTCCCAGGTCCCTGAAGACACCCCGCATCCTCCCTGCCAAAGTGTTACCTCACTAGCCAATGAGGAGAGCAGCAACAACAAGGGTTTCCAGCGCTTTCTCAGTGTGCTCAACAAAGGAGTGGACATCGACTTGCTCAGCAGGATTGTCAATGATGACAGTGAGGATCTTAATTTAGGTGAGGAGCTTCTGAACATTCAGCCCCCAGCTGTGGAGAACAAGAAGTCAGAGCTGCCCTTCAGAAGCGAGAGCCAGAGACCAAACAGTGGAGCCTCCCTGCCGGGCCACAGTCGGACCAACAGTGGAGAGAGGAAGACTGACCCGCTCAGTCGAGAGAGATCCCCTAATGAGAGACTCCTCCTGCCTGGTGATGAGGAAAAAAAGAAAGACAGACGAGATGACTCTTTTAGCTCTAGTAGTCGATCGAAGTCTCCCCCAGCAGTGAAGAAGAAGAAAGAGGAAGAAAAACAAATGGTGGATGAGCAGCGTGAGCAGCTGCAGAACATTCTTAAAACTCTTGGGTTGACTCTGGAAGTGGAGGAGATGAGCAAACTAGCAGACCGGACTCAGGAGAGGCTGTATGGAAAGAAGCATGAAGGCAAGTTAGGGGCTGACAGCAGAGGGGAGCAGGTGAGTCGACAGAGAGGTTCCCACAGACATTGCAGGAGCTCCTCATCCTCCTCGTCATCCGCCTCCTCCTCAAGGTCAACCTCCAGGAGTTTTAGTCCCAGCCCTTCTCGCCAATACCGCTCTCACAGCAGAGACTCAAAACGAAGGCGAGCGTCTGAAAGCAGCTGCTCAAGAGACAGTAGAGAAAGAAGCAGAAGCAGAGATGGACTAACACATCAAGATGGCAGCCAGGACAACAAAGATGCACAGAGGGCCAGGGACAAAGACAAAGATAGAAAAGACTCCCAAGAAATCTCTACTTATCATCATCCGTATTCACAAGAACAGACTTATTCCCATCCCCACGCTGCTGCTTTTCCTGCATATCCAGATTACAGCTTGTCCCAGTGCCCTGAGTACACTGCCTACCACAGTGGCACATACAGTGCTGCTACAAATTCTTATTGGACATATACTCAGGGTGCCATTCCTCCCTCCCTTGATCCCAGTGGTTATCCTTATCCACAGAACACCACACTTCACTTTCCCAGTTCTGTAGTGGCACCTAACATGATGTATGATAATTCCTTTGAGGACATTAACTTACTTGTGAATCCAGACCTGTCTAAGAGTGAAGGCCAGATTGGATCAGCTTCTGACCATCGCTGCTTGCGGGTCATCACCACTAAGCAGTCAACCACTCAGAGCTGTCTAAAGCAACTCACTAAAGGTCCCAAGAGGACGGCAAAATACAGAAGGCAGTGTCGTAAATGGTTTCAAAAGTTAAAAGAGAGAAAGAAACAACAGAAAATGGCTGCAAAAATGAAGAGAGAACAGGGTGTGGCAAAGGTGGAGGCTTCACAGGGTGATGAAGATAACTCCAAAACGGAGCAGTCAGGAAATGAAAAAAAACAGCTGACAGAGGAGGAGATAAAGGTGAACCTGAGGAAAAAGGTTAGTGGAGGATTGGTTTTATTATCCATCTCATTTAGGAGGTGAAGTTTTTGTCCCAAACATCTGTTTGCAGAATATCTCAAAGACAGATTTCAATTAAATTTGCAAGAAAGTTGGGCCATGAGCTGAATAGTGATGCATTTTATTCTTGGATCCAGGAGTTTTAAAAAAGAATTTAAAAAAGTTTTCAGGCATTTTTAGTGTTTACTGATAAAGCACTGCACCTACTTGTTCTGTTTTTCACATAATTCACAAATTAACCCATGACTGTTGAGCGGGTGCTAATACGTCCACCAGTCCTGTACTTGTGCAACATATTAGCATTTAGCTCAAAGTACAGCCTCTTAGTGCCACTATCATGGCTGTAGAGTCTCATTCCAGTATCAATGCACACTTTATTAGGTACAGCTGTATAATCAAAAACATCATTATTATATACATCGTTAATGACTTTTGTGGCAAAACATTTGTATAGGGTTGCATTAGATTATACAGGTATGCCATATATAACGTATAGTATATAAAGTGTATACTGAGTCTATGTATCGTGATATGGGCATGGGCAAATGTCTGCAATTTTATATGAACTAATCAAATTGATGTTCAGTATAATAAACTGTGCTCCACAGTCTAATATTGCTCAGATGCAGTGTACCCTTGTGCTCAAAGTGCTCTCTGGCTATGGTTAGTTTAATACCAAAGTCACCCTATTCAAGATTTTCTTTTCCTTTTTGCAGCTTGAAGCATTTAACCAGAAGGTGAAGCAAAAAGTCACACAGCCAGCCAGCTCCCTAACGAACTCCCTCACCTCTCAGACGGGTTGAAGTGAGTAACTTTCAGTGTGAGAGCATCTTTGTCAGAGAACTGAAATCCAGTAAATGTTTGGGACTGTTTCTGTCTTGTAAGTATACATCAAATGAAATGTGAACTTCAATTAATATTTTACCAGTATCTTTCATAATATACAGTTAACATGCATTATGTATTCATACATTATACTCCAACTTAGGTAAAAAAAAAACAACAAAGCCGTTTTCTTCCTCCCTGAAATCTTGCTGTAATATAGAATTTAATCTCCATAACAATGAAATTACAATAGAATTAAGTCTTCATGAACTGTAGTCAATGAAGATTTGATTGCAAAATTGAGTAACTCTCATTTGGTCTCGTGTGTTTACTAGTTTTCTCTCATTTATCTGTAGATCTGTGGAGTGTCAAGACTGTCTTAAATCTGAATCTGACGTGAGCCGTGACAGACCGTGAGGACCTGATGTTTAACACTCATCACTTACACATGCAGTTCATAGTGTAACAGGACCATTTTGAATTTAGGTCATATTTCCAGATTTGTACTGAATCCTTCTCAAACTTTAACAAGTAAATTATATCTTCTTCAAAAGAATATTTTTGTGCAATTAAATGCCATTTGGCAAGACAGGTTTTACTCATTTCATCTTCCGTTTGTGTGTTTATCACAATTTTGTAACTCTGTTTCTATTCAGCCTTTTTCTTTTGGTACTGTATAAATTTGATTAAGCAAAATCAATTTTGTAGGCTCTGTCTTAATTTGTTGGAGAAACTATTTTTTTAGTTATTAAGCCTGTAAAAGGCTTTCGCCCACTTATGGCTGTTCCCAAACTGAGTAAAGAAGCCTTTACATATGGTATTGATGAAAACACCATTTTTACTATAGTCGTGGTCTTTATTTCCATGTGTCTGACACTTTATAAAGTACCTCATACATACTAAAATGCTAAAAATGAAACCTGCAGCAATTGAGCTAAAGCTGTTTGGGAAGAAGCCTTTGCACAGTCTGACAGAGAAGGTCTTAATGCTGTGGTTCCTGCGGCCGGATGGTAAGGGGGTTAAGAGGCTGTGGTTCGGATGGGAGGGGTCATTCACACTACCAACAATTATTTATACAGAGCAAAATGATCATTCATTTGGAGTTGCATTTCTGTCCACCAAGTGATTTTATGTCCAGTATTCCCTCCATTTAGCTGTTTTTGGTCTCTACCAACTCCCTTGGGAAATACCTATACTAATATATAACTATGTCTTCAGCTGTGTTCAGTGCTAATACAGCAGTGAGCTCAAAGTAGGAAAAAAAAAAGCTTGACAGCTCACTAATGCAAAGTGAGTCAAATTTAACAATAAAGAGCTGAACCTGAAAAATCTGAGCTGTCATAACAACTAGTTTAAGTCAACATAGCCTTTTCTTTCACATCACTTTATTTTAACGTTAATTTATTTTTTACCCTTGCTTTGATTTGGACATACACATCCTTTTTAAAATTACTTGGATGCCCATAATCAGCTGTTGCATTCTATTTTCTGCAAATTCATTTTTTAATTCCATTCACAACCAAGAGCTGCTTATCAGCTCAGCTAATTAAAGACAAACTAGAAAAAACTAGAAAAAATGTTCCACAACTTTTTTTCACCAAAGCATGACGGCCTAAATGCTGTATCAAGCTGTTGCCATCTTTCCAGAAATACATGCCTCATGGTCCTCAACAGTAGCATTGCCCCTGTCTACCGGCGGTGATAACAACATAGTTTTTCATTATTCCAATTTTGTTTGGTAGCATAAATATTCATTATAATACTTTTTAAAACTGGTATGAGTCAACAACATTTATTCATGTGGTGGACTATCCTTATACCATGACATGGGAACACACTCTTAGTATGATGCAAAGGCTGTCTTTACATTGGCATTTTTCCTTTTTACCACACTCATATGCTGTTACCAATTAATACCAGCACTACAGCCAGCATGCATGCACGGCTAGAAACAAACACAGATTTGACTTGCAACTCAGTGTGTGGTTGAATTTTTAACAATAACATCCAATTTTTTGTGAAGTAAAACAACAACTTTGAACACAACCAGAACAAGACCTTCTGAATAAATTACTCAAGTAGTCACACAGCAGTCTTTGCAACACTATAACTCAGAACTCCATCATCTGATGTTTCTGTAGTTGATACTGTTTTATAAATAGGAGAGCGGTTTGCCTTTCAATCTCAGTTAAAGTTCATCTTTCTCCTCTCCTTGACAGTAGCACGCTGCCCTCTGGCTGTTCATGTAGGGTCTGCAGCCCAGAGTCCACACCGTGTTGAACAAGGTGTCTGCTACTGTTTCACATGCTGAGGAGGGAAAGTGACAGAGAAACAGAGACATGGATGTCAGTCATCACATGGAGTTATATGTAGAAATGAAGGTAATGTTCAGTGCAGTATCATGTAATCTCAGATTGTTGACTGCAGTTTATTTTATACACCATGTAACTGGAATATAAAAGGCTTTAAGCACTTGAGCTTGATAAATTGTTTGAAATAAATTCTCAGAGACACATTTAAAAGATTTTCTTAAAATATTAATTACTTTAACATGCTTGCATCCCTTCAAAGAAATGTTATACATTAGCTACATAAAGACAGCATTTTCAGTTTAACATTTAAGAGGTGATTAGGAGGCTTCTGATTAAAAGGTCACTGGCTAAAATCATTTGATGAGCAATTAGATTTTTTGATGATTCTTTCCAGTCCCACCATGTTTTTATTTATTTATTTATTTTTTTAATGGAGGAAAATCTTGAGTCTGTGGCATTCAACTCTTGCCATACCCACAGTAGCAAGTACACAAGTTGTACAGTATGCTCACCATTCATCCATTATCTATACGCTTATCCGTTAATGGTCGTGGGGGGGCTGGAGCCATCGCAGGGCCAACATATACAGACAACAACCAGTCACACTCACATTCACACCTACAGGCAGAGTCACCAGTTAACCTGCCTGTCTTTGTACTGTGGGAGGAAGCTGGAGTACCCAGAGAGAACCCACGCAGGCACAGGGAGAACATGCAAACATGGGCCTGAACTGAACCGGGGCTTGAACCCGGAACCTCCATGCTATGAGGCGACAGTGCACCACCGTGCAGCTGTGCCGCCCAGTATGCTCACCGAAATCAGTTTTATGTTTATTACAGCTATTGAATTATCAAAGATGAATGTGAGGCAGAATGGCACTGAAAAATGGGGATGTGCTTTGTAAACTAACACCAAATAAAAATAAAGGTCCAAAAGTTACCGACCTTCAACTTTTGACACAAAGCCCAGGCTCTTCTTCAGGTCAGAGCAGATGCTGTGGAGGCACCAGCGGAACTTGGAGTCACAGCGGTACTTGTTGGAGCCACAGGTGTCATAGCACATATCCAGCTGGTTACAACACTTAGTCATGGCAGGGATGCCCACGTCCATCTGGCACACAATAAAGAGGGAGGGGGGGATTATGAGTATCAGCACCTTGCATTCTTATTCAGTAATATAATTTCTCCATAACTTTGGCAATTGTTAATTCAAACTAAAATGTGTGGTTTGGCTCTGAAACAATTCTTGAATTATTGTTCCATTAACATGTTATGTTAATTTTTATTTCAGTATTGATTCAATTTCCAGATGAATTTTCCCTGAGTAGTCAGAGGAAGCATACCCCTTCTGGAACAGGAAGTCCAAAGAAGTAGGAGCTACATCCATCAGGTACTGGCATCTGATATTCAGGACGAGGAAGAGGAGCTTTACCTGAGATTAGAAGGATAGCAAAATATCAGATGTAGGTCATGTTTCACAACAGACCAGTGGAAATGTGTTGGATTCTGTCTGATTACCATGTGGCTTTAAAAATAGTTCCATGTTTGCACGTAGACAAGATTACTCATTTGGTTCATATAAACTGACATGATATTTGACACATTCCCTAGTCACTGCATGAAACCTCTCCTATCATGCTGGGGTCACAGTCCATTTCCAGGCCCACTCCCAGATGATAACTGAGAAGATAAGTGGAAGAGTTTATGATATCAGCCTAAGTAAATCCCAGTTAGTATCTTAAAGTACGAGAGTATTGTAAAATATGTATAAATGATTGCATTTAAATCCAAATGAGCAATTTCAGACATTAGCCACTATAATCATAATAATAATAATGATAGTATCTTAAATTTATATAGCGCCTTTCATGAAACCCAAGGACGCTTTAAATTTATGATGTGATATGAATGCACTATCCATTAAGCACTGTGTACTTTTAGGTATCTCACTAGATCATTTATTAAAATGCTAACAGAGGAGCGTTTGTGTAGAAACAGATTATCCACTACATACATTAATAAATTCCTTATCCTGGACAATGATGTAGTTAATATTTGTTTTTTTAATTGTAATAATGTGTCAAATATTAACACTATGGTTAAATCAAAGTAGTATCACTTTAAAGTGTGAATATCTAAACCATTGACATCAAATTAGACTCATTTCTACATCTTAGTCAATGGATATAAAAGATCAAATTTGCTAAATGACAATTCTGATTCAAGAGTTTAATTTCTCCCCTTAAAATACAAAACACATTTGTTAACAGATGAAGCTCTCCTCAAATGAAGATCAATTTTGTGAAAAATCTGTCAGTTAAAAAGCTATTATTGGATTAGATGTATATATGTTTTGTACATGTATTTCTGGCTTTGAAAATGCTGATAGCTGAATATCTCCCCAATGTTAAATATCTATAAATATGGCAATTTTCAATCCAAAAAAAAAAAAGTATTTTGTGTTTCCCTCAAGAATTTTATTGGTGGAAACAATATTAACTAGACCATAGGATACCTCAAGAAAAAAAGAGCCAAAAGATATATGAGTGGTAGAGTGACTGTCACAGTAACTGATAAAAGGTCAGAATCAGTATCATTTTAACCATACTGCATAATGCCACCTATATGTTAAACAGACTTACCATATCTACAGCGGTATTGGCACACTCCATCACGTCCACCCATGAACTCCAGCATCGAGTCAAAGTAGCCACTGACGGCCTCAAAGCTGCCTCGGAGAGAGTTCATTCCCCATTCTTGGTTCTCATCTTCTGCCTGTGTGCCATCAGCGGCCTGGCCGGGTGGTGGTGGTGGTGGTGGTGGTGCTGCTGCTGGGTCCTCGGCCTCTTGACTGACAGCACTGTGGATGAACAGGCCCAGCAGGAGCAGAAGGGGAGTGAGAAGGGCCCAGCGAGTCATCCTGAAGCTCAGACAGCTCAGTATGAACAGAGTTAGATTTCAGAGACTGCAGGAGAACACAAACACACTCACAGAGGCAACACTGAAACTGTCTGTGTGACCTGAACTTTGAGCCAGACACAGGGACAGCCTCATATGTGGAGGACCAAAGTCCAGCTTCTATCTTGTCTTTTTAACATATCTGTGCTTTTATCATTCTCTCTGATTGATGAGAGGTAGAGTGTGCTTGTTCATAGTTCAGCCAAGGGGATTCAGTTACATTTTAATCCCATTTATTTTAGACTCAATCTCTCTTGACATTAGCATCAAGTAGCAAGCCGGATTTGCTGTAAAATGGGAGTGCATCACCACAGTGTCCTGCTACCTGTTCCTGAAAAGCTCAGTGATCATCTCTTTGTTGGAGGAGACATGTTGTCAATTGGAGTCAGGACAAAAAGGGTCTTTGTGCCAGTTAAGAGTACAGAGTAGGTCTGTATGTCATTTTATTCAGCAATTCAAGTGCAAATTGTCTCTCAGTATTAAATGCAGGCAAATTTATAAACCTTAAATAAATATCTTACCATACCTCCTGCAACAGCTACATTACAGGTGGGTTTGTCCCCAGACCCCCCCCCCCCCAGTGTCCCCAAACCCCAAGGTATTTCATTTATTGATATTTATTCATTTTCATTTGCTGCACACCATTTGATACAAAAGTAACTGGAATGTGGTAAATCATGGAACAACACAAACATACAAAACATAGATTATTTTTTTGGTTAACTTGGAACTTTTGGGGCTATGCTTTAGAAATGACAAAAGAGTGAATATTTAAAAAGAGAAACACAACAACAACAACAGCGTATTTATCAAGGAATATTACAGACCTTTTTCACAGCAGACATTTTGACTTGTCATAGTATTACCAGGTGTTACTTATAACATTGTGAACAGCTCTGTTCTTGTCAAATGTCCCAGTAAGTCATGTCAGTGTGATAGTGAGCCACTGTGTACAGTACCAGAACCCTGAAACTGAAGCAGCTGAATGGAAAAGATATACTACTGTGACATGTCAGATATTTTCAGTGAAAGGTCCATTGACTGACAAATTATTCAAGTATGAGCTGTGATCCATCTTTGACAAAAAAGAACATCTGTGCATTAAAAACAGGAGGTAGCCAAGACCCAGCTACATCACAAAAAAGTTATGTTGTACTGTTGTAATGTAAAGTCAGTAACAGGGTATGTACTTGTGATAATGTTGAATGTGAGTTTCTTTGAGTTTAGGAAGAGCAGGACAAGATATGAAGCTCTTAATCGTAATTATGTGTACTAATGTCCACACAGTATGTCACCAAATATACCAAGCAATACAAAACTATACCGCTAGATGGAGCCTAGTGAGTCGCCCCCCCCCACCTTCCACGTCCATATTTGGTAGTGTCCCGGGAGGTGACGTTTGTCTCAAACACGGAAGAAGAGGTAAACGAGTGATGTGCGGAGCTGTGTAAAATTAGATTGACTGCCCTTCAAGTTAAACTCGAATATGTTGTGGCACGTTAGACCACCACAAAATCAGGTCAGGATAGATGACACCTGGAGAAGACTGAGACAGCTCCTATTTGAAGTTTTATGAGCTCGAGGCAGTGTCGGTTAGCCAGCCGCGAGCATCTCCCGTGTGAAGGTGGCTACTTAAAAGTATCACATCATAAATTTAGGTGTTTACTTTATACTTCTTATCTTATGATGATGCTTTGGGGCTATAATACATACTACTGACAAGATAAATGGCATTCGCAAACCTGTTCACGGGACTGTCCGCTGTCGACGAAGATGTCCAGAGTCCTGGTCAACCAACCTTTAACAGGTATTTAATGATACATAGCCATTAGCTTTGATGAATTAGAAGGAGATGTTTGATTGTAATGGCCCTTGTCTACGTACTCAGTACTCATTCTTGCTGTTTTACAGGAACGAGAATGATAATGGTAAAAGGGGCAATGCCAGAAAGAGGAAAACCCAGGCTGAGCAGACTGGCCCTGACAAGAAGGTGGGTTAAACCTTAACTCTAACGAAAACTTTAATAGGCCTAGTTAACATCTCATAATGAGTATGTCCTTGTGGTCAATTTATTGAAGATTGATTGATTTCATATGTCATGTTGAATGTTTGCTGTACCATTACATCGGGTGGAATGTTAGGTAGGTATGCTCTGCATCATTTTCTTTTTCTACTTGAATCTTTATTGTCATTAAACAATGACAAGAACAAAAAATGAAAATTGTTCAGGTTACACTCTACTTAGATGTTGCCATCTTGAGTTTTGTGTGATGCTCACTATGCCTATTTTGCTTCCATTTGTGCCTCCAGTGTTCTCAACACGTGTCTGTTTTTCCATTAAGAAGAATTATTAGCCATTAATTAGTAACAGATCTTTTGGCAGTGGGGCTACCTTCCCCCAGGCCCTCATGAAAGGTTTGTACTTGCCATCAACAACATTTTAACCAAAAGCAGCTGCTTGCCATTACACTTCATTCACAGAAGTTACAGATGTTATATCTTTGGAGCTGCTGCACTCTACACACCATTTCTCCAAACTGGTATTCTCTGACTTTTCAAAAAAAAAAAAAAAAGTGCGTGATCTACATCGATTGATCCACTCTCCCTTTACTGCAGGACTGTTGTATTATACTGCAGTCTACCCTTAAGTGTGATTTAAAATGAAGTTATATAGTGTTTGTGCTGCCTGTTCACACAACATGAGCTTTTATTTATGGACTGAAATTGGATATAGGAACTTTACAGTATTGACAGACATTTAATTTAACATTTAATTTCTGTTCATTTTCTTCACACAGAAACAACGTTATCAAGCCCAGACACACTGGACTTATAATGCTAAATCCTTTGAAGATGATGATTCAGAGGCCACACACTGCCGTATGTTGAAAACTGATAGTGACCATGCAGGTGTTGGCTTCACCAAGGAAGGGATTCGTAACTGCAGTGGTAAACCTGACCATAAGAACTGGTATCAGCAAGGTCAGAATTATAAAGCTAAAAGTAATGGTAATATGAAGAGGCAAACACAGCAGAAAAATCAGCATCAACAGAGGGATAGAGGAAGACATGCCAGTAAGGCTGGATACCATCAGACTAGACCTACTTTGAGAAAAGGTGGAGGAGATGGTCGACGTAAAGATGGCAAGCAGGTGAGCAAAGCTCTTGGCTGTGCTTGTCAGCATAGATATTATCCATCGTCAGCCTGTTATCTGTTGAAGGTTGAATGAAGACACTTGCATGATGTCCACCTGCTGTTGTGTCAGAAGAGACATTCATATTTTTTGATCCTCAATTAAAAATCAGGCCTGGGATCTTTGTTGTATGTCAGCTGCGTGCCCCCCCCATTTTTGTTTTAGAGACCAACATTGATGTTTTGCTGGCATGTCTGACTGATAACTACAATTTTATTTCCTGAACTGTTTCAGTCATAGTCCAGCTTGGTCCCTGAGAGTGCTGGTGTCAGTGAAAATATTTGATGGAGCAGAGACATTCTCTCCCAATGTGTAAAAAAAAAAAAAAAGTATTTGCCTATAGACTAAGCACAGTCTCCATTACATTGTCAGATATGAGAAACTAAGTGATTAAATAAGAGTTCCCAGCAAAAATATCCCTAAGAATTAGGTCAAAGGAGTAAAAAATGTAAGATATGCATGCAAATGTATTAATCAGAAAAAAAGTTTTTTTTGTGAATCTAATTATTATGCTCATTTTTCCTCTCAGGATGTTCAAGTGAAACCCACACGATTCATGACACAAGAATTCAAGGACCAGAATGCTTTATTAGTGGATGGACAGTTACTTTGTCGACATTTTCTTTGGGGAAGGTGCATCAAGGCAGGTTTAAGGTTCAGTTACTTGTAAGATCAAAAAATGTCCTTTTTCAGACCACAATGTCCTAACATTGCTGTTTTTCCCCTTTTCCTGTTTGCAGGAAGATAACTGCCAGCTCAAGCATATTCAGGGTTACAACGACCTTATCAAAGAAGTTTGCAAATTTTACGTCCAAGGACACTGCACTAAAGGGGAAAGCTGCCCGTACATGCACAATATCCTTTGGTTTAACTGCAGTTAGTTGTATATCTTCCTGTCAGAAACTCTGACAGGAAGACTGTTGAATATTGGATATCCTTTCCTTTACTAAGCTGCACAGTCCTTTCCTTGCAAATTCTTCCATAAAAAAGGAAGGTGTTCTCAGGGAGCAGATTGCAGGTTTTCCCATGAGCCACTTAATGAGCTCACTAAGCGACTGTTGGATGAGGTACGTGCATGTAAAAGTCCTGTCAAGACAGTTTTCTTTGAATGTGTTAAATGTGTTGCTGTGTGCTGAAAATGCTGGTATGTGGTTTACTTGTTACTGCAGGCATTAAAACGGGAAAATGACCTCTATGAACTTGCAAAAAAAGCTGAGCAGGAGTCGTCAGGACAACCAGCAAACACAGATGAGTCAGAAATTACAGAGGCGAATGGGACCCCTGATATACCAATACAGCCACTCAGGTGTGCACATACAAACTCACAGCTGTCATTGTGATTCTGTAAAAATATCTGGCAATTCTTGCATTGGAAATTTTGGGATTAATCTTCACCTGATATTTTTCAGGCCTAACTTTTACAACAGTGGAGAAACAAATACTGAGCAGGAAGCCTTGTTATGTCGGACTGAAGAACCGCCTGATATCATGGAAACAGCTGTCCCACCGCAGGCATCAGATAGTGCCCAACCTCACAGCCCCCAGTCAACCAATCCTAGACATGAGGAGCCAGTTTGTTATTCAGTCGAAGCAGTGCTTGGGCGTCAGCTATTCAAACCATTCCCTAATTTCTTTACAACACCTGGAAGTCAAGAATCTGTGCCGCTCTCTGTTCCACAGACTTCCTCTGATTGCACCTCAGGCTCTGCAGACCAAAGTAAAGTTCCCTACTTTGTTGATACTGTTGATGCTGTTGGATCATGTAAATCAGTGGGAGATTCTCCCTTTGGGCATATACCTACTCCTCCTACTGCACAAACTGTATCATATACTCCAGAAAGTGACCGTGAAGCGCTCACTGGTCCTCTGCTAAGCTCAGAAACTGAAAAAGTCTTGTATTCTCTAAATACAAGAAATGAAGTGAATAAATTCCAGGAAAGTGTCCGAGTGCACGCTGACCTGATTTCAAAGACCTGCCCTGATCTCACTCTGGCCTCTGGGGATCATAGGAAACAAGATGGGGAAATGCCAGCATCCCTGAAACCTGTTCAAAGAGCTTTACATGAAGTCAAGTTGGAGTTGTTGCATTCTCATGCCACAGTGGCACCCAAGTCTCTGTCATCACAAAGAAAAGGAGATCTGAAAGGAAGCACACACTTGCCTGTAGATATTACATGCTCTGTGAACTGTAAAAGTGAAAGTGCACAAAGCCTCACATTTACTCCCAAACATCCTACACAGCTGAAGAAAAGTGGCTCTGTCAGTCATCATTTTGCAGCAAAACAACCCACTGAGATCCATCAGCACTCCAAAACGACACAATCTGGCCTCAAACTTGGCACACAACAGCATTATTGTGCTGAAACCAAAGCGGAGTGCAGCAGTAAAATGGCACATAGTGGTGATTTTTCAGTTGAATGTAATAAGACCCAGAAAATACAATTTCCAAAGCTTTTTACAAGCCCCATCATTGACAGCCTGAAGCCAACACCAGATTTTGAAACAACCCCTGCTTGTCCTCAAAGCTTTATTCAACCTTCCTGTCCTACCTTACAGTCTGCACATTGCATAGGTAAAGATACAAAAATTAAAACTGTGACTGAACCTGACAAGACCTCTGCCAGGACCTTCCTCAGTCTTTTTGCTGCTCCCCCCAAATGCATACAGTCTCTACCAGATTATTCAAAGACTACCTCCTGTTTTCAAGAGTCAAACCAGTCAGCTGATAATACATCACATTTATTGGACTCTAAACAAAGAGCTTTGAATTTAGAGACACTTCAGGTCAAAACTGGTGTCAAACAAACTTCTCACAGGCCAGTATCTCCTAAATTTCCCTCTAGTTGTGAGCCCATAAATCAAGCTAAAAAGCTGCAAATGAATCCCATCTCTAGTCTTGTGTCTGATTCTCTCAGTGAGATGTTCTCCAGTCCAACTCCTTGTGGTGACAATGCAGATCCATCTATAACCCAGGCTCAGCAGCAGCTGGCTAGCATTTCATCTCCCAAAGGTAAGGACATGCCACGACTTATGCCGGTGTGAAAGGCGGATTTGCACTCCTGAAATATGTTGATGCCTTGTTCATTCATTCAGGATCTGCAGTTGCAGCCACCACAAATTCAGTTCTAAAGACGCTCTTTTTGTGCCTGAGCCCGTACCAAAACGATGGAGAGCAAATGGACAGTATTCAGATCAGTCTACCTTCAGGTATGCTATGTCTATTCACTCCTGTTTAAATAAATACATTTATATTCATATCCATGTGTAAAATGTTGTCATCCTGGTAGAAATGTACAACAGACTGTTATTGTTTTAATTGCATTTCAGAAAATGAAAAGAAGAACAAGACCAGCACAGGTTGTGTCTTTGTTAAGCAACAGCGGAAGAGTAAAAGAAAAAGAAGACAAAAGGAGAAGCTCAAGGTATTTAAGGCATTTTACCATAAACACGAACAGGACTTTTATATATATATAGTTGTTCAATATATTCATGATAATAAGTTGTTTTTAGCTCTGTCTTTCTGTGATAATGTTGGCTGATAATTATTGACATTATCCTCACTCTAAATTTTGCCATCAACAGTCCACCGATAAAGCAGTTTGACACTCAGTGGAGTGCCAGCCTTCTTTTCAGACCTCCCTAGTCTCTTTGGAAGCAGCGGTTGGGTCAACCCTCAGTGGTCCAGCTATGACTGAACCTCAGGTGAGAAACTCTGGCACACACAGCTTGTTGTTCAAACTAGCATCGCCACAGGTGCTGTGTCGCACCTAATCAAAAGCAAGGAAGGAAAGTGGAGAATGACTGGAGAATGTAACGCTCACACCAATCAAGGACCCTTTTAAGACTTTAGACACCATTGGCTTGCCACTTTGGACATTAACGTTGGAATTATTTGTGTTTTATCTCACTAACAATTGTGATTAAATACTTTTTTTTTCCCCCACCAGTGTTGAAACTGTGAAAATGAAAGTTGCTGATCATATAGATTATAAACCTATATGTGTTTACATTTTATTAAGATGTTTTAGTGTGAAAATCAGCCCTCTTCAGTTCCCTAAGATATCTGCTCAACCTTCTATACCTTTGCCCAAAGCTTTGATTAAATCACAGCAATGCATCAAACAATGGTTATGAGTGTCAGTACATATATTACTGGTTTATTAGCTATACCCGATTTTTGAAAACTAACATAAAATCCCTAATAACTTGGCAACTGGGTGTATTATGGGTTTGTTTGTATTTTCACTTTGTTTGTGGTCACTCATGGTAACCATGTTAAACCTAGAAGCTACTTATGCAGCATTTTTGTGCAGTTGTGCAAACATTCTGCAGTGATGGCAAATCAAATTCAACTTGTTTGTTTAATGTATATAAAATTTAGAGTTATGAGATGATGAAATTAATTTGTCAATTAAAATGTATTTGAAGAATTTCTCAGACATTTTGTTGCCTTTTGATGTTTGGCTGAGTAGCACAAAAATCACAGGAATAGTATATCAGACACAAATAAGCAGAACTCAAATGCCTGGGTTTGTGCTGTTTTATTAAGCCAAATAAAAAAGGAGTCACATCTTTAAATGGCTTTTTCTTTTTAGTATAGATGTTCCATCTTGAACAATGACAAATGCATATCATCAGTACTACATTGCAAACTTTGTATGCTGTGCATATATGTTGGAAATGAGGATGTTTGTGTTAATTATACTTGATTACAATAATTTTGTGACATGAATATGTTGTAATAGTTTGTGAGTGGCCTCAACAGGAGAGAGAGGAAGGTGTAGCTGGACAGGGGTTGCAGTTCTATCATGAGCATTAACACTGATCTTAAATCTTGAGAAGTGTAGTGAAATTATACTGTATATATAGGAATACAACGGTTGCTCATACACTCTTTACTGTTGATTCTTTTTTAAACACAATAATGGCTTTACCCAGACTAATCTCAGTTCTTGACCTTTTTTACTCATTTTTCCAAGCATGCTTCTCTCTTGCTGTTTGTCCATCTCAAGTTCATCCATACAGGTGTCATTGGCTCAACATTATTTTTTAAATGGAACCTGTAAAACACAGTGATCATCTCTTTCAATTTCTCTTTCATTCATTGTTGGTAAATAGCATTTTTTTTTTCTTTTTGTTCTCCAGACCACTCATGTCCAACTGAGAAAAACAACACATTGTAGTTATCATCACACTTCATATCAATGTTAAAGTCAAGTCACCAAATTGAGTCTGAGTCATGTCCGAGTCGAGTCACCAGCATTTGAGTCTGAATCAGAGTCACTTTCCCATTACCTGAGTCCAAGTCCGAGTCATCAAGGTTGAGTCTTAGCACTAACTGTTACTGACAGTATACACATGAATCCACATGTTGGGTGGGACACACATGTGCCTGCCTTTGTATGAAACTGAATAATCAATATCTTATGCCAAATTATTATGGCACATTAGAAAAAAAAATTAAGAAAAAAGGTCAGAGTCCTTGTCTCTATTTCCCAAGTCTGAATGCAGTTAGTGCTCAAGACCAAGTTAGGTCAGGAGCCAGTTCCTACAACTGTCATATGTTTGTAGTGTGCATAGCTCTGCTCTTTTTTTCCATTTAACCACAGTATCTTAAATTTCTTAGTGTGAAACATATTTGTGTTGGTTACATAAACAATGGTGTAAATGCTGACTGTACAGTCTGCATCCAGCCTTCTGCTGTAATCACTGTACGTACCTCAGCAGCAGCCTGCCATTGGCTGTCCATGTTCAAGACGGCACTCGCACTCTCGCTGTCAACTTGGAAGAAGTTTAGTCTGACACTGATGGGCGATAATGTGTCTTCCACACATTTCTGCAAGAAAAAAAGGAGCAACATATGTTTATTCTTGAAGCCTTTCAAAAAGCACAAATAATAAGATAGTAAGGTCAGCCTAATAATTGCTGACTTTTATAGATGATTATGAAAATACATTTTTGAAATTTGGCCCCAACATTAAGTGTATTTACTGAAACATGACAAAATGTGTAAGAATTAAGGATAACCTGTGCAATTTTTACCACTAGTATTGCTATGGAGCTTCAAAACTCCATGCATTCCAATGCATTCAAAACACTTGCTTTATCTTGAGGAAACACAAAATGAGTATCTTTCATGATTCATTTCATCTCTCAGTGGTTTAAATGTTGTGGATCAGTGTATTTGAAATCCTTTATGAAACTCCTTCCTGCCTTACAGGGGTAGTGTTGAAGGAAAGCTCTATTAGGGGGAATTTAGGAAACCACCATATATAGATTCAGATAATAATAATGCCCAACACTCAAAAATATATGGTGAATATAGCCCTCTGAAAAATGTCCATACAGCCATGTAGATGGTGAAATTGAAGAATGTCTCTTTATCCTTCAGTTCGTGGGTAGAAGTAAGATTCCTAGCTTCTCTATCAGTTGGACTGAAGAAACCTCGATAAGTTTGTCTCATTGGATCCACCTCTAGCGTGTATGAGATGTTCAGTTCAGGGTTCACTGTCCCTGCAAATGAATCCAAATAGATTGAAATAGTCACAAACACACATTGATCAGGTAAGCAGCATCTTGAGGAGTCAAAAAAAGAGAGAGAGAAGAATCTCAGGGTCAGGTTGAAAAGCAATGATTAGCTGCTCTCTTTGGTTGGAAATTTCTAATGGTGTGCCCCTCCCACTAACACAGTCCCTTCTGGTTCCTACCTGCTTTGCTCTTTGTTGTTTCAACCATTTCAAAGCAGACTATCAAGGTAACCATAGGTACACTTTCATCTGTGTTGCTTAAGCAGTCAATTTTCTCAGTGCTGATCTCCTCAGGTTGAAAATACAGTTGTGGGAAGACATTAAAGACAGGCCTGGACCTGAAAGACATTGATTAATTTATTACAAACTGATTTTGACACAGGATGATGTTGCAAGAATGTATAACAAATGGGTAGGCAAGCCTAACACTTGCCTACAGATTCAGCTCCCTTGTGTTCTGGCAAAGACATGAATGAATTACTTTGAAACAGATGCTATTTTAACTGGTTTTGAACATATGCAATACAATATATTTGCAATATACCTTAAGACAACAGCTGTTTCCTGTGATCCAATCAGAATACGTGGAAGTCCATCCTCTCCAAGGTCGATGTCCCCATCAATGACCCGTCCAAAGAATCTCAGCCCAGATTTTATTTTCTGCCCCATGATTCTCTGAAATTACAGGACGTTGGCAGTTGAAACTGTGTATGATTTGTCCACATGTTAGAGGGTTCTCATTGGAGAGATACTGGTAACAAATGGTGCATTTTTACAGTCACGATGTTGGGTGGTCATGTGTTAGAACATCAGTACAAGCTAGGGATGCACCAATACCGATACCAGCATTGGGTATCTGTCCGATACCCTGTTCCTGTACTCGTACTCGTATTCATAGAAGTGTCCCGATACCACAGCACCTGAGACCACTTTACAGCAGTGTGATGTTCAGTTGGACGGTCAGGTGCTAACTGAGAGCAAGGAGGAGCAATGTCGGCGGTGTGGAGGTATTTCAAAGTGGATGATGGTGACTAAAGTAAAGCGGGCCGCAAATTCTGCTCTGCAAAGTTGTCAAGAGGAGGGACGAAAGCAAGAACTTTCAACACAAGCAGTCTGATAAAACATCTAAAAAACAGCAGCAGTGTGGAAAGTGAAAGGCCTGCCCCTCACTTTTTCAAAATAGACTTAGTTCTCACAGACAGACGTTGCTGATTACATGTTAATGCCTTATATATTATATATATTTAAGTGAAATATGTGGCAAGGCTGTTTGTTAAAAAAAGATGCAGTTGAATGCTAAGATGTCAATAACAGTACTTTAACAGTACTTCTATTTGATTAAACTGTGTGGCAGTGCCATATATAATGGAATGTTCAAATGTCAGTCACAGCAATTTCTTACAGCCAGAGAATGAAACAATATCTGATGAAAATAAAACATGTTTTCAAGTAAATGTACGAAGTGTAATGGCATTAATAAGTACTCATACTGGTACTCGGTATGGGAAAGTACTCAAATGTAAGTACTTGTACTTGTAGTTGGATTGAGAAAATGTGGTATCGGTGCATCCCTAGCACAAGCATTATTAAAACTAAAGCTGATCTGTAGCTAAATATTTAGTCCTAGCATTTAATATTTGTATTTATAGATTCAGGTTTCTTTACAGGCTTTATTTATTCTAAAGCCAGTTTTGATCTGATCTGTTCGTAAAAAGAGCAAAGAGTCTGTGATGACGATGATGCACTGCTGATTGATGAGAATGTATGTTTATTTTTGTATGTTTGCTGCATGATAACAGTCAGGAAATCTGCTATATCTGAGGATATGATCATTTTTCTATTAGATTCTACGTCAGGTGTCTTCCTCACCTGGCTGAAAGTGCTGCGTATCCCTTGGTGTTTGTCACCGAGGTAGATGTACACAGCTCCCCTGTTATCATCCTCCATGGGGGCTCCAACAGCAATGTCTCGGAGTCCATCTCCGTTCAGATCTGCGAGGCTGGCTATGGTGGTGCCAAATCTACCCATGGATGGCACTGTCACACTCAATTCATTTTTCAGTTGCATCTATGGGAATTCAGAACAAGAGGTAATTAATTAAGAAAATCAATGTATTCATTTTCTCTCAGTAACCTCAGTAAGTAGCATCACACTGAATCTGAGGCTTTATCACAGCCCCCACCTCATCAGTCATTGTGTAGACGTAGATCTGGCCTTCTCTCTTCTCCTGAGGCTGGTAAAACAGTGGCGCTCCCACCAGCAGGAAGTCAGTGTTATTATCGGAGTTGATATCTACTGAGCACAGCTCTGCACCAAAGTAGGAACCGATCTGAAAACAGGAGGACAAATGACAAATGAGGATTCATCATTGTTTTTATCATTAATAAAATTTTTAAAAAGTGCCCCGATGGACGAATGGTTAGGGAGTGTACCACATGGGCCTCAGCACCCTGAGCAGCTGGACCCTGGTTCACTGCATGTCATTCCCTGTCTCTGTCCACTATACTGTCTAATAAAGATTTTAAAAAAAGCCCACGAACAAAATCAATAAATAAATACACGACCTTAACCATGTCAAAAAACCCTACATATATGAAATTAATATCCAAGAAAACAGTGCTCTGTGAAAATTCCACTGCAATATGAATGACAAATGTAATCTAAACATTACATACTATGCTGTATGATCTAACTTGAAAGTGCTGACCAAGGACATTGTAAACCTCGATCTTAATCTTTTCCGATAGCCAGCTATTAAAAGTCAACCTCAGCCTCTTTTGAGGCTTCAGACAGGAACAGAGGCATGTTTATTTATTTCTCCCCCATGTTACACATACTGTATTGCAACCAACAACATGCTGTTGCATAAAGCAGCATCATCTGTACAACTCTTGTTACTTTTTATTTCACTATGACACACACATTAGATTTGTTGTCAGATCTTCCCTGTCCTCCTGTGCACAGATCATCACATGGTGTTACATAGTTCTGTCATTTGTTGTAATGGCTTGGGGATAAAGGGGGTGCTTGTATTACTACTCCTAAATTAATCAAGTGGCCACACATTGAATAATGCTTGATTTAGGGGAATACCACCAAACCACAGCATCCATGGTTTGACCCCCATCCTGGAAATATTTGTTTCATGTCATGTTTTTTTCCTCCCTATATTTCTTTGCTGTTTTGCTCACACTCACTATCAGAGTGAACACACTACCTTTTAGACATTGTGGGCCAGCAGAACTGCTGTCTAGCAGAGTATGCATTAGTCTGCAACTGTTATGTCTTGTCTTGATCTGTTGTTTCTGTTTGTTGTTCATTTCTGCACCCTCATAATTAAGCAATAAAGAATCTAACATAAACAAATTGATGCAAGTTAAGATAGATGTTCTTATCATTTCAAACTATCTCAGTTATTCAACAGATAAGAACTTTCTCATGACAGTTACCTGGTGTCCAGTCAGTGTTTGGGCTGTGATCCAGTATTCACCATTATGTACAAAAAGTACGACCTGTCCTGTGTGGTTAAATCTTGGTGCGCCCGTGAAGTAGAGAGGAGCCTTATTCATCTCTCCAACAGAAACAGAGTACCCTGCAACAGTGACAGTCACATATGACAAAATCTGCTCAGTGTTATATTGCTGTAATGGAAGCCTTTAATAACAAATAGAAAATTATGTACATTTTTAGGAGCTCAATGCTAATTCATCTTATTATGAAGAACTTATAGACACATGATCCTATGCTTCTATGTGTTATATTTACAATACAAAGCTGTTTTACCCATCATATGCATTTTCCTCCTTCAAATAAAGGAGCAGAGACTAATTAGTCAAGAGTTTACCCATATAGTCATTCTGCGAGCGCTGATCAGTTTGCGTTTTGTTTTGTTCATGGAGTTCTTGGAGAGAGCCCCGCCAGCTGTTTGATCCCACTGAACCCAGGATCAAGTTCTCCTGTTAACAGAATGCAAAGAAATATGCAAACCTGGTCAGAGTACAGAGAAGTTATGTTGGGAGTTAACAGACTGCCCAGTCTGACTAACTGCAGTCAAACTACTCTGACTGAGGCTGGTTGGTCCAGTGAGGCAGCAGAGATCAAATAAGCCAAAGCCATTTCGTAATTCCACTGGGCTCAGACAACAACATTTTTCAGCTGACCAGACAGTTGAAACAAACTTTTTTCAGTGTGTTGCAGTGTGAGCAGATTGTATCAGTTGAGCAGTTTGTCAGGGTACACAGTTTTTAACAGTTAAGACTCCAAGATATTGCTGAGGTGAATACTTCACTCATATCATGACAGATAAATAGAATGTAATGGTCCAACAAGGGAGGAAAGAGTTCATTCATTTTTATAAAAATGTTATATATATACTTTTTATGAACATGATTGAACATTTTTCATCTAAAAATGTCTGTATACCTGCATCTGGCTGTGACAATAGTGAAAAAAACACTGTGATGATTTATTGCAGTTATGGTTAAAAGACATAGACTCAGTGTGCCCAGGTTTGTCTTTTTGACTTCACTTACCCTGTAGAAGACAGCACTGAATCCACTCTGAGCCATTTCACTAGTCATGTCCCAGGATCCTAAATATGAGACAAGACTAGTTCATGTTTTTTATTATTGTTGTTTTCATGATTTTGATAACATTATGGTAAAAAAAAGAAAGAAAGAAAGAAATAGTGGAAAAAACAAGTGAACATCACCTTCCATTGTAGAGATCCTGTTTTGAAAGTTTTCCAGTATTCCTTTGAGTCCATTATAGTCCTCGATTTGGAAGGCATATTTATCTGTCGGTTCTGAGGCAATGGCCGTAAATTTATCCAGCTTGGCAGCTCTGACCTGAAACCAGAATGCTGTTTAACATTATTAAGTACCTCCAGGTCTGGTGTCAGGAAGACAAACAACACAGTTTTGCACAATATAACACATATAATACACAATAACTGGAATCGACTAAAGTTGCACAAGGCAGAGTTTGGCCAAATTTTATCTATTGGACAAATAAGACAGAATAATGAGACATATCACAGTACAGCTTACCCCAATGACAAAGCGAATGATTTTTTTTTCTTTATATCTTTTAATAATCCCATTTCTGTCCGTATCACTGGGATCTCCATCTGTGATCAGTACCAGGACTTTGGTTGCATCAGGAGAGGCGCCTGCATCTGGCTTTTCCAAAATATGCTCCCTGAAACAAATGTAAAAGTCACATTTGTAATGCTCAGAATAAACAAAACTCCATTTTATCACTTCAACCAATCTGACTGTGGCACTGGGCAGTTCTTGTTATTGATAGTTTTCCTCTCAGCAACAGTTATTTTCAAGTTAAAGACTTTGAGAACTTCATGTGTAATGTAACTGAACTTACAATGTAAAACTGAGGGCTTTATGTGTGTAGGTGAGACTCTTCATCTGGGGTTCTTTCCTAAGTTTTTCAAGAGCAGGACCATGTTGATAGTCATTGAAGTCAAAAACCTTCTTGTAATTTGAGGAGAACTGAACTGCTGCAAACTGGAAAAAACAGACAACATAATACAGTATTTATATCCAGTTCTGAATATATAATTCAACAAATAAATGTTCTGAAAGGTTTCATGTTGCAGTAGTGCAGTGACCTTGATTGATGTGTTCTGAAAGGTTGTCATTATGTCCACTATGAAATCTTTATTTTTCATGAACTCATCTTCAGTACATACTCGCTGATCCATCAAAAAGAAAGACAAGGTCCACTGTCTTTCTTGCATTTTCTGAAAACAATATTT
This sequence comes from Lates calcarifer, assembly GCF_001640805.2. Classification (NCBI taxonomy): domain Eukaryota; kingdom Metazoa; phylum Chordata; class Actinopteri; family Centropomidae; genus Lates; species Lates calcarifer. The sequence goes on along the minus strand of NC_066837.1, from coordinate 27,037,814 downwards.
GGAGTGAAGATTTGAATAGAATATTTTGTCAGGACAAAAACATTTAGAATGATATTTGAATGCAAGAAGAACAAGATGTTACAACCACAGAGCTGGAGAAATGTAAACGTATTTTACCTGTCAACTTGTAACACACACTGTTTACATAGGAGTTCTCATCATATTCATGAACCACCCTGGAGCTGCAAACCTAAATCAGATCAGAACAGAAGCCAGAACAGAGAACAGAGAACAAAGATATTTGATTCATGATATTGATTTGTTCAGAATTTTGAAGCAATGTCACAGTGAAAGTGTTTTTGCAGTTAAACATAACTGATGGAGCTTTTTGATTGTCTTACAGTGAATTGGGAATCTGTGGAGTCTTCAGGTATTGACAGTCTTAAGTGCTTGACAGGTATTGTTGTGTCTGTGAGAGACATTTCTGCGACAATAGCATCTGATTAGTGCTATTCATTAAAAAAAATCTGGTCATTCAGCTACAGTAAGAAAAAAAGCTAATTTCAATGACAAAACACCAGATGAGTGAATATAGGAATGGTGCTCATCATTCAAGCTATGGGCTTTGTAGGATATGTATATATTGAATATATGGAATGAAATATCTGCTTGTTAAGTCATGACATCACGACCTTGCTGATGCGCCCCTGTTTTCAATATGCTGCAGTGTAGTGTCCTGTGTTGTTTGAATAGTGATCCCACAAAATCAGTTGTGATTCTACGTTTTTCCTGTGATGAGAGAGGGAAGAGGAAATGGCTGCAGTTAAATTACAAATTTGCTGTGCTGCCCAGCTGAGGTGAATAAAGCTGGCTTTAGCTAGCTCACTTCACCCAGCAAAGGTGAAAATAGATAGCCATATGTAACTATTTTTGTCATAAGGAAAGCAGTAACATGACAAATGAATGGTTTTTTGACTCAGCTGTGGCGTCAGACTTGACATGCAGATGTTTCATTCCATATATTCAAACTTTCTTTCCACATATTCAAGTTTCATTCCATATATTCATATTCATATAAACATATTTATGTACCTGGAATAATGAGGCACTGGTGAGTCTGGTTTAGATCAGATTTGCACATATCCTCTGGTGTGTTTAGCTGCTGTGGTGAATACTTCACTCATGTCATGGCAGATAAATAGAATGTAATGGTCCAACAAGGGAGGAAGAGTTCATTCATTTTTATAAAAATGTTATATATATACTTTTTATGAACATGATTGAACATTTTTCATCTAAAAAGTCTGTATACCTGCATCTGGCTGTGACAATAGTGAAAAAAACACTGTGATGATTTATTGCAGTTATGGTTAAAAGACATAGACTCAGTGTGCCCAGGTTTGTCTTTTTGACTTCACTTACCCTGTAGAAGACAGCACTGAATCCACTCTGAGCCATTTCACTAGTCATGTCCCAGGATCCTAAATATGAGACAAGACTAGTTCATGTTTTTTATTATTGTTGTTTTCATGATTTTGATAACATTATGGTAAAAAAAAAAGAAAGAAAGAAATAGTGGAAAAAACAAGTGAACATCACCTTCCATTGTAGAGATCCTGTTTTGAAAGTTTTCCAGTATTCCTTTGAGTCCATTATAGTCCTCGATTTGGAAGGCATATTTATCTGTCGGTTCTGAGGCAATGGCCGTAAATTTATCCAGCTTGGCAGCTCTGACCTGAAACCAGAATGCTGTTTAACATTATTAAGTACCTCCAGGTCTGGTGTCAGGAAGACAAACAACACAGTTTTGCACAATATAACACATATAATACACAATAACTGGAATCGACTAAAGTTGCACAAGGCAGAGTTTGGCCAAATTTTATCTATTGGACAAATAAGACAGAATAATGAGACATATCACAGTACAGCTTACCCCAATGACAAAGCGAATGATTTTTTTATCATTATATCTTTTAATAATCCCATTTCTGTCCGTATCACTGGGATCTCCATCTGTGATCAGTACCAGGACTTTGGTTGCATCAGGAGAGGCGCCTGCATCTGGCTTTTCCAAAATATGCTCCCTGAAACAAATGTAAAAGTCACATTTGTAATGCTCAGAATAAACAAAACTCCATTTTATCACTTCAACCAATCTGACTGTGGCACTGGGCAGTTCTTGTTATTGATAGTTTTCCTCTCAGCAACAGTTATTTTCAAGTTAAAGACTTTGAGAACTTCATGTGTAATGTAACTGAACTTACAATGTAAAACTGAGGGCTTTATGTGTGTTGGTGAGACTCTTCATCTGGGGTTCTTTCCTAAGTTTTTCAAGAGCAAGGACCATGTTGATAGTCATTGAAGTCAAAAACCTTCTTGTAATTTGAGGAGAACTGAACTGCTGCAAACTGGAAAAAACAGACAACATAATACAGTATTTATATCCAGTTCTGAATATATAATTCAACAAATAAATGTTCTGAAAGGTTTCATGTTGCAGTAGTGCAGTGACCTTGATTGATGTGTTCTGAAAGGTTGTCATTATGTCCACTATGAAATCTTTATTTTTCATGAACTCATCTTCAGACATACTCGCTGATCCATCAAAAAGAAAGACAAGGTCCACTGTCTTTCTTGCATTTTCTGAAAACAATATTTGGAGTGAAGATTTGAATAGAATATTTTGTCAGGACAAAAACATTTAGAATGATATTTGAATGCAAGAAGAACAAGATGTTACAACCACAGAGCTGGAGAAATGTAAACGTATTTTACCTGTCAACTTGTAACACACACTGTTTACATAGGAGTTCTCATCATATTCATGAACCACCCTGGAGCTGCAAACCTAAATCAGATCAGAACAGAAGCCAGAACAGAGAACAGAGAACAAAGATATTTGATTCATGATATTGATTTGTTCAGAATTTTGAAGCAATGTCACAGTGAAAGTGTTTTTGCAGTTAAACATAACTGATGGAGCTTTTTGATTGTCTTACAGTGAATTGGGAATCTGTGGAGTCTTCAGGTATTGACAGTCTTAAGTGCTTGACAGGTATTGTTGTGTCTGTGAGAGACATTTCTGCGACAATAGCATCTGATTAGTGCTATTCATTAAAAAAAATCTGGTCATTCAGCTACAGTAAGAAAAAAAGCTAATTTCAATGACAAAACACCAGATGAGTGAATATAGGAATGGTGCTCATCATTCAAGCTATGGGCTTTGTAGGATATGTATATATTGAATATATGGAATGAAATATCTGCTTGTTAAGTCATGACATCACGACCTTGCTGATGCGCCCCTGTTTTCAATATGCTGCAGTGTAGTGTCCTGTGTTGTTTGAATAGTGATCCCACAAAATCAGTTGTGATTCTACGTTTTTCCTGTGATGAGAGAGGGAAGAGGAAATGGCTGCAGTTAAATTACAAATTTGCTGTGCTGCCCAGCTGAGGTGAATAAAGCTGGCTTTAGCTAGCTCACTTCACCCAGCAAAGGTGAAAATAGATAGCCATATGTAACTATTTTTGTCATAAGGAAAGCAGTAACATGACAAATGAATGGTTTTTTTGACTCAGCTGTGGCGTCAGACTTGACATGCAGATGTTTCATTCCATATATTCAAACTTTCTTTCCACATATTCAAGTTTCATTCCATATATTCATATTCATATAAACATATTTATGTACCTGGAATAATGAGGCACTGGTGAGTCTGGTTTAGATCAGATTTGCACATATCCTCTGGTGCGTTTAGCTGCTGTGGTGCAGTGACATGTATCCTGTAGATAAGGTCAACAAATATGACAGTAATCTTTGAGGCCCCGTTTATACCAGGGGCCCAGATGTATTAACAATGCATAGAGTATTTATGAGGCAGTATGTGATCTTTGCAGTTTATCCTCAATTGTAAAGCATGTTGTAAAGTCTATCTTAGTATGAGTGCTATAGATTAGTAATTGATCAACTCTCTGACATTTAATAATGATTTGAATTTCTTGGGCACTGGTGATTTACAAGTACATATGAGTCAGTGGCACAGGCACTATTAAAAGCTACAGCCTTGTATAATAACAACTGCTGATTATGACACAGTTGGTAAAATTGCACTCATACTTTACAGTTATGCAAGTGTGTGTTTTAACTACCATTAACTGGGCTTGTGCATATGAACCCAGTTCCACAACAAATAAGAAAACAACCATGGCTTTAAAAAAAATCTGACCAAAAAATGCATGTGCATATTATTTGTGTACACAGGGTACAGAGAGTTTAGTTGTGAATCTACAGTGGATTATAATCATCTGTCCCCTGGTATGTAAATATACAATCTATATCTGGATGACATCTGATCACGGGCCCTTGCATTTACACTTGCTATCAGTAGGTGTTCCCTTTGATTCTACCTGGATTTTGATTGGATGTCAACATGGAAATGAGATAGTCAGAGCTAGTGGACAACAATCATGGTGAGTCCCAGGTCTATACCTCATGCTTGCTTACTCAGTGATAAATGTAATTTATACAAAACTAAAAGAATCAACAACACACAGTTTAATGACATGAACTGAAACAATAATACTTACCCTTTGTTTTTGCCAGACATGAATTGAAACAATTTGCTTCTGGAGAAATCTGTTTGTTCCATAGTAGAGATGTGGGGGGTTGTTGTATCAATGTTGAAAGCCAAAGATACAGAGATAACTGAAATTTATGAAACAAAATCACCATGTTTAAATGAATTTAGCAAGATTTCACCCTATGTAAAGTTTTGCCAAAAAACTTGCTAATACTGTGCTAATACTGTGCTAATACTTGCTAATACTGTGCAAAGTAAAAATAAAAATGATTAGTGGGTGAATGAGGTCCAGGCCTTGAAGTTAAGGCACCAACCATGAATGACAACATCCTCTGTACGGGGATAGCTCTTTTTCCCTCCTCCTCTGCTCCTGAGTCCTTCCCTCTCTTGTTGAAACTGCCAACACTATTCCTCTCTCCATTCTGTTCCCTCTGGACCTTCTCTGTCCTCTCACCCACAGGCCTGCCCAGCCCTCCCTATGCCCCTTGGCCATACTGACAAGTGAAGCTTGAGCGAGACTTTATCTAAAACTTTGCTAAAAAATTGCTTTGTTTTTTTCCCTCTCATATGACAAAAATCTTATTTTCCCATTCAAAATTCCAGAGGGTTAGGGTTAGTTTCAAATTCTGGGGGGGGGGTTGGTTGTTGTTGTTGATCAAGAACTCCAGATCTACAAAATCATTGCTTCCATCCCAATGTTTGAAGACCCTGCATTGTTATTGGTGGGAAAAGAGAGATACTCATCCTACCTCTGTGCCCAAACCTCCTCCACCCCCAGTGAGAAGGGCTTCTCAACGTCTATGTGAGCCCTGTGTTCTTCTGCTGCATCAGTTCAACTTACCCCCAGATGACTTGTTTGAAAACCCATTACTCATTACGCTGTGCATGCTGCAGCAACGTCCACCATAACTGATGAGGCTCAGACACAACAGTTACTATAAAGTCTCAAGGGTCATTTAATTCTGCTTGGTTCACTGTCATTGATTTAGCCAACATATTGTTGGCACACCATTACATTTACCTTTATATAGAAGCTCCAAAAGGGAGGAAGGAACTTTGGACTGTAAACAATTGGTTAATGAATACATCCAAGCAATTCTTGATTTCCCATAACTAAACAACTCTCGCCCACCTTCTTCATTACCACAGTGTCCCATTTACCTCATCTCATGTCAGTTTGTTCTGTGCGGTCTTTAACCCTGCCTCTCCTGACAGTAAATGATGATGATCCTCAGGCTTGTATATATGTTGATTTGCCAGTAAACCTTGCCATAATATTTAGATCACAATTACTGATGATTGATGTGTTAAATGAATAGTTAAGAATGGCAATCTGAAAGACAAAAGATACAGCAAACGATCTTGGCACATGGATATCACTCATTAAGATTAGAGCAACCAGCCATATTACATGGACAAGAAATGAAAGGATGTGGTACTTTTACTTTACTTTACTTTCACAACTGAAATAATAACAATCTGAGCCTGTCACTGGCAAAATCACAAAGCACTTCAGTGGATGTACTTTGATGTGGACAATTGCTCATTTGGATTACATTGCAGCAGCTGTTTGTGGTGGCTGCGTACAGTGTTCTTGGTCAATACTGCACAGATTCCAAAGATGTCCAAAACAGACATTTACACCCAAACACACTGGAAAATAAGCCTAGATTCAAAAATACTGGAGTTATTCTTTAACACATACGTTTCATTCTGTTTGTGTACAGATTTGAACTTTGGACAGAGACAGCTTAGCTGCTTTCTCTTTCTTCCAGTCTTTACCTTAAGTTGGGCTAAACATACTTTGGATCCAGCTGTCCTGCTATCAATCGTCTTATCTCACTCTTGGACAGAAAGTCCAAGCCCAAACACATAAAGTATTCTTATATATTTACTTTTGTAGATGATGATAATTGTTTTCGATCTTACCAAAAGCTACCGTGTAGGTGAGCCACATGATGGGATTCTTCACATGCATCTTTTCCATCAGTCCTCTCCAGACAAAGGGACTTGGGGAAAATGGGAAAATGAATGCATTGGGATGAGGGGTTGGAAAAGAGGGAGGTTGAGTTTGCTGAAGGGAGGGAAGTCTTATTTTTTGGGAGAACAGAGGAGGGCCTTAAATGTTTTATATATTTTTTTCTCATCCCGTATTTATGTCCCTGATTCAGTTTCTGTCATTCTTGCACAAACAGAGAAACACACAAATAAAAGTAAACTTTTTACTCACCTCCACTGAGTTCTGAGTGTATCAGTGTAATGTAACTATATAAATATATGTTCCTATTCACTATTTAAATGCCCATCCCTTCCTCTTTCATACTCACAAACCAGCAAGGGTCTCTGGAAAATGACCACACGACAAGATTTGCAGAATTCTGTTTATTTATTTTTCATTTTTGCAGTCGCAAAATACACTATCAAATAGGTAATAACCATCCTCCAGAAGATAGTCAATCAGAAAGAAAAGTTTACAGGATTACAAAAATGTCATGTGGATAGAGAAGTATAGGAAAATATGTCTTTCTTTCTCCTTTCAACTACAGAACTCCTCACCAAAGCAGCTGCTGCATTTTCCATTTCTCACTTGTCCACTATCTTCCCCAGTCCTCCAGTCTTTTGAGACCTGCCTATGTGCCTTGGTCCTGTTGGATTTGTTTTTCCACCTGATTATAATATAAAAAATGCATATGGTAGCCTAGTATATCATACTGTAAAGTGATATATTATTATTAGACTTCACCCTAAGACTTTATGGTAGCCTGACTGATACAGCAGTGGATGTATTTAAAAGGTTAAAAAATAAAAACGAAGCTTAATTTCTAATGAGAATCTGCAGCCACACTAGCAGCTATGTAAGATTGTATTTAGACTGTAGATTGTATTTGGAAGTCAGGTGCATTATCTCTACAAGATCAGCATATACAAACCCTGCCTACATAATAAAACCTGTGTTTTACTCTGCTTTATCATAGCACTGAGATTGAGGTTTCTAATTCTGACTGAGCCAGCCAGGCTGAGAGCGGTAGCTATGCTGCTAATGCTACCACTAGCAGCCAGAGACAAACAAATGAGTTATTGTTCATTTAATAATTAAAAGAAATAACACGTATCCTGGTGTGTCTAAAATGAGCAGTGGAGACTTGCACATTCTTCCTTGCAACAGTGACAGCAACATTAATACCACTTAGAAGCTCTAGGAGAGAGTTGTCTGTTCCTACTTAACATGAACTTTGAGTTTACATCAGGGATTCAAAATAGCCAAAAAAATCTCTTAACAAAAGCAGAAACATCATGAAAGTACAAATTGTTATGATAGCATGAATAGCACCATCCAAATCCAAAATGTGCACAATTGTAGGGCCAAAGCTATTTGCCAGTTAAAATAAGATACATTTTTAAAATTTGTTTCTTGCTAGTACATCAGTCAGCTTGGGTATCTTTATAGTCTAAAACTGGGACAAAATAAATCAACACAAACATACAATGATATATGACAAACATAAAAACACTTAAAATACCTGTTATTCTATATTTTGTCAATGTTATCTTTGAATTTATAAATATCTAAAATGATCTAAACTAAAATGATTGAACTGCTTGCCCAATAAATACCTGTACTAAAGATCAGAACTAGCTCAAGGCTGTCTAGTAATAATGTTACAGTATATTACAATGTAAATAATACATCAGTAGCAAAGCCAGGGATGCTAAAAGAGTAGGGGATGCTAGTGAAGTGACAGGTGTTAACCCTCCTAAAAGTTGAGTCTCTGCAGTGTTTGGGGAGGCTTTTGCCCTCGGATGAACTTTTTTCATCAACATCAAGGCTCAGACAACAAACACCACTATAATATGATTTGTTCAGTTGTCATCAATATGTGTGACATGATTACAGGTTGTTACATACACTGTGCAAGTTCTCTTTTCTGGGGGAGAGCTTTTCTTTAGTACCACCAGTTATTACGTGACAAAAATTTCCATACTCTACATGACAAAGAAAGTTAAGCCTGTGAACTGGAATGTAAAGTAACTGGCAGCTGGTAGTTAAGTGTGAATGGTGTGCTTGGTTTCATGTCTTTCTGTTTGTGTGGTCTGTTGCCTTTCCAGGTCTTCAAGGTAGAGAGGAGGTTGTGTGGTTTAGATCTTATCTTTTTGGGCACACCTGGAAGTTGCATGTGTCCTCCCAGGTCATATTCTTTATATATGTTTACAGTCTATAATGTTGTCATCCTGATTATTCATACTGTAAATGCACTATATTGCTCTATTCTGTATGCACGACATCTATTGCATGTCGGTCCAGGTGGAGGGATCCCTCCTCTGTTGCTCTTATCAAGGTTTCCTCCATTTTTATGCTTTTAAGGACTTATCCACTTTGAGGGTCTAGGGGCAGAGGGTGTCACATGCTGTACAGATTGTACAGCCCCTTGAGGCAAATGTGTAACTTGTGGTATTGCGCTATATAAATAAAATTTGACTTGACAGACCTTTGGACAGAGCCAGGCTAGCACTTCCCCTTGTTTCAAATCTTTATGCTAAGCTAACTCTCTCCTATCTCCAGCTTCATATTCAGCAGACAGATATGAAAATAGTAACAGTCTTCTTCTCTGCTAATTCCCAGCAAGGAGGCAAATAAGCATATTTCCAAAATGACTGTTCCTTACTAGCAATGACCCTTTGTGCATGCTGCATGCTATATCACTATGTCAACCCACTTTGATTGTGGCATATGTTTACTCCAGTCCCTCCTTTGTATCAGCCAATAGGGTGCTGTTACCTGCCTCGCCATCATCAAGAAGCATTTTATCCTCTGACAGTTGGTCAGATTTGTCTTCAGTCTCTGGTTGGTTGATTAGCCCATTGGTAGGAGCAGGGGTTGACTCAGAATAAACCTGAAGAGCGTTTTCCTCCTCTTCTTCTGTATAAAACCTTTTCCTCTTGAAGCAACCCATCTTGTGACACAAGAAAAATCATTAGACAAAAGCTAAAACACATCATTTAATTTTTTTTTTTTTTTTAATTCATTTAATTTTATTTTAAATGGGGGGATTGTAGTGAAACTCTTGAGTCTGGAAATCAGCTCTTACCTTACACATGATGATTGTGATTATCAACAGAAGCAGAAGTCCCAGTCCAGTTCCAGTTAAAATGATCAGATTTTGATTTGGCAGAATTATTAACTCAACCCGAACTTCAGACTGTTGGCAGAACAAATACACATTTTCAAAGTGTGACCTATGCCTAATAAGTGTAGATCTAAAATTCTGGCTGGTCATGTGAAGACTCAACACACCTCTTTCATCGTCAGATCGTTGTCTTTTGGCAAGCCAGTTTCATGAGACTTCTCTTTTGTAGACCCATATTTATTCTGTGGTTAATGAATGTGATAAATTAGGTATACTGAAAAGCATTTAAAGCAGTGTATTTGAAATGACAGTAGTGTGGACATACCTCTTGTTTATGAGAATCCAGCACATATCGTTGTGTGTTATAGCCAACATTTATAGAGCTTTTAAATTTAACCTCCATGCTGTCTCCAGTATATTTTTTCAGAAAGTCAATATTCTGCAAAGTAAGTACATGTCAGTGAATTCTATATTTACCACTTTCAGTTGTATGTGTGGTGTGTGTTCTGTCTGTGTGTTGTTGCTACATACCTTTGCACGCTCTTTGAGATCCCTAAATTGTACGTGTGCTGACAATTTAACCTCAACGTCTGATTCTTTCTCCAGGATGAAAGTGTCACACCTTACAGTCTTGCAGTATTTTTCTGGTGAGCAGTCCTGAAACACAGGTAAAAATAAATAAAAAATTGAGAAAAAAAAAATCTTTTATGACATCTTCAGTTTGAGAAGTTTGATACTAAATATGTTTTACTTACTGCGGATGCGTTGTCAGAAATGTTGCATTGAGTTTTGCTCTTAAAAGAGAAAAAGTGATTGGTAGGTGTTAAGATTTTGTATTTTTATATACAGTAATAGTATAAGTGAATTGGTAAGCATTGTCTATATACAGTAACAGTGCTCTGGCAGTCAACAAATTACCTGCTGGACAGACACATTATAGTTCATAATTTCAAAGTTATTTTCCAGTTTAGTTGGGAAGCTCAGGAACACATCGACAGGAAAAGGCCTCAAACCTGGATTAGCGATCTGTGAATGGTGAGAGACAGTTGGTCCATTTTAAGAAAATAGTTTAACATTTTGGAAATATGCTTCATTTTCCTGGAGCCTGTCAAATGAGGAGATTGATGCCACTCACTGGTCTGTGAGGAAACAGCTACCCTGGCTCTCTCTAGAGACAACAAAATCAATCTAGTCTCACTAATTGGGACATAATGTCTTATTTCTTTGGCTCATACAAACCCCTTAAAAAATGCAAAGTGTTAAAGCAATGTGTTGTAATATTTGCAGAGCAACAGCAGCCTCTGCAGCCACAACTAGAAATTACTGATGTTGGCCTCTGAGCAGTTATGCAGTTTTTGAGTACAGAAATCAAAGCCTATCAATCGCTTGACTGGAGCTCCGACTGCATAGTCCCACTAAACTGAGACACAACTGTACGGTGTATAGTCCTCATGACTTCTCAACCCAAAGTGTCCTCGCTGTGAAAAACATGCCAAACTGCATTTAGCATTACTCTTGAACTTGCTGGGCCCAATTGTGACAGTTTAAGCTGCTGACTATCACTCAGTTATACAATTCTTGTGGTCATACCAGACTGTGCCCGCTTACCATAGTTACATAGTGTAAGAACAGGCATTGGGGACATGGAGTAGGAAGGGCAGAGGCACCATTCTCCCTACCATCTAAATGATTTTAAAGCTGCTATTTTAAGAAAAAATTGTTGCATAATGTTGCTTTAAGCAGACAGCCAAAGTTAGCAACTAACTAGTGAACATAGTTTAGCCTTTTGCAACTAAAGACCTGGGAGTTGGTGAAGACCAAAACACAGCAAAAGAAGACAGGGGCTAAAATTTGTCAGGTTGACAGAAATATGACTCTAAACATCTGCTGGTTGTATAAATAAGCAACATTTTGCTAACATATTGACCATAACAACTTTATAAGATAATTATGGATGTATGTCATTCTGATGGTTGCTTGTTGCATAATAGTTTACTGCCTCACCTTGTATATAGTCTCAATTCTTTTAGGAACATCTTCATCAGCATCTTCTACTGTGAAGTTCAGATAGGTGGTGCTACTGTCCTCCCTGAAAAGAAGACAGGAAGATCACAGTATGCAGTTAGCTGTGGAACTGTATATAACTACTGCCTGGATAATGTAAAATCAATAAATGAATTTATTTGATTCATCAAAAAATAAAAAATACAGGGAGCATATAAGAACCACAACACAAAATGCTAATTATGTGAATAGTGATACTTACACTGTTATTGCCATTTTAATTTCAAGTTGTACCGGGATGCTTTTGGTCAGGGAAATTGGTCCTGTTGGTGTTTGCATTATCACTGAGGATGCAAAAAGCATTTCTTGTGAATACGGAGCATGCAATGATGATAAATATTAATTTAATTATACAAAGAAAATGTTTGGCTTGATTCTGTGTGTTGGATTGCATGAGAAGGTCTCTACCTGTGTCCGATAATGGTCATTGAGATTGTGTCATTCCACTCATATTTATTTATGATGAAGAAAGAAGTTAGAAATGTTGCCTTCATATTAAAAAAACAAAACAAAAAAGAGAGAGATTAGATTTGATTCAGAGAGAAGGAGAAAATGTCAACATGAAAGAAGCTTCCACGGTTGCAAATATCAAAAGTCCAGGCAGTTGGTCACAGTTCAGCATATATGACATTTCACTTCTCTCTGCTGGAAGAGTGTCAGGGTGCAGTATGACTCACAGCAGATCTGCTCCGATACACAGGACGGCTGACACCACATACAGTTTTGTCAAGTACTCCTTGTAGACCATTACAGCTGTGGAGTATTGGTCTTGTCGCCTGTTTAAAAAAAGAAGAAGTTTAGATTCAATGCTGTGCCGTTTGCCTGACCTTGGTTGTGCTTTAGTATACTGTAAGTGAGTTTAAGCTTAAACTTTCAGGCAAGTTTAAAGAATGTGAGTGAGAGAGTGAGTTCAAACAGCTTTAGTTCTCAGTTTGATTCTGTGATTCAAACATTCCCTTCTGACTACACACACATCCTGTGTAAGTTTCAAATCCTCCCCAAAAAATTTCTGTTCTGTTTCTGTTCTGTGCTAGTGGAACAGACATGTGAAAGAAAGCTTTGCAGCAGTTATGCACTTAACAGTAATTTAATAAATGCCAGGGTTTTTCTGACAGATATTGTAAGTTATTTTAGTTAAGTTAGAACTTCTAATACACTGAGAGCCAAGTCCAATATAAAAAGACTGAATGATCATCTAAATTCAAGTATGATTCTGATGCTAGGTAACTGGGCAAAATACAGATCAGTCCATCCTGTGTAGCTTAAGTTACAGGGGTTATGTTTGCCTTCACCTCCAGTCAACATGTTATATTAGTAGCACACCAAAACACTTGCAATTGTCATGGGTGGAGAAAGAAAAACTACCAGACACAAACATCCAAAAACTATGACAAACTTGGTGGGTATGTCAGTGTAGTCTACATTCTGTCTTTATAATGAACAACTTAGTATTTACACTCAGTGGCCACTTTATTAGATACACCTTTCTAGAACATGACAAGACTCCTGTGCAGGTGCTGCACATTTGTTGGCTGCACGTTAATGCTGCAAATATCTTGTTCCACTTCAAGGTCCTCTACTGGATGGAGATCAGGTGGGTGGTTTGGCTCAGTTAGAATAATGTGTGATAATACGATATTCTCAGTGTCATTATACCACCAGCAGCAATCTAATCAGTTGGCACAAGGCAGGATGGATTCATATTGTTTACACTGGCATTCTGACTGTACCATCTGCATGTCACAGCAGATATCAAGATTTGACCAGGTAACATTTTTCTAGTCTTCTTCTGTACAGTCTGTAGAATGTGCAAAGAGGATCAGTGGCTTCTGAGATACTCAATCCACCCTGTCTGGGCCCAGTGAGGATTTTACCACCAATCACCTAGGTCACTTTTTCTCCCCCATGCTGATACTGAACTGAACAACTGGACCTCTTGACAACGTCTGCATGCATTAAGTTGCTGCCACATGATTGGCTGATTATTAACATTAAAAGAGAAGTCCACCTTTGCAACATTGCTTTCCTATAATGTTTTCAGACTCATAACAGTTGGTCAGGGACTCTGGTGTATTATAGTAGGGGCTAATGTAGCCTGGAGCCTCAAGCAGAGATGAGGAGCAGGCTACAGAGGTCTTTTAAGCTAACTTGTTGTGTACAGAGACCTGTAAACAGACTTGGATATGCAAAATCATGGAGTGTCACTTTTACAAGCAGGTTTACAGTTGTATATGTTAAAGTGGCCACTAAGTGTAGATAAAATGTTAGTGATGATACAAAATTGTAATGTTCAAGTCACCTCTTTGAGAATCATCCTAGAGAGGGAGAGGCCTGGAGGGTGGTGCATTATAAGGCTGGTGTTGTACGAGTCGTCACCATGATTGGACAGTTTTATAGACACGTTGAAGTAGTTATCTTCTGCTACCAATAATGTTGGGGTGCTACAAGAGACAGAGAACTTCTTACGTTGGATCATATGATGTTAATATTACAGTTGCTGTGCTGTGTTTGTCTGATATACGTACAGGAAGCTGAAATCCACCTCAAGTTCAGCAATACAGGTATCATTTTTTGCACATTGCTTTTCGAAGGGAACCTGTAAAAAAGGAAATGCGTGTTTAAAATACAGAGCAACCCTGAAAAACAAAAGTATAAACAACATGCAGTTGTTTTGGAACACACACAGACAAACAAGACTGACCTAACAAGCTGGTAACTATCTAATCACAATCACTATGCCATTTTTTAGCCATGCTAGTGGCATGGCTCTGATGGCAACCTTCACTGGTCAGTTACAGGTATGCCTAACTAAAAAATCTGCTGGATGTATTGCCCTTAAATTTTTGTATTTAAGGAAATAACCTTTGACTATCCATCCTGTGCCACTAGCAGGTTGATGTCTTTAGTTCAGAGTGTCATGTCTCAACAAATATTGGATGGCACTGACTGTCACTTTGTCCCTAGATAAATGTAAATAACTTAGATGATAACTCAATGACTTGGATGATCTCCTGATTTTGCATCTACCAGAATTCATGCAGCTGTCTGCAACCTTCTGCAGGAGTCACCATACATACCTCAACAACAGCCTGTCTTTCGCTGTCCACAGTTCAGGATGGCATTTTTGTTCTCACTTTCCACTTGGGAAAAGTTTAATTTGATGATGATGGGTGACAATGTGTCTGTCACACATTTCTATAACAAAAAAAGAAGAGTCATCTGCATATTGTTAAAGACAAAATAGAGACTTTGGTTTCAACAATAAATGAATAACTGTTTTAGCATTATAGTTCGTGTTACTGTTATTTTTTTGGTGAAACAGCTGAATTGAGGTCAGGATTCTACTAATACAAGCTAATTTTTGATAATGTGACAGAAATGGTGTTACTACATTTGCAGGTGGAGTGGCAAAGGTTTGAGCTTTTCAAAAAAGGAGTCACACAATATATAAAGCATGTAGCAGATATTTGTACCTTATGAAAAGCTCTATCTTTGCTATTTTCTTTAACCACAGAGCACAGTGCAGATCACCAAGTGTGCCCTGTCCAGTGTCATACTCCTTTTTTTTTTAGTTTTGATTTTTTAAATTATGTTAGATTTGACTGTTTTACATACAAAAATAATTGATGACACACTAGGAATTGATAAGTTAGGAATAGATGCCCAAATAATCCTCATATTGCCACATAAATGTGATCCTTAATGATCCAAAGATAACCCTGAGGGAGTGTGCTGACTTGTTGATCTGCTCTGAACAGGAAAGTGGCAGGCTCATTCATTCTTGCCACCAAATATTGCATCATGCTGCTCCACCAACATGAATTACCAAGATACCAATCTGGTGCAGTGGAGGAGCTAACCTCAGGGTGCAAGGAAAGTACAAGCTCACTTGACACTGCATTCCATGCAACACAAATATAGAGTCCTTTATGGAAATCATTATCAATTTTTCATTTTTGATCACAAATTAAACTTGAAAACTGAGAGGAGTCCAAGTCAAATCAAATTTACCATGACTTGCATGAGTGATGATGTAGCATAAAGAGCCCCTGAGATACATACTCAAAGCAGATATTTTGGTCTATAGCTAATAAATCAATAATCACTTTATTTAAAAAAGTTAATAATTAAAAAGTTAATAAATTATAGTTTACTTTTTTTTTTCTTTTAACTTTCTTGGATTTAAAATGTGTTGTGTAGGGTAATGGAAGAAATCTAGAAAATAATAAACTGAGGTATACAGACATGGATGATATTTATAGGTATACAGATAGGGTGGCATCTGCTCATATACACATAATTAAAGAGTAGAGTGGGAGTGTGAATATTAATCTCCATACTGGCATGTGGATGGAGTAGTTGAAACAGGTGTTTTTCTCCCTCAGCTCATGGGTATTAGTATGATTCCTGGCTTTCGTGTCAGTCCCAAAGAAACCTCGATAATGTGTTTGTCTCACTGGATCCACATTGAGCGTGTATGAGATGTTCAGTCCTGAGTTCATTGCCCCTGCAGAGACATACAACAGGATTAAAATAACACATCGATAGGGTGTGCAGTATTAGCAGCTGTTAATGAATCACATTAGTGGTCTGGTTCTTACCTGCTTTGCTCTTTGTTGTCTCTGCCATTTCAAAGCAGACTTTTAAGGTAACCATAGGTAAAGTTTCATCTGTCTGGCTTGGACAGTAGATTTTCTCAGTGCTGATCTCCTCAGGTTGAAAAGAAAGATGTGCCATGACATTAAAGACAGGCCTGGACCTGAAAGACATTCATCAAAAATGAAAAAAAGAAGGATTATTAGATTAGATTTGTCATGCATGAAGGCAGGGTAAACATGACATCAGTCTACTTTGTTTGAGCAGAAGCCACTTTAATAGGTTGTATAGCAGATACCTCTCTTCTTAAGTCAGACATCAATACCAGTCCCTCTTACACCTGGTGAGCTTGATGGGATGTTGCTGGTGTTTTTCTTTGGTTTTCGAACTATAGAAACTATGGCAGCTGTACTTGAAATATAAAATTTCACATAACCTATATTTTGAAATTAGTTTGTGAAAATTTTCTGGCAAAAATGTGTTGTGTCTGTGTTTATTATAGAATGTGTTACTCTGGTTTCTTTTATCTTTAATATTTATGTTCATATCCCTGTGATAAACTGGTGACCTGTCCAGGGTGTACCTCACCTCTCACCAAATGTCAGCTGGGATTGGTTCCAGCCTCCTCCTTCACTCTCAAAGGATACGATAATGTATAGAAAATGGATGGATAGATGGATGGATTTATGTTCATGAGGGTCTGGAGCTTCAAAAGGCATCAACATGTACCATAAACAATACCTGATGAGCTGATTGGTCTGGTTGTATGTAGTCTTATAGTACTTGGTAGGTTCTCAGAAAACTTAAGCATATACATGATGCACACAGTATCCATACCTTAAGACAACAGCCGTGCCCTGTGATCCAATCACAATATCTGGGAGTCCGTCCTTTCCAAGGTCAATTTTCCCATCAATGGCCTGTCCAAAGAATCTCAGCCCAGATTGTATTTCCTGTCCCATGATTCTCTGGAATATAAAAATAAACAAATGAAACAGTGCATGATTTGCACACATGCTTTAAGGTACTCATTAGAGATGTAGTGGACTTTTTACCTTTATTCAAAAGCCAGTTTTAGTCTGATGTGTTTGCAAATGAATATGTATCTGTCTAACCCTTGTCATATTGACACACTATTAACATTTTTCATTATTTTTTGGAGAATTTTATGTTTATTATTATAGAGGGACAGTAGTAGTAGTAGAGAGAGAATAACAAAGGATCCAGCCTGAGGATGTTGTGGTACATAATCAGCACCTGTTGTCTAATCCACTGCTATTGATTGTGGATTTTTTTTTTTTTCTTCACCTGTCGGCAGCATAGTTACCCTTTCAACAACAACAAAAAATATATGTCAGGTGTTGTCTCCCTCACCTGGCTGAAAGTGCTGCGTATCCCTTGGTGTTTGTCACCGAGGTAGATGTACACAGCTCCCCTGTTATCATCCTCCATGGGGGCTCCAACAGCAATGTCTCGGAGTCCATCTCCGTTCAGATCTGCGAGGCTGGCTATGGTGGTGCCAAATCTACCCATGGATGGCACTGTCACACTCAATTCATTTTTCAGTTGCATCTATGGGAATTCAGAACAAGAGGTAATTAATTAAGAAAATCAATGTATTCATTTTCTCTCAGTAACCTCAGTAAGTAGCATCACACTGAATCTGAGGCTTTATCACAGCCCCCACCTCATCAGTCATTGTGTAGACGTAGATCTGGCCTTCTCTCTTCTCCTGAGGCTGGTAAAACAGTGGCGCTCCCACCAGCAGGAAGTCAGTGTTACTATCGGAGTTGATATCTACTGAGCACAGCTCTGCACCAAAGTAGGAACCGATCTGAAAACGGGAGGACAAATGAGTGAACACTCCCTAGACCATTTCTGAAAAACCTACATGTATTCAGTGAAGTTAGGATAATTGTTGTGCTTTGAACAACTCTGTCATTTTCTCACAGGTTTATTCAAGCAAAACTAGGTACCAGTGCAAGGAAGTTGTCTGGTTTCCTCTCTGCAACCACTGAAATACTGTGCCTTTGCACATTTTCATAAACGTGCAACACACAGCATTTTGCATCTCTAAATGCAAAATAAATGCAGCAGATTTGACCAAAGAAATTAGCTGAATTACCTCAAGGCATAAGTACAATCAGGCCACAGCTGCCAGGTCTGAGAAGCAGGTTAACTGAACTTTCCAAGGAAGTTTGCAAAGTAAACCCTGAAGTCTCTTTACAGCAGATGTAAGCTTGATGAGTTCTAGCAATGTTCCCTCAAAGGTAACAGTAACCCTGCATCTAGTACAGGCTCCTATTCTTCAAGTACCAACTACTTTTGTGATAAAAGTTCTGAAATGATTGACACTGGCCCTAATGGTAGCATGAACAATGAAGACTTCAGTTAACTTGCAATGTCAGATCAAGAAGTATGATTAATCATACTTTAAAAAACTTTCTCAAAACAGTTACCAACCTGGTGTCCATTTAGTTTTTGGGCTACAGTCCAGGATTTGTCCTGCTGTTTGAAAAGTACGACCTGTCCTGTGTGGTTAAATCTTGGTGCGCCCGTGAAGTAAAGAGGAGCCTCTTTCATCTCTCCAACAGAAACAGAGTATCCTGCAACAGTGACAGTCACATATGACAAAATCTGCTCAGTGTTCACTCTAGGTCTGCCCCCTAAAAGTAGATGATTTCATGCATTTGTTGAAAAGACCCCAATTTGACTCACAAAATGTTTGTTAATGACTCATTAAACTTTTTTTTTTAGCTGCCTCACTGTTCACACAGTGTGTCAGGCTGTGAGCTTTACAACCAGATTTCATCATGACAGTACTTGTTCACTTGTCTTTGCTATATTTGCAATACAAAGCTATTTTTACTCATCATTTAATCTGGAAAAGGTAGAAGTCATTTACATATGCATATCTGAAGCCAAATAAAAAAAATTCTCTCAACAATGGAGCAGGTAATCTGTAAAGAGATAAATGACTTTACCCATGTAGGAGTCCTCCAGCATTTTAGGATCTACAATTTGTGTTTCATTTTGTTCTTGGAGTTCTTGGAGAGAGCCCCGCCAGCTGTTTGAACCCACTGAACCCAGGATCAAGTTCTCCTGTTAAGCGAAAGTAGTCTTCAGTAATCAACAGAAAACATAACTTTCAAACTTAACTTTATCCATGATCTTTAGGTCCAGATCAGGTTTTGTATACAAAACAAATATGATGCCTTTAAGAGAAGGATCTCTGTGAAATCAATCATCAGGAAGGTGTTTTTCAAGGGGAGAAATTTCCTGTTCTACAACTTTTTTTAAAGTTCCCTTCATATGTCAAACATAGGTAATAGTTCCTCGAATCATGCAGAAACAGATGATGCAGAAAGATTTTTGACCAAATACTTTTTATATACCCGAAACAGAGAGAATTATCATCAAGGAAGGGAGGAAACTGATAATTTATCATTTTTGGAGTTCTGGGGTGTAGGGGTGTAGACCAATTATCAAAGCTTGACTTAGTTAGTTTGGAGGATTCAGAGTGGTAGTTCATACTGAAGAGACAATTTATGTACATGGTCTAAAGTACATGGAGCAAGTGCATTTAGGGCATGTAGAAATCCACTTTTGTCAAGTTAACTGTGGAAAAAAAAAGGTTGCAGTGGCAGGTGCATGGTTCAAAAGGGAGGGTTGCAGTTGCTGTAGTCTCTTAATTAATCATGGGTATGTTGCAATGACCCAGAGTGTCACTTCCCATTTCTTTTAAAAGTCACAGGTGTTTGCATTTTGGCAGATTGCTATTATAATGGCAGCTTTGCCAGGTAGTAAGAAAGAAGGCTTCTCTGTAGAGGAAAGGGATTTGCTTGTGTGCAAAGTGGAAGCATGCAGTCAGAGCATCTACAGTAACGACAGGATTCTACCTCCCTGAACGGAAGCAGGCAAGTTTGTGTGCTGCTCTCTGCCCTTGTAAATGTAACAAGCAGTGTATATGCATTGTGACTCCTGCTATGTAGGAGCATATTACACATACCCTTAAAATAACAGTAATATACTGCACTATTGACCTTTTGTTGGTCAATCATACAATTGATTTTCATTGCCTCATGAGAACCAACAATGCACCTGACCTCAACCATGTCTGTGAGCACTGAGATAGGTGCAAAGGCATTTACTAGTTACATTGGATTGGAAAATGACAACCATGTCAGTCTAAAACTTATGGAGCCCTTCTAGTGACACGGACACGAGTTAATAACGCGTTGGAATGAGATTCTATTCAATAGCCACGATTTTCTTAATGCTTGGGAAAGAGATCTTATTTCATAGACATACCACATGGGAACAAGACCTCATTCCACGGTCATGACTTTCCCAACGTGTAGGAGCAAGATCCTATTCGATGGCCACAACATAACGCGTCAAGTCAAATTTGTCCATGTTTGCAAGCAACTAATAATACCCCTGCCAGTAAGTCAGCAAACAAGTGACTATCAACAATTTTATGCATTAAGAAAGTTGAGGCCATGGAGTAGGATCTCGTTCCCATCCAACGTTACATCGTTGCATCATTCCAGGTGTAAGGTAGGGCCCAAGAATTTTATAAGATCATTTTACCCATGCCAGGGTAAGGTTTGTAAGGTGCAGTCTATATTAAGGAGGGCAATGGGGCAGAATGAACTACTTAAAGAAAAATTAATTTAAAATGACCTAATACTCATAAATACAGCAAAATGTGTGCAGTTCAGTCTTACTAGAACCAGGTCAGACTTGTTCATATATGTGATGGGACATGAGTAAAACAGTTTTTTGTTGCTTCTATTTATCTGCACCTGTATGTATCAATAGCTCGAATGCACTGTGATGATTTACTGTAGTTACAATTTAAAGATGTAGATCTTCAATGTGCCCAGATTTTGTCTTTTTCCTTACCCTGTGGAAGACAGCACTGAATCCACTCTGAGCCATTTCACTAGTCATGTCTCCTGCCCGAATCCCAGTGGAGCCTAAAAAGAGGAGACGAGACTAGTTCATGTTTTTTCATGATTTTTGTAACATTATGGTACAAAGAGTGGAAAAAACAAGTGAACATCACCTTCCATTGTAAAGATCCTGTTTTGAAAGTTTTCCAGTATTCCTTTGAGTCCATAATAGTCCTCGATTTGGAAGGCATATTTATCTGTCGGTTCTGAGGCAATGGCCGTAAATTTATCCAGCTTGGCAGCTTTGACCTGAAACCAGAATGCTGTTTAACATTATTAAGTACCTCCAGGTCTGGTGTCAGGAAGACAAACAACACAGTTTTGCACAATATAACACATATAATACACAATAACTGGAATCGACTAAAGTTGCACAAGGCAGAGTTTGGCCAAATTTTATCTATTGGACAAATAAGACAGAATAATGAGACATATCACAGTACAGCTTACCCCAATGACAAAGCGAATGATTTTTTTATCATTATATCTTTTAATAATCCCATTTCTGTCCGTATCACTGGGATCTCCATCTGTGATCAGTACCAGGACTTTGGTTGCATCAGGAGAGGCGCCTGCATCTGGCTTTTCCAAAATATGCTCCCTGAAACAAATGTAAAAGTCACATTTGTAATGCTCAGAATAAACAAAACTCCATTTTATCACTTCAACCAATCTGACTGTGGCACTGGGCAGTTCTTGTTATTGATAGTTTTCCTCTCAGCAACAGTTATTTTCAAGTTAAAGACTTTGAGAACTTCATGTGTAATGTAACTGAACTTACAATGTAAAACTGAGGGCTTTATGTGTGTTGGTGAGACTCTTCATGTGGGGTTCTTTCCTAAGTTTTTCAAGAGCAAGACCATGTTGATAGTCATTGAAGTCAAAAACCTTATTGTAATTTGAGGAGAACTGAACTGCTGCAAACTGGAAAAAACAGACAACATAATACAGTATTTATATCCAGTTCTGAATATATAATTCAACAAATAAATGTTCTGAAAGGTTTCATGTTGCAGTAGTGCAGTGACCTTGATTGATGTGTTCTGAAGGGTTTTCATTATGTCCACTATGAAATCTTTATTTTTCGTGAACTCGTCTTCAGTCATACTCGCTGATCCATCAAAAAGAAAGACAAGGTCCACTGTCTTTCTTGTGCATTCTGAAAAAAATGTACACAGAATAAAATGAGTTAAGAAGAACAATGTGAGAGCTGGAGAAAGTAACACTTAAACGTCTTTTACCTTCGAAAGCAGGTTTAAAAGAGGAGATTTCCCTGAGTTCATCTGTCATCGTGTAGCACACACTGTTTAGATAGGAGTTCTCATTACATTCATGTGCCTACACTTGGACTGCAAACCTAAATCAGAACATAAGAGGAGAAAGAAATTTGATTTGTTTAGCTCAGAACTTTGAGGAAATGTCACAGAGAAACTGTATTTTTGATTTGATCTAATTTATTGAGCTTTGTGATAATCTTACAGTGAACTGGGATCCTCTGTAGTCTGCAGCTATTGACAGGCCAAGGTGCTTGACAGGTATTGTTTTGTTTGCCACTGTAACATCTGCAACAGTAACATTTGATCAGTACCATAAAAACATGAAATGTTTCTATTTTCTATTTCATATTTATGTATTCCTGCAAACTATACTTTTCTGTTTTAATGATGTACTTACATGTTTACTTCAAAAATATACTTATATACCTTTATAACTGACACAGTTGTTTTTGTCTTGGTTTTTGCCAGGTTTGCATATTCCCCCAGATCCATTTAGCTGCAGAGGTGCAGTGACGATTATTCTGTGGATGAGGTCAACAATCACAACTGTAATCTCAGCCATTTAAGTAAGCAGTACAGTTTTAACTAAAAGAAAGTGCTCCCTCTGTCTTATGCAGGGTGTTAAGAGATCTTTTAGTGATGACACAGGAAGATTAGTCACAGGATGCTGTATCATTCAAAGTGATAAACCACAATGTCTTACCACTCCTCAGAGGAGCTTCTGGTAAGGTAAACTAGAATTATCTTTCATCTGCTTCTTCTTCTGCTACACTATGAGTAATAAGGATTATTGCAATAACAGCCATAATAAATGAACTGAACCATGTTGCAAGTGCAAACTTACCCTTTGTTTGTGCCAGATATGAACTGAAGCACTTTGTATCCAAAGAAATCATTTTGTTCACCAGTGTAGACATCAGGTTCTGTCACATCAATGTTGAAAGCCAAAGAAACATGAATGGCTGCAATTTGAAAAAAAAGAAAAGAAAAAAGACATGTTTAGACATGTTTAAGTCTGACGATATGGTGAGTCATATTACTAAAACAGACACTCCAGTGGGTCTGATGGGTGGGTGTGTTTGATGCAGAGACTTGGTTTTATATGCAGTCTGTGGTTGTGAGCCCCCAGTTAAATACCCCATACTGATGCCAGGCATCTCAGGCAGACAGGAACTACCACGATGGCATATCATGTTAAGGATATACAGACAAGAAAATGTTGAGATTCTATTCACCAGCACAATCAAAAGAACTGTGTGCAACTTTCTGTGTTGCCATTTTGTTTAGATATTATGGTTTACAGCACTGTTTTAAAGAATATGATATCTTCATGATAATTAAGAATGTATTAATTTACTCTATGTTAATGCAAATCTCACATTTCAGATTTAAATGGTAAATGGACTGTACTTATATAGCGCTTTTCTAGTCTTTTCGACCACTCAAAGCGCTTCACACTACAGGTCACATTCACCCCATTCACACACACATTCATACAGCACTTGTTCTATATATATAAGTGCTTTCTAACACATACACACACATACACACACATTCACACACCGATGACACATTACATCATGTACAAAAAAATTCAAATACAATTCAAATAAAGAAAAAGTAGCTAGCCTGTAAAAGAATACATCAAGTACATCTGTGACAAATGTTTGTGTTGTTATCACATGCATACTTATAAACCCTGCCTGACTCAGCACATCACAACTCAACACTCAACAAGGTTTCACATACTATCCTAGTCAACACCAGAAAAGAGAACTTCTGATTTTACTTTGCTCAAACATTACTAAACACTGTAACACGCATCATTCCACTCATAGTGGTGCTCTCCTATAACACTGCCAGGCTAACTATTTTTTTGTTTCTGGTGCCTGACATTTCCCACAATGCAGCTTCACCACTGACAGTTCAACAAACACACGAGCTGCTAGCCTCAGGCAGAGACAAGGTAACAAATAAATGCAAATGTCAAAAGCAAGTTCATGAGGTGCTTCAAAAAACACTATCCATCTTCACTAGTTTGACAACACATATGTTACTTATAAAAAAGAAGCTCAACATAAATTAAATTAGGAAACCCATTAACCAATTTGACCAAGATATTCACTATTTAGAACAAAATGCTCTACAAACACAGAAACAGTAGCAAAAACAGAAACAGCTCATAACTGAGTGGCATTACAACAGACACTTTCAATAATTCTTTGTATTCTTTTAATATGAACAGTGGATCAAATGGTCATTTATAATGTCAAAAGTGTCGTCATAATGACAAACCCAAGGAGAATGATCACGGATCCTGCAGTTCCCCTAACTTCAGAACATTTTAGTCTCTGTCAGCTTCTTGGTTAGGTTTAAACAGCTCACTACTCTACTGTTCCAGTTGACTCTTACAGGCCCCATCAGTTGCAGAAGTAGCAGACAGCTGTTCCCAGCAAAAAAGCTCTGAGAACCCCCTGTACGCCATTGTGCCCTGCCCTGCACCAAATGAAAAAGTTAGCTACTAGGTGGTATATTTGCCATAGTGGATCATTTAGCAGCTGCAGAGCCAGATATTTTCTCAGTATTTGTTAGTGGAGACAAAAAAGAGCCATATGGAGTGTGAACATTGGACTTAGACCGACCAGATGGCTAGACATTTATGCTAATGTTGTTCCATATCTGCTGATGTGTAAACTGTCAACACATTCACCATTACAGCTTTTTACAGTGATTTATCTCAGTGTAGCATTTACAGCCTGCTGTGCTGTCGCCAAGGAATAAAAAAAAAAACATGTTGATAGGGTTTATCAAAAAAGTGTGTTTGTGTAAAAATGTGTTTCTTTAAAAAAAAAAAAAAGAATGTTCTGGTTACTCTGGATAGTCCACAGACTTTTCACTCTCTGTTGGAGCCATTTCCTCTTTAAAGAGAAGTCTCACTGGTGACATTTGGAATCGATATCTTAACATGATGCATGAAAGATTCAAATTGTGCCTAGCATGGGTTTGTGGTTAAACACTCGTCTTGGCTCACAATTATAGATTTCCTGAGCATCTGCACTTGGTATAATTTCTTTACATTTAAGAAAAAGAATATAATAATTAAAATATGATCCAATTTGTTAAAAAAGCAAACATTAAAGTAAAAAAGTCACTTCATAAGGTTTTATAACCACAAAAAAAATTTAAAATTAGATTTTTTTTTTTTTTTTAGGATCTCAAGACTCTAAATAACTCTAACACCCCTATCTTTCTTTTTGTGAAGTAGTAAAATTTTAGATCTTACCAACAGCCACCGCGTAGATGAGCAGAAAAATGCGACGCTGCATCTTTCACCTCACCCTCCTCAAGACACTGCTGAGAAATGGTGCTGGTTTGAGGACAAATGCCTGTGCAATACTTCCTGTGTGCTTTTTAAATGAAGGCGTTTCCGTTAACAGGTGGTTGAGACACTTCTGCTCTCACAGTAGTGCTTTCTCTTCCTTAATGCTTCCTCTTTTCTTTGGTAATTCCTATATCCTTTATTTTTCACTTCACACAAAAATACTTGTAAGGCAAAAAAGTCATTTCAGAATTTTTAAGGTCTGGACTATTTGTTGGAGAGGACAAAACATTGTGAGGATGTTACTTGAGGTAACTATTATAGGTATTGCAGAGATTTTGCGAACCAGTCCAATACAAAGTAGTTAAAAATCCTCAACCAGGTAACAGCTGTAAAATCCTGCTTTTGCATAAATAATCTGATCAGATCATGTATAATAGTATAGTCACTGATGTCATTTTCCTGCCTTGAGTACTTTTACTTTTATACCTCCATATTTTTACTTAAGTAACATTTTCAGAAGTCACCATCAACAAGAAGATTCAGGGTCCAAACTCTTTTCTGTATGTTCTTCCTGTTGCTGCCTGGGTTCTCTCTGACTCCGGCTTCCTCCCACAGTCTGAAGACATGCAGGTTAACTGGTAACTCTAAATTGCCTGTAGGTGTGAATGTGAGTGTGACTGGTTGATTGACTCTATATGTCAGCCTTGTGATAGACTGTTCAGGGTTCACCCAGCCTCTCACCTAATGTCAGCTGGGATTGGCTCCAGCCTAGATTATGTCATGTTCTGCCCATCTGTGGGACTTCCTGTGTCATTTCCTGTTTTGTTTTGAAATCACTTTCTTTATGTCTGTGTTGTGTTTTTACCTTCTGTCTTTTTGTCCCCGCCAGAGTTGACGATATATTAATCATTACACCTCCCAGTATAATGCAGCCCAGTTCAACCCTAAGACTAACCATTATCTCAACCATTGCCATATAAATGAATTCATATATGGCAATGTCATATCAATATCACTGAAACTGAACATTAGAAACTGACAGGGTTATTGTATTGTGCAGGTGTAGCTAATAAAGTGGACACTGAGTTTAGTGGAGCACCTGAATATTAAAAGGTTTCATATTTCACTAAGAGTTGGTGGACAGAAACATGACAAAAAAATGAGTCACAATGAGTTACAACTTCATTGCACCCAAGTGACTGCTTTCTGTTCTGCTCTGATCCTCATCAAATGACTGATGACAAATTGACTAAACAGGGTGTGGATTATTTTTAATCTTTAGCAACAGTAGAGAACTGTAACTGCAGCTGTTCTATAAAATAAATGAACATGCTAAAGATTGTTCTCTATTCATCAGAATAAAGTCTCACCTTCTCTCATTTAATCAACATGGGACTGTCTGTACATTCTATCTGCAGTGAGGAGGTTTGAGTTAGTACCAGGTCTTTGAACCTTGAGGGAAAAGTCCACAACTGGGCAGCCCTGTGTTATGCAGCCCAAAGAAATGATGTCCACATGTGGAGAGAAAAACATAACTAAGTTCTCTGGAGTAATTCCTCCACTGGCTTCTATCAGTAGAGTTGGGAACTCCATCTTCAGTGCACGAGCTGCAACGTGGAGCTCCTATACGTGACAGACAGGTTGGAGGAGAGGTGTATTAGTTTGTGCAGGGATAAGTGGGCAAAAAACAGACAACGTAAATGAGAAATGACTTGGGCTTTTGTCCTTTTTCCCCCTACCTGAGGTTGAAAGTTGTCCAGCATAATAATGTCTACTCCTGCACCAGCTGCCTCTCTGCCCTCCTCTATAGAGCGGCACTCCACCTCAATCTTACTGCTGAAGCCACACACTGACCGAGCGGCATTCACAGCCTGGAGAACAAACCATGTCTGTTTTTTGTTGTTGTTAGAAGTTGTGAGCACACAATGTGATGAGACAAATGTCAGTCTCAGCTGTCAAACTTTGTTCAAGTCCACCAACCAACCACCAAACACTACTGAACACATTTTTTAGATTTAAAATTAAACTTAAACTTGAAATCTAAAATCTAAAAAATCTAATCAAATCTAAAAAAGTATTTGAAATTTAGCTTTTGAAACTGAAATTTTCAAAAGTGGGCAATGGAAACACATAAACATAAACATAAATTCTGATGGTTTTCAAAGAAAAATATTTCAATGCTATAAATTCATTGGTGTTTGTGCTTGTAAATGTGTAAACGGTGGCCAAAGTATTGGTATGGAATTGAAGATCTGCAAATATGAAGAAAGACCATAATAATTTGAAGGGGTTTTTTGTTTTTGTATTACTATATATATATATATATGGATCTTTGGTTCAGCTGTGCACCTCTGTGATACTTCCTGACGCCCAGATGTGGTTGTCCTTCAGCATCACCATTCCACTGAGGTCCTGTCTGTGCATAGACACACCACCAACCAGCATGGCATACTTCTCCACCAGACGGAAGCCTGGTGTGGTCTTGCGTGTGCCCGCCACTTCACCGTGCCATTCTCTTGCTGTTGTCATAGCCTGGAGCTGAGAACAGCGAGTGGCGATCCCTGATGCACGGGCCAGGCAGTTGAGTGCCACCCTTTCCCCGAGGAGGAGGCACCTTGCTGGGCCTCTCACAACAGCTGTCAGTGTGACAGCATCTGGACCTGTGGAGGTTAGACAAACAATATAGGGGAATTGAGATCAAAAGATACTAAAGAAAACTAGTGCTATTTATTTCCGACTGAATAAATTGACACTTTATAAGTGATTGTTTCCCCTCAAAACTTTGGAACTCTAAATAGTGTTTTTTTAATCTCAGTTTTAAAGCAGATCATGTGAATGAGGCTTTGGCGACAAACAGCATGTTAGTTTAAGAAGACTGATGCCTTGTAAATCTGTACTATGAGCAGTTCTTTAAATTACTATTTCCTAACCAAGATTACATGTACCCCAGAGAGTAGTTCTGCAGTTACCAGGGGTTATGAAAATGAGTATGAGTATCTCAGTTTATATGAAAAATCCAATGAATTTTTACCACATTATGATTTGGTGAAAATATACAGTATGCCCACATATTTGTGTTCAGGGGAAAAACGCTCAACTGTGATCACATCTGATCTGGGAAACATGATGAGGTTATCAGGGTTATTTTCTCAGAATGTGAAAAGCTCTGTTCAGAGTCACAGACAACATTTTCTCGGGCTGAAACATATTCTTCATGACACTGATCTTTGTGTGTGTACATTCAATGCCTTTTAGATGTGTTTATTAAGAAGACTGACTTCATAATAACTTTTACGCCCAAATTATTAGAAAAGGTTTGATTGGAAAAAATAACAGGAGGAGCGTTCAGGCCATGCTTCAGTTGAAAGTTTCCCCTGTTTGCTGTTTCTAGTAGTTTGAAAAGTGTTGGATGACCAGTTGTATTTGTCTTTTGTGCCCACCACTGTGAAGCATATAAATGACATGTTACATTTGCTTGCTTTCTGGTATATTGATTATGCTTTTGACATTATTTTTAAGTTGTATGTAGATGTATTGGTCTCATTTCAAGGAGCATCACTTATGATCTACCTTTTATTTTAGTGACTTGATGGGTTCCTGAGCTACACTGATGCCCTCATGGAACATGTGTTAGTTTGTGATTTGGCGTCAGTACTGTCAGTGGTGGTATGGCATCTATTTGTTGTCTGCTGTGTGCTGTCTGACCTCAAAGGCCAGTCTACCTTAAGTATCCTTTATGCTCCCCTGTATATACTGGGAAACCTTTTCCTTGGACTGTGGTGAGAGTTAATTTCAGATTTATTTGAGCTACTTTTTCCTTAAAATGCATTGGGTGTCCACTTTGGATGATGATGATGAAGTCATTGTTTTGATGTTGTTAATGTTAAAGTCATGTCTTAACTGCCAGCTCACTAGTGTAGTTTGTGACTGATGACCAAGGTAAACGGGATACACTGCATTTTGATATCACATCTGTTTTAGACAATAGACAGTTAGATTCCCAATACCTGGTCACATGTGGAAGAAAGTGTGTAGTTCCTACCGATCTCAGCTCCATCCTGGTAATTCCAGTCCACGGTGCAGCCAACCTCAGTGAACACTGCGGTGAAGAAGGGGCTCCCTGCCAGAATGCTGTGTGGAGTCTTACACAGCAGCCATGCCTCAACCTCCTGTGACCCCACACACACCCCTGCAGGATCAAAGTTTGGCGTGTCCTCTGCCAGCCACTCTCGTACCAGCTGGATCAGGGTGTGAGGTGGGATTGAGTGTGCTGCTGTGTGTCTGGGTGGAGGCATTCTGAAACCAAGTGTGCATGAGGAAAGTGCTGTTCCAACTGACATGAAAGATCAAACTGAGGACAAATAATGCTGTCAATAACTTTAAAGGTACTTTCTTGTCTTATACTTATTTATAGATTTCATGCTTCAAAAACCTCATAGGAGGTTTCATAAGCATGATTAAAATGATTTAACAAAAATTATTTTCAGCTAATCAGTTACTGAACCCTCCAGCTACCAAATTCATCTTTAATGTCAACCTATACTAACAAATTAAACAATAAATAAAGTAAAAACATGAATGAGTGAAGCATAACACATGCAAATACCTATTCACAGGAAATTAGTTGAGTCACCAGATTTCAATTGGGGGAGATTTAGGAGTGACGTGTTAGGCAGCGCTCTCCAATGAATAAAAACAGTAACTGAGGGAATATCTTTTGAAAGAATGCTGTTTATCCTTCCAGCAGAAACTTGTAGAATCTATGTCAAGAAGCACTGAAGCTGTTCTTAGAGTTCATGTTGGACCTGCACCTTACTTAGACACTCTATATCAGTTTTCCACATCATTTGTCATGCATCTGTACTGCATATGCTTCACTTTGGTCATTCCTCCAATTTAAACCAGCATGTATAACAAATGGGTGGCCATACCACTGAACAACAGGCTCACAACAAGTATACAAGGAATTACTACAATCAGAGCATATTCTGTCATGCTTGAACAAATTTGTTGTTAACTAGTCCAAGATCTACCAGAACTAATTAATGCAAATGAGAAATTTACTTACTTCGACCAGTGTTTCTCCTTTTCCTGTTGGTCACAGACTGAAAAGTTGTAGTACTGTGCACACAGAGCCACAGGAAAAATGTGATGTGGAATTTGACCCTGTTTCCATGTTGGAATGTTTACAGGCTAGCTAAGTTTTAGCACTGTTGGCTTAAAAATGATTCTTGTAACCAAGGCTGATTGACAGGCCACTGAGGTCAGTATGCATGTTCTGAGTTAAAAGGTCTTAAGTCATTGTAACTGAGCAATATACTTATCCTAAATCACAGACTGAGCATGAAAAACCACAATAAGGAACAATTTTGTGAGTGACCAGCATACATACATATATATGTATGTATGCTGGTCACATATGTGACAATATGTGTCAATATGTGTCACATATATATGTAGTTTAGTTTTTGTAGGTTTGCATACACACACACACACACACACAATATAACTACCAAAGCAGTAGTGGACATCAGCAGTGTGCTACATACAAGGAAGTTATTGCAACACCAACAATAGTGAAGAAACCCCCCCAGAAAACTCAACCTTCAGCAGACAAGATGAACACCATCATTTCTTATCACACACAGCTGCTTTTTAAACAGCTGTGGTAACTTAATGAATGCCACTTATCTCATCGTCATGCTATCAGCTATTTTAAGGTAGACAGCCTATCAGGATGATCAGTCCTAGGTGGAGACATGCTCTGCAAAGTGGTTGGACTTGGATCAGTACACTGCCTTAAGGCAAAAAGTTGCTAATTTCATCTTAAGAGAAAATGTGTGGCTTGTTGTCATCTGGCTGATCCTGCTGTCTCCACATGGGGAAGTAAACAGGACAAACTTTGCACATACATGGTCTCAGTATACTTAAAAATTAAAACTTCTGATTGTCAGGTCCCTTCATTAAACTAACTAATGGTTAATATAAAATCAGCTGCTTTAAATATTAAGTATAGCTTTCTGGGTCATCGGGATATGAAAACTCTCTCTGGCAGCTTGTTTTGGCATTTTAGCCCATAGCTCAGAAACACTCTCTAGTGGGCCATTTGACCTCTGATGTTCTTGAATTTTTGTTCCCAGATTTTGCTTAATACATTATTTTAATAACCCCTTAGTGATGAATTATGTTGATGGGTATTTATAGCTGCAGGTGACTTTCTAAACTTTGTTGATGATTTCTTAGATGGTGAGAAACCTGAAACATCTTATTAACGACTTATTAACATTTATAACTACTAGACTTCAAATGGGAGACTTGTGACCTTTAAATACAGTTATTAATGACTCATCAGCCAGGGTGATTTTTCTCAACCTTGTGACACAAAAGTTTGCTCTAAATAATATAACTCATCTATAATAATCATATTGGTTACAGCTTAGGCTACAAACCCTTTGTAAAGAGAGCCTCATTCGAAACCCATTCATACATTACTGCTCCTATATTCCTGATGTATTTGCCTTCATTGTAAATCTCATGTAAACATTACGCTGTCTAGAGTCTCAGAAGAAGCACAATGACAGGAAGTGTAGTTGTTACTCCTGTGTGTACAGTGCCCAGGCATGAAGCTATTTCGGCGTTTCCCCCTCAGGGGTTTACAACAAAACAACGGTAGTGACGTCACACGGACAGGTCTATGCAGCTTTGCGCGCTCCCGACGCCTACGAGCGCGAGCCGAGGCTTCCTCCACATCCAGAGCAAGAACCAGGAAGTGAAAGTATACACATGGAGGGTGTGTCTTTCCCTGCCAGTGTATGTTTTATTTTTAAAAACACAGTCCTCCTCGCATAAAATAAATGGGGGACTCGGCGAGGACCAAGCGGCGGGAGCAGCTGAAGCGCTGGGCCGGCTCCTGTACTGACAAAGCATCGGCCGTGCCCAGGCGGAGGTGGCGGGGCGATGCCGAGGACAGAGCAGGAGAGCCGGAGGCCGAGCTGAGCGACCCGCCGAGGGAGCAGCCAGGGTCTGTGGGCTCGGATAGAATTAGCCCCCTCCTCAGACGACGGTAAGGAAATGTGTCCTGTCAAACAGTTTTACAGCAACGGCCAGGTAACTGCCAGCTAGCTTCGCTTAAACATAATAACGTATGCGAAAGGAGGAATGTTGTGCGTGGGCTTGGACAAGGGGTGGACAAAATAACAGAAACACCTCACAGAACAACAGACTAGCTCTCCAGCTACGAAATAATGTTACCTTTTAATGAAGCTCATAATATTCACTTGTTATTGAAACTGTCAATTGTCAGTGGTCGTTTCTGAGTGGTCGTTTCTGAGGAGTTTGTAGTGCATGTCCTAGTTAGCTAGCTAGCAAAGTGTCTTAGAGTGGGTCTTGGTGAGGGTCCACTTCTACCACTGACTTTTACTAATCATGATTTTTGGGATTGACGTTGTATATGATTTGCAGTGCTTGTTTTCAACCAGTGATCCCATAATGCAGGCAGGAACCATCTCTTTTAAATCTGTTTTAAGCTGTAGCATTCTGCTAATTGGCGCTAACATGGCTGTCTTGTACTACAAGAATGGCTGTCTTAGTTCCAGGTCCATTTGAAACTGCAGTGCCCAAATGTATGAGGAAATTATTTGGCCTTTTTAAAAATAAAGTTACATATTTGTGACATTTGTGTATTTTTGATGGTGTACTTCTTCAGTCGGAACTGATGGGCTTGGGGCTGAGAACCACAAACTAGTTAGGGAAAGCAGACAATACACACACTGGTGGTATTGGTCGTTTTATGGGCTTTGTTACAAATAACAAAACTATACAATGTTATACAAACTCACTTTTCCTATGACATTACTGTCATGAGGTATTTCTGCTTTGTAAATTCCCTATATGAAATTCAGCTCTGTTACAATCCATGTTTGTCATATTAAATTTGCAAACCAGCCACAACAGCTAACCAGCAAAGTTATTTAGCTGCCTTTATCCTCTGTCTTAAGGAAAAGTGTGAGGTTTGACAGGGCTGCAGAGTTCCTCGCTGCCTGTGCCAGTGGGGACACAGAGGAGGCCAAGGTGATGCTGAGGGAGGCTAAAGACGCCAAAAGGAAAGATGGGGAGGACGTGGTAGAAATTATCAACTGTTCTAATGCCGATGGAATCACCGCTCTACACCAGGTGAGGCAGTGTCTCCTCCTCAGGTTTCTTTATTAACCATTTACAGCTGAAACATTTACAGCTTTATTATTTTGCTTTCCTCTCTTGTCCACAGGCCTGCATAGATGGCAGCATGGAGATAGTGACCTTCCTTTTGGAGAATGGTGCCAACGTGAACCAGGTTGACAGTGAGGGATGGACACCGCTGCATGTTGCTGCCTCCTGCGGCTACTCTGACATTGCAGAGTGTGTAGTATATGTCTCTACAGTTAGCAGAATACAGCAGCCTAACAGCTGTATAAGACAGTACTCTTTGCCACTGTGGGGACGTGAGTGCAGCGTGGGTGCCAGAGTATTTCTGCATTCAACAATACTAACATTGTTATTGTGTTTGGCAGGACAGCAAGTCAGCTAAAGCATGAGTGGGCTGGCCTGGCACACAAACGCATGCAACTCAAAAGATTTAAGAACTGATGCACTTTTTTTCTATGGTCCCTTTTCCTTCTTTGTGAATAATGCATTTTGGTCTCACTTTGAAGATTGAATGTATCGGCACCTCAAACGCAGATAGGATCAGGTGTTCTTTATTTAGAATTGGTTGTTCTTGTGTAGACGTTGTAAATGTTTCTACAGTTAAACAGATTCTGACTCTGTCCATGTTTGTTTTGTCAGTTTCCTTTTGCAGAATGGTGCATCTCTCTCTGCTGTGAACTGCGATGGTGATGTTCCCCTGGACATTGCTCTGGATGAGACTACTGAATCCCTTCTTCAGGATTACACTCTGAGACAGGGTGAGTGATGTTCATTGACAACCACACACCTATTTTTAAAGGTTGTTTCATCATTTGTTCGTGCTTAATCGGGGTAGAAAATGTTTGTGTTACTTTCCCACATATGTTCTGTTTAATTATCAACTTATGTTTTCAGATACATTTGTTGAGAGAAATCCAAGCACCCTGATGGGCCTGTTCATAGTTGTATCACTGCTGGATTATGTATAGAAAAGTGGCCACTCATGCACCTATGTAATTTACTGCTTTGAACAGTTTGATTGAGAATCAGTTTGATTATCTTGTGTAATTTTGCCTGTTTTTGCCATATTATGATATTTGATGATATCAGAAGATTGATAATGCTTTCAACCTTATCATCTAGTTGTGTTTGGGACATCTGTGAGGGCTAGAGGGCAGAGGGTTTTAGGCAGGGTGATGCTTGATACAAACTAGTTGGTATGACATGTCATCCAATAATGCTGGAAAGCAAAAGTGTTTATACCTGTGCCAAATGGGAATAGCAGTGGACATTTTGGGCAGTGTCTCCTGGAAGGCATTCATTGTGTTGCACTCATTTTTGCTTAAAGTTAGAGGTAATTGTGCAAAGGATGAACAAAGGAGAGCTTAAGAGAGAAGATTAAACCTAAGAGGAAGCATTATTAGTTAAATGGAATACACCTCAAATGTGTGTGCCTCATAATGTGACTGACATGGATTAAACAAGTGATGCATATATGTTACATTTTGTGTTTGTGTTCAGGTGTTGACTTGGAGGCAGCTAAGCGGCTGGAGGAGGAACAGATCATGACAGATGCCCGGACCTGGTTAACTGAGGGCCCACCTGCTGATGTGCGACACCCCAAGACTGGAGCCACCCCACTGCATGTAGCTGCAGCCAAAGGCTACTTAGAGGCCCTCAAGTAAACGTTTCTGGCTTACTAGAACATCTTCCTGATTATCTTTGTCTTGGGTTGAATAGCCAGAGGATAAACATTTGTCAGTATATCAGGCTCTTGTTTTTTATCTATATTTTGGTTTGTATTGTCTCATACAGTTCCTCCTGCTCTGCTCTTATCACCTTGCTCCAGGATACTGTGTCAGTGTGGGCTGGATGTGTCAGCTATGGACTTTGATGGCTGGACACCTCTTCATGCTGCAGCACACTGGGGTCAGGGGGAGGCCTGTCGCATTCTGGCTGAACAGCTGTGCAATATGGAATCCCGTAGTAATGCGGTGAGACCCAAAAATGCCCCATAATGAAAACCTTTCTTATTATATCATGCAGATGTATTCTATGTTTGGCATGTTCTTTCATTTACAGAAAGAACATTTATCATGACAGACCAGATTAGGTATTTTATACTTTGAATCTAACATCACTTTGCTTTTTATTTCATGTTTAATTTTTGTCATGTTCTTTATTCCTTATCTGAAATGAATTTTGTAGGGCCAGACACCATTTGATGTTGCTGATGAAAGTGTCGAGGAGTTGCTGGAGGACTTATCACAGAAACAAGCCAATGTCAGTGTGTGTGTTATCAATTATCATCATAATCAAGTGTAATTTAGAAGACTGGTTGTCATGATCACTGACTGCAGTGTGTCTTCCTCTCAGTGGCGTAATGAACAGTCCATACTGGAAAGACAAAACCAACAAGGCCCCACTGCTGCAAATGCACAAAACAGACGGCGGAGGTTAGTCTGTAACTTATCTGGACTTAAGTACATTCTTCCCAATTAAAGATGTTTCAGTTGTTCCTTCCTGTGAACACCAAGGGCAGGTATTAAGCTTAAACTAAAAACAGTAATTCAGATGTCTATTGAGCATGCCTTGGACAGATTGTAATAATACCAGTAAATAAATAAATAAAAGTTTTAAGATGCCAGCACATGAAACCTGAAAAATCTCCTTGGGTAACATTAACCTTTCTGAGTCTTTCAGTGTCAGCATCTGTCCTATTTTATACTTCCAGGAGCTCAGTGTGTAGGATGAGTAGTAAAGACAAGATGAACGTGCAGGACCAGTCTAAAGAGAGGGGCATTTCAGGAGACCTGGAGCTGAGCGAGGAGAAAGAGAGCAGCCCTGGTAAAAGCATTACTGCATTGACAGCTGACCATGAGTAGTACATTCTTTGTGAATACAAGACACTGTGCTGATCTCAAAATATCCTGGTTCTCTTTTCTCAGAAAGTTCCACTGTATCTAGTCCAGACACGGAGAGTGTGACCACATCAACAGTCAGCCCTGCTGACAAGGTAAAACTCAGTGAGCACAGTCCTGTATGTTACCCAATGGTGTTCTTTCTCAGGCTAGTGGTGTTATGCACATTCAGTTGTGATATAGAGAACCTGACTGTACAATGTTTTTGAATAATTCATTACTTTGTGCTAAAGGCACCTCACATGATTCATCAGGTTTTTCTGCTGTCATCCTGGATATTCACAACACCTTCTCACCATGACACACTGTATAGCTAACAGTAGGACTGTTTGACCGACAGAGAATAGAACTTGATAGATAGATGGTCATATAAGGTGAGAATGGCCAAAAACAATGTAATTAATATCAGTAAATAAGAAAGAAAAAAAAAAAGTCAGAATATACTATGTCTAATGTGAGAACAATGTCCAAACCAACAATGGTAACAAATATTGGCAGTAGGGATATCTGTGTATTTCTGTCATGATCCTTTTCAAAGTAGTTCATTAAATCCGAGAGTTTGACCTCACATGACTGTATTTATACACCCAACATTTCACCAGAACTTTTGGACACATTCCTGATAAAAATGTGTTGAAATTTCTTGAAATTTTGTGAAGGCTTTTAGGCTGGATTAAAGCATGCCAACAAATAGACTTATTCCAATAGAATGCTCACATTAATTATGTTTCCAGACTAGGATGATAAATTCAAATCTGAATCAGTGACAGCTGATTATAATTAAGATGGTGTTTTGTGTTCAGACGCCAGAGAAGGATGAGGAGGAGAAGGAACAGGACAAGGCAAATCGCACTGCTAGAGTCCAACCCACTCCTCAGACGAGGGATCCAGCAGCTGAGAGTCCCAACACCCCCAATGCTGACAGGCGCAAGTAGGAAGCAGAAACCTAAAAAATATTCATATCCAACTAGTTAATTTTTACTTTAAGTTGTACTCAAACAGTTTCTTTAAAATGTCCCTCTATAATTTCATACAATTGTATGATACATAACAATATTAAACATTTACGTAATACTAATGTCATATATAATTTGTGCATGTTTGTGAGTTTAGGTTCCAGGCTCCAGTCAGGGACGAAGAGTCTGAGTCTCAGAGGAAAGCTCGCTCTCGGCTGATGCGCCAGTCTCGCCGCTCCACACAGGTAACAGGATTAGAACATACTTATATTTCAGCACCACAAAAATAGTTTTACTAGACTAGCAACATGCAACATTGCAACATTTATAATAGATAAGTCATCATATAAATTCAATAATCTCTTCATGGAAACAAATTCTAAAGTCTAAGGGCTGAGGACATTTCTACATAGTGAGGACATTTTGATCAGTCCTCATTAAAGAGTAAGGGTAGAGGTTAGGTATTTAGTTGCGGTGGCATAATGTCAGAGCGAGTTCTCACAAGTACAGAAAGGCAAATGTGCATGTGTGTTTGCTGAGGGGGAGCTCAGCCCTGCCCTTCGGTCATTGCTGTTTTTGTTATCAGAAGCCATGTTGAATCAGTCAGACAGATGCTCACACATGATGCTGCTAAAACCAACCACAGTTTTTTTTGGTTAATTAAACATTTGGGCAAACAGATCACCGTGTTATCATACTGACAGACAGCCAATGTGACTGAACACAGATATATACTGAGTGAACTA
Source organism: Lates calcarifer (assembly GCF_001640805.2). Taxonomy (NCBI): domain Eukaryota; kingdom Metazoa; phylum Chordata; class Actinopteri; family Centropomidae; genus Lates; species Lates calcarifer. The sequence continues at coordinate 26,999,162 of NC_066837.1, read as the reverse complement.
TTTACTGTGTAATGATGTGGGTAACCTGCATATTCAGGACTGTGGTACAACTTGAACTGCAGCATCATGCTGCACATCTACCAAGGTACAAAATATGTAATGCATCAGTGTCTTTTCATTTCATGATGGAAAGATTGCATAATTTTGCAAAGGAACTGTTGCATTCTGATTGCAACATAAGGCCTCTGAGTGGTTTTATTTTTGCTCTGTGTGGGCAGGGTGTGACTCTGACAGACCTGAAAGAAGCAGAGAAGACTGTGGCAAAAGCTACAGATCCACCACCTCGCAACATACAGCCTGTCAGCCCCATAGTCACTGTCACGCCTGCTGAAAGGGGTGAGTGAGGATAAAATCTATGAAATAAACTGTCAGTGGTAATGGTGTTGGTTTACTAGCTGGGTTACTTCTTATAGACAAATGTCCAAATAATGCTTTGAGTGACTTTTTTACCAGTAAAGTGCAGTATAATCAGTAATTGACTTATTTTCTATACAGTATATTGTGCTGGCAAATATAGTCATATCTAATCTAATCTACAGCACAGAAACGCCAACCAGGTGTGGTTAATATTTTCAAGTTAGTTACATGCACATGCAGTTCAACTCTTTGATTCCTAGTGCAGAAAGTTTGAAGTTAATAACTTTTGTGGTGTCTCTGTTTTGGGTAATTGAAAATTCAGCAGAGCACTGACTGAGAAATGGTCCACAGCAATGATGATGTCATCATCATAATCAAAATGGCAACCACTGAGCTCCTTCATCTTGGGGAAGATGTAGTAGTCTGAAGGTCCAAATCAGGTGAATAGGGCAGATAGTGGACAAGTTCAGATCGACACTCTGTGGATGACTGCACAAAGGCTGATATTGACTGTTTTTCCAGACAGTGCCGACTTGCAATTTTCATTTACCCAAAACAAAAATACCACAGAGGTTATTAACTTCAAACTCTCTGCATGATAACTTGAAGAGTTGGAACTGCATGTGCATTGGGTGACCGACGGCCAGATGGTTACGGTGCATTACATATGGGCGCATGTTCTGAGGAGCTGGTCCCCAGCTTGAGTTTCAGCCGGCCAGAACCTTCGCTGTGTGCTTTCCCATGTTTCCTGTCTTCCTCACTGTTTTTGTCAAGTAAAGGCTTAAATGCCCAACAAAGTAACTTAAAATAACTGCATGTGCATTGCAACAAGAGCTCTGTAGACTGCCCCCATCCACCTTAAGTCACAAACCTATCTATTGTACAGTTGAGATTATCAGAAAAACAAAAACAATCTGCCAGTTAGTATCTGTTATTCTGCTTACCCGTCACTTCTGTTTACTGTAAGTAAAAGACTAAATAAATAAAAACAAGATGTACAAAGTTAATTTTGGGTGGAGTGCTCTTTAGGAAAGTCTTTTAAAGGAAATGGGTTTTCTCACATGTCTTAAGGGCTACTGTTGGTAAGTATAGCATTAGGTGTGGTTTAGCTACAAGGGCGGCTACCACATATATGCTATGATAATGTTGTGGGCTGTGTACATCTTCATACTCTTTATTGTGTGTTTGTCATATGTTACTCACACTCCACCCAATTACTTTAATGGGGAACTGAGCAATTCCCCTTGTTTCAAAAAAAAAAAAAAAATAGTAAACACACCAGGTTGACCTTTTGGAAGAAAAAAAAAGCCAAAAACAGCACTGTCCATGTTAACTGAGCTTATTACTCTCAAGCCACAGCATGCAGTGATCTGTAGCCTGAGGCAAAAGATAAGACATTCTCCTGTATCACACAAAGCAAAATTTAGAAACTAATCTGCCTTATGAATAATGATATGTTAGTCAAATGAATCCTGGTTTGAGTTTTGTGTTCTTGCTGTGTTTGTTATATGTTACCTCTCCTCCTCTTTTGGGTCTCCACAGTGACACCAGACACAGTTAGCTAGAGTTTTGACTCAACTAAAAGTCCCACAGACCTCAGGAGTGTTTTCTGTTGACCTAAATGTGTTTCAGACACAGACTCAGTGAAGCAGGTGGAGCCGGAGGGAGAGAAGCGTCTGGGAGTGAAGGACAGGAGGAGAGGGAGGAGGGAGAGACGCTCCACTGGCATCGTTCAGCTGGAAGGAGAGGTAAGAAACAACTTTACGTCATCACAAACATGGTAGTGTCTGCTTTTTTTGGTAAGTTTTTTGTTTAACAGGCCACAGGAAATAGTTGAAATTAATGTACTCTTTCAGTTTTGCAACAATTCTTGAGCACTGACAGTAGGTGAAATGACAGCGAAACCATTTCCTCTTTGTCACAATGTAACTGAATATTTAATGAGAAAAGAGGGACTTTTGTTTTGCATAAAATGCTTATGAAACTAGAATGCAAAATGAGCTTAACCTATGCCCCACTGAACTGCCTCAACTATTACTACAGTTTCCATGCTGTCATGCCATGCAGTTTTATGTATACTGGTGATCCCAAATTTTACAAAGATGCAATAATGTCAGATGGAATTTGAGGAAATGGATATAAAATGGTGCACAAGACATCTAGCTGAATAAGATACATTTAACAACTTGTGAAGTTAGTTGTAAAGGTAATAGTTTAATGCAAACTCAATTGCACAGGGGGCCAAAATTCAAAACACAGTTTAGGTCGCGGGCCGAACAGGATAAACATTTATTGAAGACACTAAAACTAAATGTTTTGAACATAAATATGAATAAAAACAGACAGGAATATTTATATTCCGGAATAAATAAATTTAAACTTTAAATAACTTAAAATATTTTGCTCTCCATGAAAATATATCCTGTCAAAATTATACAAGTTAGAAATATGAACATGCTGCAGAAAACACCTGAAAAAATAAATAAAAATTGTGACAGTGCTTGTGCTTTAAGTAAACGTTAAAATAACAAATCAAAACATTTGGATTTCTTTGCTTTTATGTCATTTTATTAGAGCTGGATGCTTGGCATCTTTTTTTGGCAACAAGTTCTTTTATGTTTGGTGTGAGATCCTGTGTTGTGGAGATTCTCAGGATGGACTGCAGGTGCTTATCAGTGTGTGCTGTATTGTTAGTCTTCATCACTGAGAAGAGCTTCTCACACAGATATGTGCTACCAAACGCACAAGGTTCGAGCCGCATGTAGACGGAGCTGGGGCATTGCTGCGGGAATGGAGTGAATAAACTGTGCAGGCCCTGCAGTGTCGTACTTTGCCTTTAGTGTCCCATTACACTGCAGCTCAAACCGCTCCATCTGAATCTGCATAGGTGCAGTTTCCACGGCAATGGTTGCGAAGCAACTCGAAATTCTTTTTTTGTGCTTCAAAGTCACCAAAGCGCAGTGCGAACTCAGTGCGCAGTGCGCTCAGTTAATCAGCAAAGTGCGCATTTGATTGCGCACTTGATTGACGCGGGAAGCGTTCGGCAAGGCAACTGAAGCGCTGCATTATGGGATCGGTAGTTTATAGTGTTATCAGTGCTTCATATCGCCGGGCCATTAATGACAATAATATAAAATGATCTCGCGGGCCGGATATAATTGCACGCCGATCCGGATGTGGCCCGCGGGCCTTGAGTTTGACACATGTGGTTAAATGGGATTACATCCAGCATGGAGGCTTGGCAAAATGTTCGCTTTGGGAACTTAAGGGAGCCTAAGAATGAGTGGCCTCTTTCAGAGGTAGTTTAGTTTAGTAACACCTTTCATGTGTGTGGGGATTGCAGCTGTCTTTGAACGTCACCCAGAGAATTATCCAGTTTGTAGAGTTCCCTCTTTTAAAGGCTCAGATGTGTGCTCATTAAATATTCATCTATATTATGACAAAGAGGAAGTAGGTTCGTTGTCCTTTTACCTACTTTCAGTGCTCAAGATATATCTTATTAGATGGTTAGGAAAGTGATATTTTAACTGTAGTGCTGTGAGGTTGACAGTATGAAATGTAATGTTTTTCAGAATGAAGATGAGGACACTCATCTGGATGATACAAACAGTATTACTACTTCCAAGTGAGTCTCACCATTCTGATTCAGATTTATAAATGTATAACCCTATGCTGGTGTTGAGGATTCTCTGACGGTCTCTGCAGGGAGAGTCATCTGGGAGACTTGCCAGCTGACTACAGAACGGTACGTGTTTGACCCCCTCCCCACAGAAAAGGTCACACATTCCTTAAAAACACACCTGAGGGCTAAAAGTGATTTATAGCTGAGATCTAGACGAACCAGGACAGGGTACCCAGAGAACTTTAAAGGGAAGTGAAAAGAAACCCCAGCAGGCTGTAACATCAGCCAAGCTATTCCCTACTTGCACATATGAAACACATGAAACTTTGATTGTTGTGTGGTCTGAGTTGTGTGCTTCCTTTTAGCTGTACTTTAAGGTACTGCAGGAAAACCTGGCTCTGAAGGACAAGCTGCAGGAGATGGAGCTGCTGCTCAGCCAAAACAAAGTGGAGCTGGAGAGACTCCGACAGGTTCGGCAGGTTTGCTGCTGCCTCTGACTTTTAACAGTGTGTGCGCGCATGTGTGTTTGACATTACTAGAGGGTTGCTATGTAAGCGCTGATGTTTGTCTGAGAGCCATAACAAGGAGAGCGTGTGGATGTGGACAACAGCACAAACCAATTATAGCTGTTTTGTTTCATTTTCTTTTCTACTTGGTAAGCATTGCTGTCATGTGTTGAGTGTGGCGGATGTATTGTTTTGAAATTAAGTCATTAATTCAGTGTCTGCTGCAGCTTTCATAGCCTGCAACAGTCGTGTAGTTGTACAGTGACGAGAATGAAATTGGTTAATTAATACTGTCTCACTGTGGCAGAGCCAAGAGAGCGGCACAGACAGACCGGCACTGCTGGAGCTGGAGAGATTTGTAAGTCTGCTTTTTATTTACTGTGTCTGGCCTTCAGGGAAATAACCTCCCATGCTGTCTAAATTAATATAGTTACTCACAATAAATATCTCTTTATATATATGTATACTGCTCTGTAAAGTCTTATAAAATATAAGACCAGAAAATGAGTGCATGTTCACAACTCCTTCAGTGTGTGAAGCCAAGGTTCAGAAACATTAGACCAACTTGCGCACTGCTGTATAAATAACAGCAGGTGAGATATTTGCTTCTGCAGCCTCAAGTTTTTCACTCTCGCTCACAGGAGAAGATGGCCCTCCAGAGGAAAGCAGTGGAACTGGAGGACGAGCTGAAGGTATACATGTTCACTTTAATACCAGTTACTACTGTACTGAATTAACTCATTTGATGGTGTGCTCCCAAATGATTTACAGTGAACACAGCAGTTATATTATCATTACTGCTGTCAGAAAAAACTCACACTGAAACTGAAACACATTTTAACAAATTGCTTTGTTTTAGATGTTACTTGGGTAGCCTGTATTCCTCCTGAGTCCCATATAAACAAATGCAATATAAATTCCAATTGAAATTGAATGTAAACTGAATATAATGATGCTACACAAGCTTGCTTTAAAGATGTGTGACAAAAAAGAAATCTCATCAACCTGCCACTGTTACCAACAGTCCCATCATCTCCCTGCAAACAGTCACGTTATCCTGCAAAGTGAATGTTTCATGGAACCTCTGGGGCTCTTGCTCTGTCATTAGCTTAGCTGTAGTTTAGGGTTTCAACCAGATTTAAACCTGTGTTGTCTGGAAGAAAATCACATAGTCTCAAACTCCATTGCTGTGTGTCAGAAGCGGCTGTTTAAACTGCACCTGTGGCTTTGGTCTAAACCCAGCTGCTGTGTCCTTTAGAAATCACCCACAAATCTACATGCCACTAAAGGTCATCGTATCAGATATTTAAGTTAATCCTGCAGCAGACCTGCGTTAATTAAGGTTCAGAGAGGCACATTTCCTAAGCTCACATTATTTTATTTCTTTCTAAAAGTACAGATCTTGTACCATCAAGTACGACAATGACAGCACTGTCAAGTTTTACAATATATTACATCTGCCACAGTTCATTTTTGGTGGCCAGAAAGTTACTGATTATTTGAAGCTGAAGCAGTCAGTCAGCGCAACCATGTGTTTATTAATGCTCCACTACACATTCAGTACCTATAACACAGACATGTGGTTAGTTTGTTCCTCTGAGTCACCTGTGTAGGGCATAATATAACTTTATCATGCACCCATTCTAAACCTCAGACAACCCTAACCTCTGTCAATGCCTCATCTAAGGATAAAACACACTCACAGCTAAGAATGAAACATATCCTGTATTGATCTTGTAAAACAGTTTAAGAGCTGCTGAAGAAGAACAGCTACAGAGAACTCTACAGTTATATTTGAAGGAGAGTAACAGCTAAATGTGTAATAATATTTCTGTAGGTTCTGGGGGACCTCAAAGCAGATAACCAGAGGCTCAAGGATGAGAACGCCGCCCTCATTCGGGTGATCAGCAAACTTTCAAGATGAACCTTAAAAAAACCTGGAGATTAAGAAGTATTACAGGATTTATCTTTTGCCCAACTCAGAAGACACAAACCAGGAGCAGAGACGCAGCATTAAACACCTGCAGAGCACATTTAAGAGTAACTGGAAGAACGCATAGATTTCAGGGTTATTAGCTTGTGTTTGGGCCTTTATCATTTGGCAGATCTACTGTATGACAAGCTGAACTGCACCTCCTGTGGACTGACAGGGTGTTCCTGCTCACATCCACTTTTATATTAAGTTTTTATTGTTGTATTTTTTAACTGGAATATTTTATGTGCTTTGCTTCTGCAATACTTTGTATAAAATCTGTATCAAGAGACTTAAAGCCATGCACAGTGTGAGTGCACAGTTTCTTCATCTCTGATGGGGTGGGGAAATTAAGAAACAAACGGCAGTCATGTGTGGGGGGTGGTTATTAGAAAAAGACAAAAAAAAAACCCCGACATTTTTTAAATGTGCCAAAAACCAGCCCCACTTTTGCATGTCCTTTGGGGAAAACCCCATGTGGTCAGTGTTGTTTCTCAGGATGAGTCTTGGGTCGATGCTTTCTGTTTTAGCTGACTGCTGTACAGGTGGACCAAATTTGCATGTTCATTTCTCCTCCCACTCCTCTGAATGTATATTTAATATGTATATTTATGTACAGGGGCCATCTGTCCTGACAGTGATGTAAAGGTGTTGTCGTGGTCTCTGTCGTACAAAGGACGCAGAGTTGGGTGCTATTCATGGATGTCAGATGCAGCTCATGTTCAGGGGGATTCTTACAGAGAATGTTTGTTACAAACGTCAGATCTTTCAAGAGGTTGTGGAGAACGCATGCTCTGTTCTTAGTACTGTAAGCTGGTAGTAATTTCACTTTGCAGTTTTGACTGGATGCTTCTGAAAAGCAACAACCCCTAAGCTAAGTATTCACCCTGTGACGGACAGCTGTTATTGCTTAACAGACAGGCCAGATGGGTCAACTTTTGAATGTTTACTCCAGTTTAAAGAAAAAACTTGCATGTCAAATTGTATTTTGATGCTGTGCCTTTCAATATACATTTGTAAGTAATATTTCTATTTTGCTTTGATAAACGTACACTGTTAAGTATCAAATACAGTTTGGGCATAAATGATCATGGCTCTGTTGCTTCTTTTAGTTTTTGACCTTTTACTTTTCTCAAATGTTTGTACATCTTTTTTTTTCCCACCAAAGGTCAATATGATCTCTTAAAAATTCATACAACAGTATAACCCAGCCAATATACTTAGATCCAGATATATTGGTCAATATGTCAATCTATAAACAGTTGAAATTCCATGATCTATTCACCAGAGGGCACCAAATCAATGTTTCAGCTGTAAAATATCCCCCTCAGTACATATCTCTTTATTACACATAAGCACAAGACATTTTGTTGTTATTGTTTTTTAGCTCTCAAATATTGATATTGGCTTTAAAAATCAAGGTCAAGTTCTTGCACAAAGGATGTAGATTGCTCTACTGGTGCTTACAGACTGAAAAAGAAGTAAAAACCTGCAGTATTGTCATATGTAATTCTATATACCCTAAATGTCATCAGCCACGTACACTTGAACATACACAGCTCTGCAATTTAAAAGGGAGCCACTAACTTTCCACATCAAAGTTGGTTTCTTGGTCTTGAGGAGTACTGCTGCATGTGTGATTAAAGGTGTACAAAGAGAAAGCTGTGAGAAATATGATACATCGCCTCACTGCATTGTACACCTTAATCTCTTAAATAAACTGTTGGTGGCTGAGTTGCATTTTTGGTAAAGTAGGCACCAGGTTTTAACAAGGAGAACAAGTGGTGGGGGAATGATTTCTCTGGTGCTGCTGCAATGATTTTGATGCTTAAAAAAACAGACGAATCCATTTTGATTCTGGTAACTGTGCAATACTCTTAAAGATTAAAGAAAGACACCCTCAACCTTCACCTTGCTGGTTCTGACCTGATAAAATATTTCCAGGCCAAACATATCTCAAATTTGAGGCAACTTATAATGAAAAATGTTTTTCAAATCAAAGTATAATTGTAAAAGTTAAAACATTTGTGATTTTCTATGTTGCTACATTTTTGTAAAGTAGTTTGTGAAGTATTGCCCCTCTGTTAAGGTGGGCGACTCACAAGACATTGATTAATTGGTCGAGCTGTACTCCTCATCAAGAGTTAACTGACCTTTATATGTAAAACTGGTATTCACACAGTTACACACATTGAAATATACAGTGTTGTCCAGGTAGAAGGAGTTCTACTTATTTGCAAAACTTCACAATATTAGAGGCCAAGTTGAGCAAAATCTTTATTGACCAAGAAGAGCAATCACAAATGATGACAGAATATACAACCCCACCAGCATGCCAGCGTTTTTATAGAAACTGTACAATGTGAAGGAATGTATGGAGCAGGAATACATAATTATCATTATCAGAAGAAACAAAAAAAAGTTTTACATCCATATGTTCTGGTACAGTACAAGTTGATTTCAATTTTAGTGTGTCCGGTCAGTTACATTTTAAAACTCTCTCCTCTCCTGATAAAATATTGAGCATGTGTTTCTCTAGTAGTGTCACTTGACCCTTCATGTCACTGAGGTCTCTTTCTGAGAGGGCCACTGGGTAAAAAGGCTGAAGGCCTGGTCAGTTTTTTTTCTCTCTTCAGTGTCTGTCTGTGGGTGAGACCAGACACCATCAAGGTCTCCGGCAGCAGCAGACGGTGTCTGGCTCAGCCTCCTCCTGTGCTTTCTCTGGTACTACTCCACACTTGGGATCTCCTGACTGCGGGGCTACGAGTTATGAAGCTATCTGAATGAGTGCGGGGGGGCTTTGTAGGGGAATGATGTACATTAAGGCAAAAGGGGAAATAACAAATAAAAAAAGATTGAATTATTAATATTTGTCGCTGTTTATCTCCACATGGTCGTAGTCGGTGCTAAGGCCTCATGGCTAAAAGGAACAAGAGTGCCAATGCAGATTTTCACTGGGTTTGGTTTCTTTTCTCCAATTCTTAACATTCAGTCCCCTCCAATTACAAGGTCAGTTAAATTTTTTGGGGGGTGGGGTGGGGGTAGGGGGGCAGTGGGTGTGTGCAGAGCTGTAACTCAGTAAGCTGTATAAATGGTCTCCACTACAACAGGGCTACAGATTAGTTGGTAGCGAGAGTAAGCCCTTGATATACAGACTACTAAGTAAGCACTGTTCGTGCACACAAGGCATGCTTAACAGACATGAATAAGTTTAGACATTAATCGATACGTAAGGCAGCTTATTTTATTTGTTTTACCCTTCTACTTTTTACTCCCTCGTTCACTTTGGCCCCAGTCTCCATTTAAGGGAGAGTGGGGTGAACACATTTAGGGTAGGGAGGGAGGTGCTGAAGAGCAGCTCTGAATGAATTGTTTTTACAAGGCAGGTACTGGTAATTATATCAAAAGACAGCAAGCAAGTAGGCAAGCAAAGGAATGCTGAATGTAGCAGGGTGAGGGAAGGGCAGGTGGATGTGGTGGGGCCTGCTATGAACACAACAGCTGATTAACAGTGATGTGATTACAGTCACATTACACAACCATTGATACAATTATATAAAAAAGGCAAACAAAAGTTGATTGTACAGTTGCTTATCCACATGTACTTGATACTGAGAGAGGAAGACACCATTCTGGACAGGTGGAAGGCGGGGGTTAATCTCTTCAAGCAGCAAAAAATGGGGACAAAAGAGAAGAAAAGGTGCTGCGGTATGAGGGAAGTAAGGTGCTACATGGCACAGCTCATGGGTGTGGGGGGGTGTGAAGGCTTGGTGGGGGGGTTGCAGGTAGGTGAACGGTGGTGGCTGGTGTGCAACCAATGAAAAGTTGGGCAGGTAGGGAAATGCTGGACGGACTGAGGGACTGAAAGGGGAGGTTGGAGGGTGGGGTGGTGGTGGTTGGAGGTGGGGGTGGGGTGGTGGTGGTGCTGCTGCTACTGCTGCTGCTACTGATGCTGACAGAGAGGTGGGAAGGATGCTGGGGCTATTAAGACAGCGAGGTGGGAACTAAGGCATGAGAGCATGAAATGCATGACAACGTAAAAACAAAGAAGGCAGAAATGGTGGACACAGGGCGGGGATGAGGGGAACGGCTGAGGAACGCATGGGGGTGGGGTGGGGTGAGGGATTTTGATTTTCCTCAACCCCACAAAACACAAAAGGCCTCTTTTTAGTCTTTCCAGTCTTTCTTGATGTTGAGGTTCCACTCCCAGGACAGGTGGTCATGCTTGTCGTCATCAGTAAACATGGATTTGATGTAATAGTTACCGCGGGCTAGCACGCCTTTAGGAGCCTCCTCCATTGTTGTCAGGAAGTCATATTCAGTGGGACGAGGCCCGTAGCTGCCCACCATGTAGTCTGATTTATCAACTGTTAACAAAATGAAAAGCAACAATAAGAAACTGTATTTGTGTACACCACAGATCAGCTATTAATCTGAACCATTGGCCAGTTTACTGGGTGCAGCAACATTTTACAGGTGAAGCAAAAATAGACCTTCACTTGCTCAGTGTTTTTTTTAAATTTATTCATTTTAATTAATTTAAGGATAAAATTGATATAGAAAAAGGTTTTCAGATTTCATGTGAGAGCAGATTTTATATAATTACCTTACTAAGTGAGGGCTAACAAATTCACAACAACTGATTTTGATACTCATTTGGCAAAAAAAGACTCATAAGCACAAACAGTGAGTTCCAGGTGGTGGAGGTGTAACTGATTGTTACCTACATGTCACATGTTTGTTGGAAAGCCAAATTTGACCCACGGCCCACTGTTTTCCTACCACTGGTGTATATTATATCCTTACACCTTGCTCAGCGAGCACTTTATTAGGAACACCATATTAATACTGGGTACAGCCTCCCTTTGCTCTCAAAACTGTCAGTTCTTTGTTGCATGGATTCCATGTTTCTATGTTTGTGTAGATTTGTTAGCTCCAACCAGTCAAACCATTCTCCTCTGATCCCTCTCATCAACGAGGTGTTTCTGTCTGCAGAACTGCCGCTCACTTAATTATTTTTTGCTTTTGACATTATTCTGAGTAAACTCTAGAGACTGTTGTTAGTGACTGTTGTTAGTGTTGTTTCAGAAACAAACTTGGTTGATTGGATAAAATCATGTAGGACCACATTTGAATACATTTAATATCTAAACCAACTACTATTGACAGTTTTTAAGCTGTTTAATGTGCTACAGCTGATTAGATAATTAGCTAACTACCCAGCAAACTAACACACCTTTGGTGGCTTAGTGGCTCATTAAGTGAGCCAGTTTACATAAGGCAGATTTCCATACAACGTAGAGACATTTGGTTGTAGTTTTAACCTTTGTCCAATATGCTGCCGTCTAGCACTTAGTTGTTAACTGATTAAACTGGGCAAATGTTTGGCAAAAGCTACACTTGCAGCAAACAAAGGTTATTGCCTGTTAAACACTGAGCTTCAGAAGTATATTTGTGGACATAATTTCAAAAAGGTTAAGCGAAATAGTTCACTCACTCTTCATTCCTTTCCTGCATGTCTCCTGCACATACTTCAGACCTGACACAATCTCCCTGTTCACCTGAGGAGACACAAACACTGTTAAAGACATATTCCAAAACAACATGTACTATATTTTGGTAGCAACCAAGAGATGAACTTTAGAAAGACTTGAGGAAAACTGTCCTTGAAACTTTCTAAAATATCCTTGAATTTAAACTGCAATTGAAAGAAAAAGGAAATGGAGTCCTGATTTGTATTTAATCCATTTCTTTCATTGAGCTGTCACAAAATAACTAAAGGGTGAATTTTCTTTTTCACCGCTGCTCCTCCTCGCCTGCTCCAGATAAATGTTTACTGTGAGCAGAGCTGGATAATACAAAGTTGACTGAATGACATGAGACTAGATACCTCGTGGAATTTTTAAAATGTCTTTTACCAGTCTTAAAAGTAGCTTAAGAATTGTGAGCTTTTCCCATCGCTGCCTCAATCTTTCACGCGTTTTTCCTCAGAGCCTATACCAGACTCAGCAACAGTTTATGGCAAGAAATACTGTAACATTATTCATATCAGTGTGTTCAGTATCTAAGCACCAAGTTAAATGTAGGGTCTCTTTACTGTACTTTAAATGTATTACAAACTGTAATAGCAAGGCAGTAATACCAGTTGTGCTTCCGACATTTAAGTAGCAATTGGCTAACAAGTGGATCATGTGCTTTTATTGTTCAAGAAGTTGTGTCTTGACTGTAGCTACAGGAGCTCTCACCTTAAAGCTGATCTTTATTTTGTATTCAACGCCCTCCTTCAGAACAAAGGCCTGCTTCTTAAAGGCTTCCAGGTCTCCTGTTAGAAACCAATATGGAAAAAAAGCACAAGCATCAAGGTTTTGTTTATAACAGTCACAGTGATGCTATCATTAGGGCAGCTCAGGACAAAATCCAGAAATACCAAGTCAATGTTTTGTATTCAAGGAGAAGTGTTCTTGCTAATTAAATCCTCAATAGGACAAGCCTCAACTACAGCTTGTACAGATATTAGAATCTGATGACCTGCTCTTCAATGCTTTTCAGTCTTGAATGAACTGAGGGTATTTGTTAAAAGTTCACCATTTTGGCCCAAGTGACAATCCAAGTCACTTAGTTGGCCAATAAAATGAAAAGCTCTTTATCCTTGTTTCACTTGGGAAATATTTACACAGAGAATGTCATCATTAGCAACAGGAACCCCAGAGAGCACAAAGTGCTTTAAAGGAACATTAGGTCTGAGTGATGTTTTAATTTAATAATTTAGCAACAGTGTGTGACAAACATCACTGATGTGAGGAACATTAATGTGAGGGTGTGTGTTTGGCACTGGCTGATAATTTGTGGCTCACATCTGCTGTGAGAGGAGACACATACGTTGTATTGATTATATTAAATGTTCAATAATTCTCAGAACCAACAGGGTTCTATCATGTCACGTCTTTAGTCAGTTTCTTCTAAGTTAGGGATGACTACAATAAACATCACTATTTCTTATTCAAGATCATCATGTGAAACTTTAATCTTGCTCAGCTGTGGCAAATGCTAGCATTTTATCAAGCATTAATATCCATCTTTTCATCAGACTCTGGGGAAAATGGTTACAAAGTATATTTTCACAAATCCCTGCAGGTGAGCAGGCGTGCTATAACTAAAGAGACATCTGCACATGCTGCTGCATGCACATACACAAGAACTCAATTTCTACCTTTCATATTTAACTCAATCTCCTAATTTAATTGCCCTTTATAGGTAGATCCGTTGTTTTTTTGTTTGGTTTTTTGTCCCTTAAAAATCATTGAGTCATGATGCAGTCAACATGGAGCCACCCCCCACCCAACCTCTCATCATAGTAACATTATAATGTTGTCATGGAGTCAAATTAATTATCCCCAGTGTCTTTACATTTTGGCAAATTGGCGCAATTAAAATTATGCCACATTAGCATTTAGCAGGTCTTGTCTGCAATGTACTCATGGATGTATGGGCAACTATCGCTGGATTATTTTGTAATTAAGAAAACTTAAAAATGTTGTGATTCTCAAGCAATCACATCTTTACTTTCACTCACTAGTATTTACAATAACAAAAATATATACACGACACTATAGACATGATGATAATACATTTATATGCCTTAATTTTCTTTCTATGGAATAAATCCACAGACCTCTAAAATTATCTGGCAGTACCCTGGGTGATGACCAACCTTAGTTCATCTAAAAACATTGAGATTAGAGCGTTAGCAGTTGCTGGTGTTGGATCTCTTGCTGCAGGTCCTTCTCTTAAACTGGTGCCTGCCTTTCATAATAATCCAACATTAGATGGGTCTGTTATACAGAAGTTCCATTGATTCCTGTACTGGAACTGATCTAACTCACTGCATTTGTATGACTCATTTCAGCAAGCTTTTACTGTAACTTTGCAATGTCACAAACATACATAATTACAAACAGAAAATGAATAGATAAATAAACGAAATAAATCTAGTGTCATTTGTATCAAAAGAAACTTTATTTTTTTCTTTTTATGTACAACTGTTGCAATTTCAGTCTTGAGTGACTTTTTTGGGATGACTGACTATACACACTGAGGTGCTACTTATTTGTACAATCAAATATAATCCAAAACGACTGTCCTGAAAAAAATAAATTACAAATAAAAAATTAACCTTGTGGAAATGTTGAAATGTTTTAAGTGTCAGAAAGCTATTCTGAACATCTGTCCCCCACATCTATGTTAATGAGCATGGACAACACAGACAGTATATAATTGTATATACTATAATAGAGGTGCAATGGTCGCCTAATTGAGACTTATTGCTAGAACTATTTTTGGTAAATGACTGATCGCTTTAGTCACTTTTCAAGCAAAAACACCAAACATGTGGTAGTTTCCTTTTCTAAAATGGGACAATTTGCTGCTTTTCTTCATCATATGTAACAGTAAACTGATTGTTGATCGCGTTGTATGTTTTGACTGTTGGTTGAACAAAACTTGCCCACTAAAGACATCCCTTTAAGATCTGAGGAACTAAATGAATTTTTTTACTGATGGAACTGAACCTTTCAGGACAAATCCAGAAATTCAGAAACATTCTGGCAATACTGGGACACTTTATCTGCATTTCGACTGCAGGAACCTAGTTCCAGTTTTAGTTTCATCCCCCCAAAATAAGGCCCTGCTCCTGAGGCACTATTTTCTGACAGGCAAGGAACTATCTGGGTAGAGGTTTCACTACTAAACAAACAGAAGCCTCACAACTGCTACAACTTGTGTTACAGTCCTCATTCAGATTGTAATGCTCACATCAATATTAGCACTTGGGTGATGTTTTTTTAATGCTGCTGATGTTTACATATCAGTTATGTGCTGCAGATAACTTCCAAACTTGTTTAAGACAAGTCTGTGCACTGAGGCAGCAAAAAACCAGCAGATCATTACTGCTTCGAGAACGTGTTTACAAACTTTCACCTCTGAAGGTCTCCTGTCCAACATCAGTTCCATCATCACAACACTACAGTATCTTACAAACATTACAATGGTGTTATTATGGTTTTTTGTTAGTATAGATAGTTTCACAGCTGAATATTACCATCACTATGGGATATTTAGGACTTTTTGCTTGAATTTTGCTTTTAGTTTAAATTGTATTTATTGAGCAGGCAGTCATTATTTTTAGCTGAGAAAGTGGGGGAATCAGGAGTGAAGGAGGGGAAGAGAGACACAGGGCAGAATGTTCTGGATGGAATCAAATCTAGGCCAGCTGGGGTCTTAACTGCTAGATCATCTCTGGGAATATCAGATGTACATTTTCACAGCCATCAGTCAAACAGAAAAAAGAACCTCCTCTATACCTCTGCAGTCCATCAGTGGATCATGTTATTTACAGCATGCTCCAGACAGATTCAAACCTTTATAGAATGATCTTTAAGTAGTGCTGGATGAAAACCAAAAAAAGAGCAGGGTCAGTGCTGATGTCCATAGTGATACTGTATTTGACTGGGGCAAATATAAATTAAAACAGTGAGTAGAAGAAAAAAGAAAGACCAGGACAAAAACATTGTTGTGCCTACTATAACTACAAATTGTCCATCTAAAGCTTAATGATCTCTTTTATTTTGATGTATGACATCCACGATCTGTCAAAATGATCTGAGGGCATTCATACTGCTGACAAGTTGCCTTTTTTCAAACAAAGAAGTAAAACTTTATCTCTGCTGCATTCAGCAGCTCAAACAGGAACTCACCTTGCAGGTCGAGGACCAGGGGGTTAGGGGCGCTTTCACAGATCAAAGACATCTGAGTCACCTGAACATTGGGAACACTGGGATCTGAAACAGGATCAAAGAAGATTGTTTAATACAGACAACCAAGATGTTCTCGAACATACTTTCCCAGGCAAGAGGTTTTAGACACTGTATGTTGATACCATGTAGATTTGTGCAGGGTGCTAGCATTAGTTTAGATAACTGTCTTTAATAATGAGTACATTTTAATGTACTCAATATTAAAGACGCTACAATAAATGTAGAGGTATTTGTGGTGGACGTATGGAGACAATATAGACCAGGCTGCACATGATGTGTGTCCTGAAACTAGCAGCTGTCCAAGTGTAAGGGCTCAGGAGAGCTGAAATCGGAACAACTGTGCTGTAGTTGGAACAGCCTCTGCATTAATTAGACTTCAGTTTAGTCTCTGTCCCACTGAAGTAACCTTTTTATCTTCACTGTGCAATGGAATACTGATTATCAGGGGTTCAACATACTAGAGAATTCCTTAGTCACGGATTACTATGAATGTATGTAGATCTT
Organism: Lates calcarifer; assembly: GCF_001640805.2. Lineage (NCBI taxonomy): Eukaryota > Metazoa > Chordata > Actinopteri > Centropomidae > Lates > Lates calcarifer. Next base: position 26,982,389 of record NC_066837.1, on the reverse strand, counting down.
CATTCTACACGGATGCATCTTCACACAAAAAACATATTTAGGCCTGAATGATTTATTGTTTTTCTATCAAAGACACAGTGTGAGTGCAATTTGCAAATCACAAGAGCTGTGCTTACATTATTAACAGTGTGTTAACAAGCTGTAGGGGTGAGAGGTTAAAATGGTTTCCACTGATTTTGCCAAACTATAACGCCTACCATCTCCAGCAGACTTACTCAGCTAATTAACACTAATTTTCTTAGAATTTGGAAAATCTTGGCTGTTGTCTGCTTCATGTGCTCTCTTCTTTCCAATGTCTGCATTTACATTTGGTGAAAGCTGGTATTGTGGAAGAACATATATCTCTGCTTCTTCTGCATTGTTTTTGATTCTTTTCTTTTTATTTTTTTATTAGTGTCCAATGAGTCCAACAATGTTAGGAGTGCAGCACTAAATCAGTGGAGTACCCTTTTAACTTATTTAGTCTCAAGTACCAATCATTATCAAGTATCAATATAATAATGAATGGAATCATTTTGAATATTAATGACTAATATAAAGAAGAAGACTACTGTAATAGTTATTGTGAGCTAAACTGATATCTTTCTGGTAAACTGATTTATTTACAAGTTGACTTTCCTTAAACTGACTCACTGGGAAAAAAAGAACGTGCCACATGTTTTATTTTATCTAATTCATGTTCATGTTCAAACAATTGTGAATACACTTTGTACCTGTGTTTCTAAATTAACACCATGCCTATCACAAATACAAGCCTGCAGCTTAATCTACAGAAAATGTAATTTGCAATTAAAGCGCAAGAGTCCAAAAAACTGCAATTTGATTTTCCCCAAATCAGTCAGTCACACTCTGATTTATGAGATTATACAGCACATTAAATGCAGTTGATATGTCAAAGTCCAATGTATGCCACTTCATAAGGCTTCCCAACTTGTTAGCCAAGCAGAGAATGGGTTGTACAGAAAGATGAATTTGAATCCATGCACCTATGCCACTTAAAGTAAGTCTCTCTCTGTCTCATACACACATTCACACGCACACTGCATTACCGGACTCAGTGACCCCAGAGCCAAGCAGGGCTTCCTTATATTTGCGTAGGCTCTCATCGTCCTTATCCAGCTCATGGATCTCTTTCACCGTCTTTTGGGCTGGTGGCTTGTAGTTCACCGGCTCTGGCTCCTCATTTTCGGCGGCAATGGCTGCTAGCTGCTCCGGAGTCACCTCATCCTCAGCCATGTCTGGAGACAGATTGGGTGAAGGGGGAGGAAGAACGTTACGCAGTAATGGCATATGGGGAGGAAAATATAGCATGTAGAGTTGAGGAAAAAAATAGTGGAAGAAAAATTAAGACAAACAGCGATTTTTAAATGCTCAGTATGCAGCAAATTCTTCTTGCATTCCCTATAGACACTCACCTCTTGGGGGAAAGGTTGTAAATCACTGGATAAACAGATGACCACAACAACAATGCCAGAGGGGAATGCTGATGGAAAGCGTGCAGCCTACTGGATCAGTAGCTGCTCTGTGAGGTGGTGCTGATGAAGCGGCAGCAGGAACAGCAGTATTTCTCTTTACGCTGTTTGTGGATGACCTAACTCTGCTATGTGATATCATCTGAACACATTTCTCTGAAATAACATCACCACCAGGAGAGTCATGAATGAGGCGTCATGCATCACATGATACAAAGCCTACCCCTGTGGGTGGGTGGGGGGGTCTTCACATCACAGGTCCAGACATTATTTAGGTCAGAGGAAAAGCACTGTTTTCCTATGGCATGAGAAAAATAAGCCCACAGGGATTTTTTTAAAGAAAAAAAGAAGGGTGTTTTACTGTCATTACCTTATAGGAAGGCTACTGCTCCTTCCCTGCAATAAAGTCACATCACATTGTTTAAAACTAATGAAGAGTATTTCTATTTTAAGATTATTTCTCTGCACATAAAACCCTGGATAAGGAAGTCATACATTCAACATCAGGAAAGGAAGACTCAAAAGAAATATTATCTGAAAGTTAAAATGAATTTTGACAGCAAATAAGCATGGTTGTAGACTCTGTATTTCCCTGTGGTAGGGTCATCTCTTGCTAAGGAAGTTAGTATTGGAAAAAATTCCTCTGCAGAAACATAATGAATAACAAAAGCAGGAAGAGCACTGTTTATGCCAAAAGAATTACGATTCACACTAAGGCCATCCCACACCCAGCACTAAACAGGCACACCAGGCCCCTGAATCCCTGGTTGTGGCTCAAGCAAAGCAGTGTACACATCTCAATCATTTTGTGTCCATTCCTTAGAGTTACATTCTCCTGCAGCCTCTCAAGTGCAACAGTTTTAATACTGTAAATAATTATGGCAACATTTTTGAGCTGTGCTACTCCAGGAAAAACCTCAAGGATGATTTTTTTTACAATACTAATTCGCAGAGTAAAAAGCAGCAGAATGAATCAAGGATTTAAACTCTCTCTGGGCATTTGCAATAAGTCTGATCCTTCCCTGTAGTGCTAAATATGCAGCTATTCCGCTGGTCTGAGACAAATGGCAATGAAGATCTGTGTAAGACTTGCAGAGACCACATGCACCAGAAGCCACTCACCCCAACCCATTAATCAATTAATTGATAAGTTAATCAATATAAAACAAATCTGTATCTGTTTTGCTAACTGATAAACTGCCAGTCATTTTTAAACAAAAACAACAAAAAATCAATTGTTACAGTTTCTCAAATGTAAGAATGTGATGCTTTTCTCTATTTTTATATAACTGTAGACTTAGTATCCTTTGTTGTTTTGGACGGTCGCTCAGACAAAACAAGATATTGGATCACACAGGACTTCAATAAATTGTGATGAGCAGTTTTTTACTATTTTCTGACATTTTATGGAAAAAGTTACCTGACTAATCAAGGAAATAGTTATTAGTTGCAGACATACATTTGGCATTAACAACACGGCTGTGAGCTAATCCAACCTTCATCTAATCGTCCAACACACTGATAATGCTATAGCCAATAATACCTATTTGACATGTCAGTTTACATTACACAATGACATCAACTACTGAGGTTTTAAATGCTTTCTGCAGCCACCCTCAAACACACTGCTAAGTAAATTGTGGTAAAGTGACTGAGAATCACATGATAACAGAGCTGCATAGCTAACTGGATATCTAAAATAAAATTTCCATTACTGACATTTTGCAAAATTGGAATGAGGAGACTAATGCTATAATGAATACCCACAGTCAACAACCATAATACTGTTAACATCTCCCACCTGGTTTGCAGGGAGAGTCAGTGAGCATAATTTTCCCTGGGTCTCTTCTCTCACCTGCCCAAACTAGCAGCCGACTAGCAGCAGAGGAATGTCTGTAAGCAGTACAGGTGCGAACTCTGCTGACTGAGTAGCTGTAGTCTATAGTCATAAACGTGCCTGAGCAGGGTCCAAAGACCTGCTCAAAATTTCCCCTTCCACCACTGTACACACATACCTGAAGGAACCATTTACATATGATTAATTAAGGGCTTGGAAATCTATGATCAAATTTATCTATGATCAAATCTCCCTTTAAATGATAATCTACAATACACTTTTCTGAAAAAAAATTGTTAATATAGTTTTATATAAGGCAAGTTCCTTAGTATCTTTTTGATAAGAATGTGACTTCAAAGATCATTCACCCTGTATGGAATGACTGTGTAGATCCAGTGGAAGATGGGTCATATGACAAAACACTGCAGCAAAGAAGCCCAGGCTCCTTTATTGAGCATTCCTTTGATCTCAAAATGCACTCCACTGTTTTGCATAACTAAATTTGATATATCCGCAAGGGCCAAAATTTGGATCAAGGCTGTTTGTAATGACAGGAGAACTGCTGGTGGGGGAGGGGGCTTCAGAGAGAATGCATTATGTAACTACTGGCACTAAACCTTCTGTCACTGTGGTGAAAAATCAAGGAGTTCCTCTTCCCTTCTCTTTAGGTGGAAAGGGCTATACATCTACTATACATGTATGCAGTAGCAGGCCATCACTCTTAATGAGAGATGTTTATGATTTATTATGTTTTCTTTGACATTCCTTTTTCAAACATGCCCCTCTTGGTCATCCCGTTGTACCTGGTCATGCATGCTTTGTTTCTACAGCTAAAATGTTCAAAGGGACAAGACTTAAGAAGAAGTTGACCAAAAGTAATATCAGAGGCCTCATCAAGCGCTGTCACACAAAACATCAACACTGAGATATTTCACAACTGCATTGGAATCCAATGTGACAGGCCCACCCCACCCAGCTGGAAGGGAGGAAGCAGCCTTTAGCCATTAAAATGCTCACTGAACATGACAGGAGGCTAGAAAGTTCAAATTCACATAGACAGTGCACAGGATACCGGGGACTGGCTGACTCAAAGTTTCACTGAAGTTTACCTCTTCTGTCTGTCTGGGTTTCTTCTGAGTAAAACTATTTTAGTGTTAAACAATAACAAACTGCAGGGCAACAGCAATGTCTGCCCAGTCTCTTTCATGAATAACTGTAAAGATCACAGAATTATATGGAACATATGTAAACAAATGTCACTAAGGAAATGTCCTATTTTGCCATTATGATAATTGCCTAACTTAACTTTTTTTTGGCACAGCAATTTTACAAATCACAGCACCCAGAAACCAGTGCAACTAAAAATCCAGTGTTTCCTATAAAGAAATAAGTTGTGATGACATGAATATGACCTCTTGGAAATATTATTGAATTACACGATGTTCACAACTGTGTCAAGTCAGGATTGATGTCAATAGGATAACCGCAACTACCATGGCGAAAAAAAAAAAAAAAAAAAAAAAAAAAAAAACAACTTACAGTCATGACTGTGGGGGCTAGCTAATGCTATCATTGGAGTCTGGCATCTTTTCAGAAAACCTACTGCTTTTGACAGCACGCCAGGCTAGCGGCAGCGCAATGTTAGCTGCAAAAGTTGGCTTGTCTGAGTGATTATAAATGGATTTATACTGAACAATGAGGCTGAACTTTTCTTGGCGCCGACCCTCTCATTCAGGGTGGGACTGAGGAGAGAGACAAGTGGCTAGCTGGCTCACTGGAACAATTCAACCAAGCTAACCAGAGCCGGCGGCTAACATTAGCATGACAAGTTATCATCATCTGACAGAGACAAGGAGTGACATCAAAACGGTTCCAGGGACGTGCGCCGGTTAGGATTACTCTAGAAATGGTGCTAATACGTGCCCATGAATTTGAGGGGACTTACCTTAATGTTTAATGCAGTAGTGATTTCAGGTGCCTTTGCAGTAAGTGCGTTCGTTGCCCTGCGCTCCTGTGCAAGTATGGCGAACAAGGGATCGGCGCCGCCCCGTGCGCTGCCCGCGCAACACGTTTCCCGGAAACAGGTCCGCGCACGCTGCGCGTATGTGACGCACAGTGCGGTGGCGCGCGCCAGCAAAAATCAATACTGTTTTAATTTTTTTGTAAAAACTCATAGTTTACAGAGATATATTCTATAATTCAAACTCTACTCTCACTCTATGAAAAGAAACAGAGGGCAGGGGACTACAGTGTTGTAACATGCGAGGGGTAAACACTTAGCTGTTTTTGTTCTCAATCACTTGTTGTCACTAACATTTGACCAAATTAGGTCACCAGAATACAAATATCCAAAATAAAGTTGTGTAATGTCTGACTAGTGGTCAGGCATTTGTTCAACAAACTGATGAATTTCAAAATGAGACCAGGTAAGTTTTGAAAGAAACAGAATTCTCCATTAGCACATGAAAAGCTATACAGCCATACTTGATGTGGCATGTCTGTGTAAGGGGTTAAGACAGATACAGCTGTGCAGCTGATATATGGACATCTCAAGTGGACCTTTCATTGCTTCGCTTTTCTCTACTTGTGCCACACTTTTAGCATTATTATATTAAGTTATATCATTAATTGTCACTTATGGACACCTTGCAGCAAAATAATCTCACTTCAAATTGAAGCACAATTTGTCAAAGCTTAAGACATCAGAATATTTAAAGCAGGCCTGAGTGACAGACTATATAAAGAGATAGAGAATAATAGCAAAATACTGTTATAATCTGGTCACATTTGGTTTCAAACCATTTTAAGGCAGACAATGTCACTGTCAATAACAGTAAATAAACACCAGAAAGATGATTCAATGTATTTATGTACAAAACCATTTGAAACACGTTCATCATGTCAAGTATACAGTATCAAGTAAATGAACTGATGTACATTATCATTTAACATTTTATCAGTACATTAAACAGCCCGTTAAACCATTAATTCAGGTTTACATGATTGAAAAGAGGGGAAAAAAATCATGTTGCACATTCAAATTAATTAACTACACAAAGAGAACAGGAGCTGGTTGCCTGAGAGAAAAATGCATGTAAATCCAACTTAAAACTGCCCCAGAAAACATGGCAACAGTAATAAAAAAAATAAGTCAGCAGAATACAATGTTCCATACAATAAAATGGCTTCAAAACATAGGTGTACTAAAGTCCAATCCACCATATCAGATTACCCTGACCCGGACTTTTTTTACATTAATGTCCAAAATTTTAAAAAAAGGAGCAAAGCAGCATCCTCCCTGAGTGCTTCTAACTGGTGTCCATCTGAAACTAAAAACATGGAAAAAAATATTACTATTACAATACAATAAATGGCTATAAATGTTCACAATATGCTCAAAGTATAAAATTAAAATCATTTAGTCTGAGTACATACCTTGGCATTGTAAGCATCCAACTGGGCATCCAACTCCTCTGCAGAAAGTTGGGGTCTGTTTCCACCTCTTCCACGACCTCTGAAACCTCCACTGCCACCACCACCTCGCCTCCGTTCACCCCGTTCACCCCGTTCCCTCCTTTCAAATTTGGGCTGACCGAGCCTGCTCCGGTCAAACCCTTTGTTTGAACTGCAAAAAGAGCAAGAGGATGTGCAGTAAATCAAGCTAATTTACACCACTTATATACTGTGACTGTTATTAAAGTTCAGTAAGGTTTGTCTGCAGTTTTCTCAAGATTCACAATCATCAGTCTTCCCCAAATCCTTCCTGCATTCATGTTCCCCTTTTCATAGCTTACCTCTGTGCGGACTGTCTACTCTGCACATCATCCTCTGATGTCACCTGTTGGATTTTCATTGGGCGGCCTGAAATATTTTAAGATGATGAATGTTTAAATGTGAGTGTACTTGAATCACTTGAAGAAGTACCTAAAGTGTGACAATATCATTGCAGCATGGGAACTGAATCCTCACCATCAAGTGGGACACCATTATAGTGCTTCATGGCTTTTAGTGCATCTGCCTTATTTTCAAAGTGAACATCTGCTGTTCCTTTACTGCGACCAGATCGGTCATAGTGTACAGATGCTTTCCTCAGCCCCCCAAACTCTGCAAACAGCTCCTGAAGACAAAAATATCAACGTCAGTCATGTTCTCAACAACACTGAGACCAGCAAAGGATTAATAGGGGTTTAGTAAATTACCTTGATATCAGAGTCAGAGACGCCAAAGTCCAGATTGGAAACCAGCAGCTTGCCACTATTTTCTACACTTCCTTCAGGTCCTGCACTTTGTCCTCTGCGCCCACTCACATGCTCCTCAAACATGTCATGCTGCCATTTGTCTGGTAACTCTCTTGGCTGCGAAGAGCAACAGGAGAAAACAATACAAGTCGTCAGACTTTTATGGGTCCTGCCAAAAGTCCACAAGAGATGGACTGATGTTCAGATCACTACAGAAATGTTACTGGACCACAAATTCAAACATGGGTGAGGGGTGCAATTCTTAGAAAAGCACAGAATATATCATGTCTGAATTCTTTAAAGATGTCTTGATTAAGACGACTATACAAAGAACCAATCATAAGTCCAGCAGATATAAGCCTAGTAAGCTAACCACTTTGTGTATACCCAGTATGGCAGTTACTCCCTATACAGCGTGGGAACCAGGCCAGGGGCATCATTCAGGCTTTCCACAGGAAGAGTCCATCTGACATGGGATATCTGCCTTTCTTCAGAAAAAATGAAATCATGGAGGTGGTGGTGGAGTCGATGAAAACGGTTTAAGTCCTTAGAAAACAACAGGACTGAGGAAGTGGCACATTCTCTCTGTAGCCATTTTGAGATTCAAGATCCTGCTTAGAGTTGCTTCCACTACACATCGATGAGGTATATATCGATAGTGTTTAAAATTAAAAAACACACTGGGTAATTCTGGCACACTGGCGTGTGGCCTGTAGCCGACTCTTCTCATCTGACCACTTCTACTGAAAACAAAAGTACCACGCACAGCAGCCATCTTGATATAGGAATATCCATCCAAGCCTCACGCAGGGACACGATTTTAAAACCGTTTGTAGTCAGCGCTGCTCAAGAAAGGTGAAACCTGGTGATGGAGGAAACATCTGAAGAACACCCAGTGAAGACACGTGAAGAGATTCAGGTGGGCACAACAAATATCTTTCACTTAACTACGCCGTTTATAGAAGTCCATTATCATGGAACCACGGCTGACAAAGGAACGCATTACAGCATCTCACCACGTTACTTTTTAGCTCCATTTCAAGCTTCTCTTTCATACCCTGGTATACGGTGTGGATCTGTTGTTTCTCTCACGGTTGAAGTTATTCTGTCGACTCCTCGTCGGCCCCGATGATCCACCGGCCCGACCTGAACTTCCACCCGGCCCGGACGATCCTCTTCCGCGGCCGCTGCCTCCTTTCTTGTTCAGCTTGATAATGTCGTCCAGAGACATATTCATCTTATCAGCCATCGTAGTATTTAAGCCTTTAAGAAACGCAGAAAACGAACAAAGAAGTTTCAGCGTCGGGGACCTGTTGAACAGTTGTTTATCTCTCCGGCAGCGCGGTGTTGGAACTGGCGGAAACTATATAAATATTATACGGAAGTGACGGTCACTCGTAGCCCCGCCCCTCCTCGTTTTTCGCAGAAAACTTTATTAAACAATGCATAGAGAACAACTCTTAATTAGAATTGCCTAAAAGACAAAACAATTACTACACAGTATTGTTGATGAGAGCAGATAAACTGAAAATAATGTGTTTGAAATAAATTAGCTGTCTGATTGAGTTGTTATTTACCAGCAGCTATGAAACAAGTGCATCCTGAATCTCTGTCATATTTACAAAAGGAAATACGGTTATGTTCAGTTCAGTTTGGTTCAATTCATTTACTTCAATTTAGTTCAAATCTCTACTGTTTTTTGCAGCAAGGTGGCATAAAACATAAAGATAACACAATAAAGATATGATAATAAAACAAGTGAAGACCACTGAACTATTAGTACTATACATGCCAAACAGAACAGGCTACAATTAAAATATGTGTAATAAAAGAAAAACAACAACAAACAGAATGGGGAGAAGATAAAGCACCAAGCTTTGTTTGTTTGTTGTCTTTTTTTACTTCTGAATTTGTTTGTGTGAAAATGGTTGCACTTTCAAAGAATTCTATATTGAAAATGAAAACATTTGGTAGTTTATTAGTCGATGTATAATATATAATTGCTAGAAACAAACACACATTCTGATTACAAAATATTATGAAATGAAAAAATCAGTTTAGAAGACAAGTGCCAGATGTAGTTGTATTTGGGAATCATTTTAATAACCTTTTTTCCTCCAAATGTGATGGAAATGTGATGTTTTGTTTTATTATCATTTTTTCTCTATTTGTCAGTCTATGCCATATCATCATTATTATTATACTTCCACCAGACTCAGAAAGTAACCATGTTATACAATTGAATACATTTTTGAGGTTGCCAATGGGCTATACCTCAATTTCTACTACACCATAGAGGTATTGAATTTTTTCCCCCTTGTATCAAATTAATCTAATCTTTCTAATCACTTATCTAATAACTAATTAATTAGCAAATTAAGAACATACCATATGACAATAAATTAGTTACATACAAGTAAATTATAGCTAGCAGTGTTGCAGCAGTGTAGCAGTTAATGTCAATGACTTCTTTAAATTGAATAAGAAAATTATATACTTTAACGATAGCAACAACTATTCTTTAAATTTAAAAAACAAACAAACAAAAAAACAGGTTCAGTCGTTTGCACTCCAACCGCTTTAAACTTAGACTGTATATGGCTGTAACCTAAACTGACTGAGGAGGGCAGCGTTGCGCCTCCCAGCAAGCAGCCTGCAGGACCGGAATTTCAAATGGCGAAGAAGAAGTCAGACGATTTACCCCGTTTGTTGCAACAGTAGCAGCATTTCGTTGACTAACATTCGATCTGACATAAAATGATTTCAAGTTCGCAAAGACGCACCATAAGTTAACTCGTGTTGGATATTTGGAGGAGACGTTAGACGCTGCCTTGTAAGTTAGCTAACATCTGTGAAGAGCTTGACGGTGGAAAAGCTAGTCCAGAAGTTATGTGTCAACTTTAGCTTACATGCTAACGTTAGCTGCTTTGCTTCACGATGGAATGAGTAACTGAGTGTTTTTTGCTCCAGTCAGACTCGAAGGATGAAGGTGAAGATTAGACAGTGGAACGGAGTGGCCTCCTGGCTGTGGGTGGCCAATGATGAAAACTGTGGGATCTGCAGGATGCCCTTCAATGGCTGCTGTCCAGACTGTGAGTAACCAAGGCACCGTTAACACCTATGGGTTTGGATTCATATGTTAAAGCCGGTGGCAGACAAAGTAATTTGTGTGTAGTAGTTAATTGTTTGGTGCTGTTTCTCCAGGCAGATGGTGAAAGCCCCCGAACGTGTCTGTTACAGCTCATATATACATAAGAGAGCGATAAACATAAATGATTATTTATTATTAATATAGGAAATGACATTGATTCCATATTTAAAATAAATTAAAGAATTATTTCTGTTTATGTATTTTAATTTTTAGTTAAGCAGTGCAGACGTGTCTTTTCACAGCACGTAATTTTAATTTGCAGTACCCTAGCACGAAAGCATAACATCAGTGTCAGTCATCACATTCATATGTTTATTCACTGATTTACTGTCATTGGTAAACAGGTCATTATCAAACGAAGCTGTTTAACAGTAACACATTCTCATCATCAGTATGCAGTGGCCATTGCCTCAAAGGTTTTATAAACAGCAGTAAAAGAAATTGATAGTCAGAACTGAAATGGAATTATGTAGAATAAGAATCACCTCTAGTTATATTTATTGAACATGCAGTATTACTAGTATTACTGTAAATATACTGTAGAGAATGAAGTCCAGAAACCCATTTAACACTAAGTGGAGTTCTAGATTTCATTATCCATATATATTAATACTGTGTAGGAATTTTTGGCTGTGGCTGTTCTCTCTCTACTATCTGTTCTGTATCTGTACAAAGTGTGTTCAATCAATTGTAACACAACAGTAACAGTGTAAAATACAGGTAACCACTGTAATATTGTGAAGCTGAAAAGAACTTAACATCAAACTGTCATTTATACTTCTGTAACTGACACTTACCAAACTGAACTGCGAGGTTGGGTGAAATAAGTAGCACTTACAGTATGTATTAATGCTGCTGAGCAGGGAAATTGCAGAAAAAAGAAAAATGTTGGATTCTGAGGGCTGAGCAAGTGATTTTATAATTTGCATCACTTTGTATGTGCAGCGAGAATTAAGCATTTCAGCATCATTGTGTGCCAAAGCAACTGAAAAATTCCTTTTTATAATTACAGCACTTAGTTTCAGGGGCTAGTAAACACGTTTGAGGCTTTTCCATGGTTTAGCATGTTCTTTTTTTAAAGTTATTTTTGGGTCTTTTTGTCTTTGATAGGACAGTGAAGAGAGACAGGGAATGGGGAGTGACTTGCAGTAAAGGATCGTGAGTCACTGCTCAGAGCTCTAACGTTCATGTGGTATGCGCCCTAACCATTCAGCTCCCGGGTTGCCCAGTTTAGCATATTCTTTATCTAAGCACAATAAACCACCATCTTTCTTTCAGAGTTGCTTTTTAAAACACCCAGTAAATATAATCAAGAACATGTAAATGATGCAGTAATAGATTGTGATGCAAATTTCAATGCATTCCTCTGAACATTATCTATAAACAAGTAATTCAGTATATTTTCATTCCAGTAATACATTAAATGGTAAGAGCAAACGTATTATTATGCAGTATTGAAAGCCAAATGTGTATGTCCTAAATAGCCATTTATATTGAATTATGAATTCTTTACTCAGTATCTCTTAAACTAAACTGAAATAACACATGTGAAACACACCACCCACTCTTTAGTATGAATTGTAATATTAAACTTGTTTTGCAGGCAAAGTGCCTGGGGATGACTGCCCGCTGGTCTGGGGTCAGTGCTCCCATTGTTTCCACATGCATTGCATCTTGAAATGGCTGAACTCACAGCAAGTCCAGCAGCAGTGCCCCATGTGCCGACAGGAGTGGAAGTTCAAAGAATGAACCTGCAGAGATTGTGCTGCAGTACGCCTGCAGAGACTCTCACAGAGGCCTGCTCGTGTGTTTCATTTTTGTATCAGCTGTAAATACTGTTTTTGTACTTCTCCATCTCATCAAATGCAAAGGACATTTGAAATATATTGTATTCTGTTGATAGATGTACGTAATAAAATGTAAAAAAAAAAATAATAATAATAATAACCTACATCACATGCACTGTATGCTTCTTGCTTTGCATGATGTGAGGGACTGTTTCAGCAGTGTGCTTGACCGCCTGATTACCCAGGAAGCCTGTATGGCAGTGGTTTTGAAGCATATGACCTGGATTTCAGTGTGCTGCTGAATGATTCTGACTTTAATCCCTTTTTATGAGATTAACCAGATTGTTTTATGTTTGCAGTAATTCCGGTTTTTGCTCACTTGGGGATAGTGGAACGAACTTAAAAGACGACACGGACGTATTTTCACCGTAGAAAGTGACCATGTCAGAAACTGTTGTCAGCTTATCTGTCCAGCAGACATAGAACAAGATGAGCATTTATTTGGAGTTGTATTTCTGCCCAATATCCACTCTGCTGTTAGCACTGTTTTGCTCTCCAACTGAGAAAACCAAAAAACTCAGATTTGATGCTAGGTAGATCAGACGTGTTCTTTCACATGTGGTTTTATTTATGTTTTTTCAGCTTTAATTCATTAAATTCTTATCTATCTCTAGGCTGTTCACAGTCCTAGCCACAAAACATGGCTGGTCTAGTTTTACATCATGTTTTGATCACTTTGAACCTCAGGACACATGTAGTATGTAGTATTTGTTGAAACCAACACATTTTAAACCATTGGTCACAACAACTCTGATAAAGGTTGTTGACTGAATGTGCTGCTTTACAGTAAAGTAATTCAGAATACTAAGTGTTACTGGAGATGCTAGCCTTTCTCATGCACCTTGCTAGCAGGTGACATTGTGCCTCAACACCTAAAGACTTTTACATTGGGCACGAGAGGTTGAAATTGATGCTCATTGCAGCACTTGATCAGTTTGTCTCATGCTAGACAAAGTGAGAGGTTATGTTTGATAAACTTTATTTAAAAATGAAAAGTATAAAAAGTCATACAAACAACTACAAAGGAATACAATACATATATTGAAACTTATCAAGAGGCAAGAACGGACAAAAAAAACAAAACACTTTGATCAACTGTAAACAAGGTGTTAATAAGCTAGACAACACAAGTCTGTTTAGTCTTTCTAATCTTAGCATGAGGGCATTCTGTCAGAGAGGTGCTAATGAGCCAAGTGGCAACAATAGCTTCAGGTTACACAACCTTGGGAAGCCCTCTTAATTCCAGTGACTAAGTAAAGTCAACAGCTTAAAATCAAATGATTCATTCAGTTCACTGCAGTAGAATAGGATTTGAAGCTCTTACAGTATCCGCTAAATCTGTACAGCTGGAGATCAGAGGGGATCCCCTAGTAGCAAAAGTTCACTCCACCCAGGAGGCAGCCAACCAGCTCTGTCAGCCCTCCATCCATCAGACATCCACAGTCCTTGACTTCCCAAGCTGAGGCAGCTGACAAAATCACGATGCCGGACTGATGTGGCTTCTTCTGTCCACTGTTTCAGAGCAGTCAGTCGACTGAGCATTAGCTGTCAGATGAGTTTGTGGCCTTAAAGGCAAGGTGTTTTCAGTCATTGACAGCCAGCCCAAAAATCTGCAGCAGCTCCTTGTTGTCTGGGTCGATGAGGTCAGCCGGCGTCTCGCCGCAGTCATTCTCCAGCTCAGGGTTAGCACCCAGCGAGAGAAGGTAGCTGAAAGAAAACAATATAACACTACTTAGTAAAAGGTATCAAATCTTGCTGCTTCGCCACATTGGCAAACTCAGTGAGAGTTTCTGCCATACTTCAGTGTGAGGCAAGGTCAATGAGGTGCAAGAATGCAGCAGATCCTCCAGCTTCTCTTACCTCTGTGACATAGGAGAGCTGTGAAGCCAATGTGTGTGTGTGTGTGTGTGTTTTGGTATGTGCTTGCTAAAGTGTAAACATGTAATGTTAGCTGCCTCCAACGGCTACATTTGAGTGTTTTCCCAAAAGTGTAGACTTTAAAGTGTGACTGTGACTTGGTCTGGTATGACCTGTAGCTTTTGGTTGCTAAATGTTAGCTGTTACAAACATAAGCCCTGTCATAGATATTACTCTATAAAGAACAATACTAAGCCACTTTGCTCACTCTATGACTCTTCTCCATTTTTGCTGCTGTTGCCCAAAGTTTTAGCTTTCACTGTTATCCCATAATCGTCACTCATGGCAGCAGTGGTCACTGTTCAACAGTCTCGCTCTAAATTGAAAAAGAGATCTGATTGTCTAGTGAACTTTTGTTTGTTTGACATAGAAAACATAACATAGAAAATGACTGGATGCTCACCGTGCAATGTCCGGGAAACCGTCACTGCAGGCCATGTGCAGTGGGGTCCATCCCTCCTCGTCCCTCTGGTGGATATCTGCTCCGTAGTGGACCAGTAGTTTCACACAGTCCAGGTTCCCAGACAGGACAGCTTCGTGAAGGGCAGCCATGCCTGCATATAGAGGGCAGTGAAAATGAGCATAGCACAGGATAATGTCTGTGGCTTAACAAGCGAGATCTCCTGCTGGATGAGTGTATCACAGATCAGTTACGTTATTGTTTCATGGGCTCACCAGAGTGGTAGATGGTATCCAGGGTGACTCTCCTGGCTCGGATGAAACGTCCAATCCTTTCCAACTCGCCAGTTCGTACATAGTCCTGGAAAACAATGTCATTGGGGAAGTGGACGCTGCGGACCGGCTTCAGAGAAGAGCTCTTGCAGTTGAGTGGGACACCACAGTCCTTGCTCTGAGCCTTGATTCCCAGGGTCTGGGATATGGGGCACTGATAGTACTTCATTTTAGTCAAGATTCAGACTTCCCTTTGTTCTTGCAGAAAAACTGGCAAAGTCTGGCCACTCAAACAACAGTTAAGTTTGACTTCCTTAAAGTCTCAAAAATGAAAGCAGATTCTCTTAAATATATGGGAAATCAGTTGTTGTCCTGCAGAAAGATCAGTCAGTGTGGCTCTCTTGCTGTCCAGTGTCTCTGGTGTGTTGACAGTGGAGCTGTTCCTCTGAAGGCCAAGCCTCCCCACAGGTCTCTTTATACTCTCTGTCAGGCTATTTTAAGATGTGACACCTCACAGATCCAGTCGCAAGATTTGGAAGATGAGTAGCCTGCTGGTCATGACCCACCCACCCTCACTGTCAATAGTCTGTGATACAGCTCACGTCTCAAGACATGACAGCCAGTAACCTCTGCCTCTGTTGTCACCCCCCCATATTCAAACGCTGCCCACTTAAACATAGTGGTGACATCCCACCAGCTGAGGGGGTGGGGGAGTCTGGAGGCTTCTAGTAAACACCTGGCAAGATAAAAGTAGTTTACTGCTGGAGTGTGTCAGTGCCAACTGCAGGGGCATGGAAGGGTGAAGTGCCATGTGTAGGCTGTTGACCATTAGCTGTGGTGACATAAACAGTCAAGTGAGACTGCTGTCTTCATAATCACGCACTATTCTCATCTCTGATGTGGGAAGAGTAATGTTCATTGCAAAATGACTATGGTTTACATCATCATCTTTATGACTACTGGGAAACAAATAATGCAACATTTAAAAAGATATACGTTTTTTAAAAGCAATTGTGCCAAACATTGTCTGGTTCAGGCTTTCAAATGTGAGGATAAGGTAGGGTGTTTGCCAGAGGAACAAAAAAAAGAACAAAAGAAAAGAAAAAAAGTAATTTTCAACCACACTGAGGATATATATCTTGTTTATGTGTATGTGTTCCCCACAGGTGGAAATGTAATAACTGTGGTTAACAGGTACATTTTTCCTCCAATACCACTAATATCATTCTCAGTGGCCTCAGCTTTACCTTGTGTCCAGTATTAATTAGCTAATGGTAGCATGCTAACATGATAAACGTAAGGTGTCAGTGGTTGACAATATACTGACAAAAATTAATGGCATCAATCACTGTTTATTCCATGTTTAACACAAATCAGACATTGCTTTTGATTTTTGATTCAACTGAATATTTTAGATCAAAATCAAATGAAAATGACCTTTAGCACAACCTTTAGCCAACAAGCTTATACTTTTTGATAATATTTGAAAGCTGTAGTCACAGAAACATCAAGCTGCATGGAGATGGTCTTATAGCCTTTCACCTTTAAGGTGGTTATTATAGCCTTTACCTTTAAGGTGGTTATCTACAGTTTTCTTTCTGAGCTCCTCAGACAACTCTCCCCTTTGCTCCCTCTGGTCCATGGTCAGTGTGGTGCACACAATGATACCAAACTACACAGTGGCACGTTTTCTCTCTTAAATAGGCTGATAAAAAGACTGAAGACACCTGAGACACTAATTAAGGTTAAACAATTAGTTTGAAACATGATTAGTATGCAATGATTTATAATCTTTTTTAGGGGTAGTTTAAGCATATCTTGGTTAAATAAACACTAAATTATTTCTTTTCACAATTTTATCAGGTTTCTCAGGAATATTTGAGACTATAGCTTTTAATTTAATCACTTTTCAAGAGGAGGAATGAAGCATTGTTTCAAAAAGCTGTAAGGGTACCAACAAATTTGTCCACATCTGTACCTGCTACACCTGTTAGCGATGTCACTATAAGCAGTTTAGCATGATGATGTCAACATTTATCCTGAGCCAAATGCACTACTGTGCAGAGGCACACCCACAGAGATGACTGTAGATTCTTTTTGTAGATACTTTGTCCTTTTGCTGTCCAGTCAGGGATATGGATTAAGTTTGGGACATTAATGTAGAACATAAAAGGCTAGTCTTCTGTCATTTTAGCTGTGTGAAGCTGTGCTTAGGGCACAGGTGCTTTGAGCTAATTGCTAACATCAACACACTAACACAATGTTTAGCAGGTGTAAAGTTCATCATATTCAGCATTTTTAGTGTCTGTCATTAGTATTACAAGCATTTGGTCAGAATGTAGTGAAAACGTTTTGGTCTTTAAGTAAATGTCTTGACAGCTAAGAAAGTCAACTGCTTGTTAATGAGGAACAACAATAGGAAAACGTTTACAGCTATTCTCAGCCTTAATGAGTAAACTGTCCATCTCTGGGTTTTGGACTGTTTATCCAATGAGCAGTTTTGAAAATGTCACTTCAGGCTCTGTTGTATTGCACATTTCACCCTTTTGTTTTAGCACTGACAACAACAACAACAACAAAAACAAAACAAAAACAAAACTGAAGACAAACTTGTTTTTCATATTTTGTTTATTGGCCACCATTTCACGTTGTCCACATCAATTTGGATATGATGGAATGCTTTATTATTTTTCCCCCACCGCTGTACAGCTTTACAACCTTGCTCTACTCAAACCTCCACTCCCTGCCAAACACACTGACTATAACACACACATTCATTCATTCTCCTGTTAATGGACGACCAGAAAATATGAACTAGTCATTCAACTCCTCACAGCAATTTACACCATTCATACAGCACAACATGCACTCACACACACACACACACACACACTAACACAATGCTGGGGCAACAAGGGTGTTGGGTAGAGCCAAAAGGGATGCAGGAAGTACAGTATGGGTGAGGGATGGGGCTGTGCAACTGTTCCCTCCCCGCCTCAGATATAATAGACACTTATCTCAGACCAACCTGACCAGTAAACTGTACCAATCTCTGTCTGCTTTAGTAACCACAATGAAATCTCTGATTAGGCATGAATGCAGTGCGACCTATCAGAACTGGCTCCAAAAACTATCCCAGGTCTGAGTGTGTCCAAGGGCCAACTCTGCCCCAACAGGGCCAACTGGCTACAGCTGGGCACAATGGTACATCATTAAAAATGACAAGTCCTAAATTAAAAAACAAAAAACCTCATAGTGAAAGCAATTAAATAAAATAGGATTTCCCCAAAAAGTTAACCTTTGTTCCTTTTAGAAAATCGTCAGTAGCCTTGCTGAAATGAGGAGAATGAACCGGGAAATAGTTTGGGAATGAAGAAAATGAAAACAAAGTAAACTCCCCCACCAAAAGAAAGAAAATTATTGGTCTCAGCTACAGATAGGGGTTAGGGTTAGGCCCTTTGTGCCACACTGGACAAGCTCTGTGGGGTGTATTTTAGTGAAGACATTGCAAAATAAAAAACACATCTATAGGATGGCCCCTTGTCCCCTGAGAGTTCAGTCCTTACAAAACCACCACACAAAACTCTGGTCCTCTGGATTTCCATCAGAGGGAAAAGAACAATGGCACCCCCCTTACCAACAAATACAGGTTACAACACTCATTAAGCTCATACCCACACTGAACAATGGTGAGGTGTTTTTAAAGAGCAGAGGAGCAAATTCATCAGGAAAAAAACAAACATTTTGAAAACTGGATCCCAATGCCAATTTTACATTTGGTTTAAAATATACAAGGCAAACAGCTGATGTGGAGCTTTGTAGAGAAGGCATTGAGGTCTCCCATAGAGGTGGTGCACTGTTCCACAGAGTCCCCCCAGGTGGGACAAGACCAGTCTGGCCAGAAGTTGCAAGGTTGGAGATGTGGCTGGCAAAAAAAGGCCCTGTGCCACGCCACTGATGGACTGACTGACTGGCGAGCTGGCTAACAGGCCGGCTGACTGACTGACTGACTGACTGAGAGGCAGTTAAAGGGGAAGTATTAATGTTCACAGGACAGGGAAGGTCCACAAGAAAGTGAAGGTAGTGATGGTGACTGGTTGGAAGGGTTGGGGCGGGACTTGTCTCCTCTCTCTCTCTCCGTTTCTCTCCTCTGCCAGCTCTTACAACTCGTCATGTCCGTCGTCATCAGTTCCGTCCTCGCCGTCAGAGTCCTCATCCTGTCCTTCATCTACATCCAAATCCTGAAGAGCAGCAAGGAGAGGATCTTTGATTAATATAGAATCTCTCAAAATCTGCCAAGCAGGTCGTTTATAATCCATTTACTGTAA
This sequence comes from Lates calcarifer, assembly GCF_001640805.2. Classification (NCBI taxonomy): domain Eukaryota; kingdom Metazoa; phylum Chordata; class Actinopteri; family Centropomidae; genus Lates; species Lates calcarifer. The sequence goes on along the minus strand of NC_066837.1, from coordinate 26,962,927 downwards.
ACTAGACCTGCAAGCTGCACATGACATGCAGATGCTGGTAAACAGAAGCCATGAATACTGGCCGAGTTACAGTATCAGTGCATTTTCCAGTGTTTTTATGGTGTAACTTGAGGGCAGGACTGTTGTGTAAGTTAAAAGTATGTCATGAATCAGCAGAATGTGTAAATCAGCACACACAACCATATTTTGGCATATAGAGGACATCCTTGTTTTGCACAGCCATTCCTTCATGTCTAATCTGTGGACAGGTGAGGTGAGAAACTGTCTAGTACAGAAAGCCACTAATGTTGACTGGAGCATTGCATGTGCAGTTTTTATCTGGAGGCCCAGGCAAAGCCCAGTAAACAGCTATGACAGCTGCAGAAGGCATTAGTGGACAGCAGTCTGCTGTGCTGCAATTAGACTTCTGAGAAGGGGGTGTGGTGGCAGTAGTGGAGTGGGAAGGTGCTAGTAAAGAGGATCCCCACTCGTGTGCACTGGATGCAGCAGTGTCATAGACACAGGGAGGTATGGGAGAGCTTGTCAAAACCCAGAATGCATCTTCTGCATCTCTGACAAAGACATGGAGGCAGGTTTCCCTGACTGATTGGTTAATATCATTTAAACTGGTAAAAATGAGACTTGACATTTATGTCTTGTTAGTTCAACAAAGGAGCTATTTTTGACGTTTTCAAAAATAACATGGACATTTCAATGGCTATCTAAAAAAGGCCAAGTGGGTCAGTTCTAAGGTTACAACCTAAAATCCTCAGTGGACCTGGTCCCGTAAACCTATTTTGGGTAGCTTCAGACATGATGCCAAATACACACATGACTCCAGAAAACACCAGAGTTTCAAGGAGACACATGCATGTTCCTCTAAGCTTGTGATTTCCAGTTTAACCCAAATAAGTCATCTCAAAATGAAAAGACAGCGAAAACAAGGTGCATTTCCTAGTTCAAAATATCATGCTTCATAAAACTCAAGTGTGAAAACAAGAAAAACACTGCCTGAAAACTAAGTGTTCATGAAACAATGTAATCAGAGGATGAGGATGAGAACAATCAGCCTCTAAATTGCAAAAGTGCCACAGATGTTCATGTTTTCCTCACTACCATTTCCAGGTTCCCTCATTTATGACTGCCTCCTCAATATGAATAAGTCCATACTAGTGTTAAAATTAGTACAAAGAAAATCTGAGTACATATATACAATTTTATGGCATTTTTACATATTACTTTGTTTAAGTTGCTCCGAAAGAAAATGCACAAGGAGCCGGTAAATCAAGATGATCTCAGCAGCTGATCAAGTCTATCTAGTCTAGTTGCATTCAAAAAGCTCAGACAGACTCAGCAAATTAGTCGACAACACTCTTAAGGTTTTGTGTTTTTTCTCTGAGCTAGGTAATAATGAAATGACTACACTGCTTTTGTTCTGTGCAGCTAAGTAGAAAATAAGTTCTCATTAGGCTACAGCTATATTGTAATTGAAGTGCTTCCTATAAAGTGATGAGATGTGTCTTAGTTAAAATCATCTCACCTCTGCATCCAGATCATCATCATCATCTCCTGCAGGGGCGCCGCCCTCCTTACCACCACTCTCAAGGAACTTGGTGAAGCCTTCCAGTGTTCTCTCCCCATTGTAGTCAATCACCTGTTGATCAGACATTATTACAGATAAATCTACAACATCAAACAAGTCTATATAATACAAGCATGATCAAATGTGTTAAACAGAAATATCACTGAGCCCTTGACACTTGAGTGTGTCATTTAAATGGAGCCAATAAACCTTGGCACTCTGTCTTCAAATGGTGCCAGTAAGTTGTCTACAGGTGATCTATGAGCAGTGACACAGCAACAAGCAAGTGGGATGATAGCTAAAATAAGGTGGCACTTGAAGAGGACAATCAGAGGACAACTGCAAAATACTCTATTCAATTTTTAGCACCATAATCTGGCCATGACAACCTGCCACACTGCACCCCATGGCTGCCACTGTAGCTCTGTCCTTTCTTAAGCGTCTCATGGGTCTTCTGCATGCTTCGTCTAAGTAGGGTCATGGTCTAATCCTGAGACTTACTATAGGGTGGCCACAGTATACACCACATATTTGAAGTTGCTAAACTGGAAGTTGGCATGAGAGTGCCAGTTCACTAAAGGAGAGCTATGGTGAGAGGCAGGTGCAGGCTGAGCGCTGACACTCAGAGTGAGTGAAGCCATCAAGCAGGAATCTTTAAAAATCAAACACAAACATAATGCTGCAGAAACCTACAGGGCCAGCAGGCTCAGGTTTCTGCACATTGTTAATGCCTCTAAACCAAGAAGCATGACTGATACTTTGGAAGCCCCTTTGGTGGTGATTTTGGATTCAAATAACCACCCAGATCACTACAACTCACAACAGCAAAAGGATGGTAATGAGTAAGAAATGCAAAGGAGAGACTGATGGGTGGATAATGGATCAGTCAACACAAAGGAAGGCGTTTACAGAGAGCAGAGGGGGATGGGCATTTTAATTACTTTTTGAAGTCAATTAATTTAGCCAATTTAAGTCGATTAGTTGTGACATCATAATTACATCAGACTAGTTCTCAGCAGTGTGTCTCATATGTGCTGAGAATCTAAAGCACAGAAATCTTCCAGTCACCATCGATGTAACGCTGACAATGACAAAAAAATCCAGTGTGAGAGCTGTCCCTACATCAGCTGTTATTGTTACTTTCTTGGCTTCCATCAGATTCTTTTTCAGAGCAGTAGCTGCATATCATCTGAAATCATTTAAGTCACCAAAGCTATTTGTTATTTGTTCCTGTCGTTGCTAACTTGGAAGCCTCTTACAGTCTTCCTGGATGATCAGTGGTTAGAGGTTAGAAGTTGGGGTGTGTTCTGGAGTGAAGGGGAAAAACTGCAAACCAATACTCAGTGATGGGGCTCTCACCTTGCGTTCTTCTCCCGCAGGGAAGAACTTCAGAGTAGGAAAGCTGTGGACTTTCACTGCCTCAATCTCATTGGCTGTGGAATCCATCTTTGCCACAATGGTGTCAGCACTGTCCTTATACTTCTCTCCCAGCTTCTCCCAGATGGGAGCCAGCTGTTTGCAGTGTCCACACCAAGGAGCATCTAAATAGAACAACAAACCACAGCAGTTTAGTGTTGAATTATTACTAACAAACTATACAGCACACTTGCAATGGCTTTAGCTCATTTAGATACTGATCAATGAATACATTTCAAACATTCTGCACTGCATACTATTTATTGTGCCACTTGCATTTTAGTAGAAATTAATGGAAATCCCTATACACTATATAAATGGAAGCAGGCAAGCACACTAAACTGTGACACAGTCACGTGCAGCTGCAGTTTTCCCTTTAACTGCCTGGGAATCCACCCATCACCTGTCAGGGGGGAATGGGCCTTCCCCACTGAGCATGACTGGCCATAAGCTGTTTTTAACAGCTAGCGATGGAAAATTCCTCCAAAAATAGTGCAAATTTGGATATGCATCAAAATAAAAATAATCCAGCTGCTATATTTAGCCAGATCTTTTCAACACCAGTGTCTGGTAACAAACTAATTTGCAGATGGTGGGCCTGAGAAGTTGTGAGTAAAGCCTTAGCATCAGCTCTTCAGTATTTGAAAAGAGCTTAGCACGGGCAAAGTAAGGAAGGGCAAGATTCAAGTTTCAGACACTGTAGCAAAGAGGCTATGAGCAACTGAGCTTAGACTGTCTGAAAATGCCTCCTTAACAGGTGAACCCCTTTACCACTCAACCCAAAAACAGCTGACGATTGTGTTTTCATGCTTTTCAAATGGAAACTTCTACTGGCCCCAAGAACATAGGAAAAAACTGTAAATGGGATGAAGACAGAGGCTCTTACAGAATTCCACAAAGACATTCTTAGTGGGATCAAAGGCGACTTCCTCGAAGTTCTTGCCCACCAAAACTCTGACTGGGTTTTTGTCCCAGTCTTCAGGGATGTCTTGGCTCATGAGATGGGGCTGTGAAAGAACACACAGACAGACCATGGCATTAAGAGGATTAATTAATTAAAAATAACTACTTGTGGCTATCCAAAACTATGCAATTATCCTCAGTATGTTATGTATGTATGTGTATAGTATATAGTAGATATAGTCTATTTATAGTTTACAATTGCATAAAAAACACGTCTTTCTCCCATCTCGTACCTTGAGTTTGCCCTCAGTGAACAGTGTGCAGAACTCAGTGATGCTCTCTGCAGTGATGGAGTCGCTGTCTGGCTTGTACTTGGTCATCTCGTCCTCCAGGGTGATGAGGCGGATGGCAGGGCACTCCTCTTTCTTCAGGCCAAAGAACTCCAAGATGCGCTGGTTGTCATCCACATCGCTGTCAATGAAAATGAACAGGATCTGGACAAAGGGGGGTGGGAGAGGTCAATATCTGATTTTATCTTAGCAGGTTCATCAATATATACTGGCTGAGCAAAACTTTACAGGTTTGTGTAATGTTTACAGAATGCATAGCAATCACAGTTCACCTACCCGCCCCTTGAATCCCTCTGCAGCTTTCTTAAACTGGTCCATTTTGTCCTGGAAGTCTGAGGCAGCTTTGGGCAGAAACATGAGGATGTGGGACTTGATGTCTCCACCAAAGATTTTAGGGGCAGTCTGCAAAAAACAGACACACAAAAGTTTGTGGGTGATCACATTTGGAGTTGCAGTACTTATTGTTGTGGACAGTACTGTGGAGAGGTTAACTGGGACATATGCATGGCTCCAGTCATTTACCTGTTCAGTGAACTCAATGACCAGAGGCAGCTGGTTGGCCTTGACAAAAGCCAGGAGTTTTTCCTTGGTCAGCTCTCCATCAAAGGTATTGCGCCCCTCATCAAACTGAAAAGGAAACACGGAAAGATTTAGATAGAAATATTATCCATCCATCTAGTCTGCCTGTGAACAGCAAACATAGATTTACCAGACAAACCACTTTAAAATTCCTCAGTAAACACCAGCCCACCAAAGAGCAAGAGGTCCATACAGACTTTTATTGGGTGTTAAGAATAGCAGTGGTAGAGCTGTGCCAAGCAGCCTTTACTGGCACACAATAGGAGAAAGGACATGTGGCCAGCGGCACTATGCCAGCCTTGCGGGCACTCACTGAGGCGATGAAACTTAAGCTCTCAACCCCCGTTGCAATAAACATGTGAAAGACCCCAGCTGTTTATTAAGACTGAGCCCCTGATTTAGGAGGGTTTGCTTAACTGCAGGCAGCTAGCCCACGTGTCAGCTGTGTTTGTATCAGGGTAAAGTTACCAACATGGATCAGAGGCCAGACAATTGCAGTCTTGGCCCATGTGTCAAAATGAAACATCATCCATAAGTGAAAGGACCAAGTGCAGAAACACACAGAGATATTTAAAGTTTGTTGTTTCTTGCTGAAGCAACTGGGGCTGCTAGAAATTATTTCATTACTGATGTACTGTCAACTGTAAAATGTTACAATAATGACGTCCATCATGAAGTACCAGAGCAAAAAGTGATATAAGACATGATGTCACAATCAATGAATCAATATGAATTATTTTCTTGATTATTCGATTAATTGTTTAGCCTTAAAATGTCAAGGAGATGTATTCACATTCCTTGTTTTATTCAATTAGCAGTCCAAAACCCAAATATATTCAGTTTAATGTCAAATATGAATTAAAAATAATCTTCAAATTTGAGAAGCTTGAACCAATGCATGTTGCCCTTTTTTCTCTTGTAATATACAAGAATATTAACTGTTTATCAAAATAGTTTTTGTCCTTTGATTAATCAACTGATCATTGCAGCTTTGAAATCAATAAAACATAATAGAATAAAACAGTACACACTATATATAAAAGTAAAATGCTTGGAGCAATCGGCAAAATTTGGTTGAAAATATGATCAATGGACAATAATTATATAGCATCTTAGCACCACCACTTCCAGTGTCTCACATAAACCCACACATGCTGCTGAAGCCTGAATCACTAGTGAATAATTATGTTTTAGTTTTTTTATGATGGGGGATTTGTTATAGGAATGTTATATTAGACTGCATTAGTTTTACTTAGCTGTTCCTGATAAAGTGGAACCTGAGAGTATATTGTAGTGTAGTTGTTTGAAATTTATGTTTCTGTAAGCATTTCACATATCTTACAAGATAAACAATGAAATGTGGTCAGATTTTAGCAAATGTACCTCACTGTCAGTATCTTATCCACTATCTGCTATTGCTGATGTTGTGCATCTTTCTGGATTTAAAGAGTTAAGTTTATTAAACAACCTCACATTACCAGGTTGCTTAATTTTTATTGATGGACACTGGACCTTGACCCAATTTGACAAATCGACACACTAACTGAGATACAGTTTTGCTGATAAGAAAGCAATTATCTCAGACCTATTCTGCAAGGAATGGCATCACCTGCCTACTATAACAATTAAATCCTAGAGCTCGCATAAGTTTCAACGATCCACAAGAGATAGGAAGAAGGGAAAACTTGTCCATTTGGACTTTCCGAAAAGCATTCAGCTGCCATCCTTTCATCCTCTGCTCACAGCCAATGGGGCAACTTGAAATATGGCCCATCACTAAATACAGCCCATGAACATTAGCTCAACACATTGACCTTATTCACTGGGTAGGTCGACAACAGGCCCAATGACAGGCGCACGTCTTAAACGTTAAAGAACCTCAGACAGGCCAAAATTAGCAACAGTGCGGGGATGCTGGGAGGTCGCCAGCATCACATTACCAAGATGTAGATCAGAAACACTGATGTCTTCAGCAACTTGACTGTAAGTGCTTACATGTGAGTGTGTGTTTCACAAGGTGTGCAAAGGCCACAGATAAACTATTTACAATATATAGTGATTACACATGGAACAGTGAGTAACTGCTCAAAATAATGACATGTACTCTATGTCTTGCAACCACAGTTTGAACCGAAAGTCTGAATATAGACACTAAATGTATGTAGATGCACTTTATCTGCCTCTATGACAAGAAATAAACTTAAGAACTTGACATCACCTTCTTGAAGAGGACAACAGAGTCTTTGGAAACTTCAAACTTGGAGTAAACAGCATCATCGGAGGTCATGGCGAAGGGAATGTCGTCTATGGCTTCAGCTGCTTTTTCGTAGGCCTTGGCACCAGCAGACTCAGCATCCTACAGACACATGAAAACACATGAAAAAGATGAGGCACAATGCAAATAATCCCCTCTGACTAAAACTGACTTTAAAAACACCTGAAAAGAAACAAAGCAGCATGATGATCATATCTAAATAAAGATATTCATTCATTTTTTCATGATGTATGCCACTAATCCTTAGGGGTCACAGCGGGGCTGGAGCCTATCCCAGCCGACAGGCTGGGTGAACACTGAGCAGACTGCCAGTCTATCGCAGGGCTGACATATAGACAAACAACCATTCACACTCACATTCACACCTACGGGCAATTTAGAGTCACCAGTTAACCTGCATGTGTTTGGACTGTGGGAGGAAGCTGAAGTACCCAGAGAGAACCCACACAGGGAGAACACGCAAACTCCACACAGAGAAGTTCCAGGCGATGAATAAAGATATTGATTATTCAAAATCTATTAATTGACCTTTGAGATAATAAAGCATCAAAGCTTGATGTTGCAATGTCTAACAATAAATAAAAGTTGAGGAATATAGTTTTATTTGCGATATGACACTGTATGCATATGAGACAGTAACTGTATTATATTAACAATTTCAGAATTAGGCCAAAAAGTGTGTATAATATAAACAAAGTTTTAAATTGTGTTCAAACCTTGATATATCAGAGCTGTACCTTAAAGAATCCAATGACTGCCACCTCATTGTCAGCGATAAGAGACTCAGCCTCTGTGACCCCAGCCAGGGTGGCGACGGCTGGGCCTGTGCGCTTTTTCAGCCAGCTGACGATGTCATCTGCCTGCCTGCCAGCTGCAACACAATAAATCAATTACTTCTGTAAGCAAAAACATCACGAGACTTGTCAAAAAAAAAAAAAAAGCTTTAACCTGTGACTTGATTTTTTTTTCCCTTTTAATCATCAAATAAAAGTAGGACTCACTCTCTCACTTGTGGACAATAGGACTTTATCAGTATTTTAACAGAGCCATAGCACAGCCATCTTTATTTAGACAGTGATACAGCAGACATCAACTCAATCCTATAATGCAGAAGATGCAGAAATAAATTTATATTGCTTCTAAAAAGTGGTCAAACTGAATACGTGGAGGCACAGAGACATCCTTCAAAAATTTTCTGGTGTGAAAGTTTAAGTGCATTTTGAAAGTGACAAAAAAAATCTCAACAGTAAAAATGAAATCTCTGACCAATGGCTCTTCCAGCTTTTGGTGACAATACAGGACACTGCTAATTAGTTTTTTTACTTTTAAATCCAACAACCATGTTGTATAATGGAATCATTACGCCAGCTTTGTGAGGCTACAAAAACATGTTTACCTTTCTTTGGAGCAAGATTGTTGCAATTAAACTGGAATTAAAGATAGACCTGGCTGTCAGACTGATGCAACACAGGAGCAATTTCACTGAAAACCATGTGTTGATGAAGTGATACAGCACGTAGTCTTAGTGCAGTGTGTGGGAGACGGGAGAAGTGTATTTCGAGAAGCAGGACTTGAGTTAAAGTAGTCATTTCCACAAAAAGAAAAAAAAGAAACCTCTCCCCTCCCTTCTTAACCAGGCTGGCCCAGGCCAGAAGAGGCGACGTGAAGAACTGCACATATCTCTTCTCTGCTGGTAGGCCAGCTCAGAGTCAGCATGAGAGGAACGTGCAGAGGAGGCCCAGCCTACTTTTTGTCTCAGTCATATTGCTGAAAGCTGATTGGCTGACTGTGTTTCTGCAGCTGTGCAGATCATATTACCTTAGAGGAGAAAGCCAACGTGCCTAGTGTTGTCTCATCTAATTCTTTCTGCCATCTATGTAGTATTTTGTGACATTATATTATGAAGTAATATTCATTCACTTTACTAGGACAGAGGTTACTCAAGATTACATCACTTGTCAAAAAATCCCCAGTCATCAAGGTGCTTTTAGCAGAGAAAAACTAAGTTCCAAGACAGAGAGAAAAGACACTGAACATATGTTTAAATGGTCGTATGACTAAATTAAAATCCAGAAAGTTACATGAAGGACTAAGAACATTACAACTGACTGAATATACTGACTATGTCTGACTAAACAAATACCTAGATGCAGTATTTGAAAGGTGTTAAATTCCCACCACTGCTTCCTACTGCTAAGTAATCTATCTAATGCAAGCAAGTGAAATGACAAAACAAATGTTGCTCACCAGAGTACTCTTTGGGTGATTCCTTCTCTCCACCCTTGAAGAACTTGATGGTGGGATACCCCCGGACACCATACTCTTGAGCCAGTTCGGTCTCCTCTGTGGCGTCCACTTTAGCCAGGCGGATGTCTGACCCCTCAGCCTTCAGCATACCAGCGGCCTTGGCATACTCTGGAGCCAGGGCCTTGCAGTGACCACACCATGGGGCATCTGCAGGGCACAGAGGTTTGCATCGTTGTGGAGAAGCATACTAAATCAAGGGTGTTGATAATGTTATTAGAAAACTAAACATATACTGGAAAAATATAAGACTTGTGTCTTGAATTTTTCTGGTGTGTCTGGAAAGCTGCCAGTGAGCCTATAACATTCTATGAATGGTATAAAGATTATAAAGAATAAACAAAAGCTAGCCAAGCTAGACATTTCATTTGTGCCCCTTTAATCATCCCAATCCTATTTTGTTTTTGTTTTTTTTTTAGATAAATGACCAAAAGGATAACACTTGGACAAAAAAACTTGTTCTGTTACAACCGTGCAGACAAAGATGAATTTGAATGTTTTGGGAAATTACAAGTTAGAAACATTTTTAAAAAGGGATAGCATAATATTCAAAGGAATGCCTTCAAAGAAAATGTGTACATATCCTAGTGGCTGGAGCAGACTTGTGGGATGATTTAATTTTGGCCTCACGTTAATTTGTAAGCCACAGTGTCCAATTGTACATGTTAAAGTCTGGACACCAGTTTCAAACAGACAGTCTCAAATGACACGTCAAATAATGTAACCTGCATTGCATCAATTCTTGACAAATGACAAAACTTCCTTGTTCCAGTCCAGTCAATATAAACGCACAGATGAACTTTTGTAAAGTACACGTCAACCTAGCTCCACATCCACACAGAGATCCCGCCCAACTGAGAAATACGTGGGGCAAACAAAGCCTTCATCCCTCCCATCCTGAGCTCATTGGTGAGACTCCCCCACGGCCACCTCTGACTGGTCCACAGAATTGTCACACAATATGTGAGTAGGTCAACAATCTGACAAAAGTGAAGCGGGATGGGCCTGCGGTCTATGAAGAAGTGGCTCATTTAAGTCTTTGCTATAAAAACTAATCATATTGTTGGGGAGTTATTAACAGATAATTACTAAATTAAAAGTTCAGTACATGAGACGCCCGGGATGCACAGAAAGTGAAACTTACACTATGAAACCACAGCAGGCAATCGAAACTTAAAACCTTAACTAATAAACCTACTCTTTAAACTTAAAACTACTTCTGGCGTCAATAATTGTGTTACTACTGCATTATACGAACGGCAAAAGTGGTGATGCGCGCACTGCCCAATTTCTCAAAATGCAATAAGATGCACTGCTATTAGCTATCTATACCACCCTGGCGCTGTAGCTAAGTTAATACGACAGTGTAGCTTAACAGAAGTTGTAATATGATTAAGGTTGGTAATAAACCAAACTGAGGATTACTGTGTTACGCCAAGTTTCGTATTTCGTCAGAATCAGTTTACACTTTGAAGACATTCGGTGCTAGCTAGTCACATTTAATGGAGAATAGTCTGACAAAGAGGAAACGTTGTCTGTACACCAATATTTCGTATTTATTTATTTATTTTTTATTTTTTTACAGAGTTTCAACAGCGGTGAATAAGCTGGTGAGGAACTAGGTGAAACAGATTCACGCATGGATGCAAAATTGAGCACGACACCAGTAAGTTAGCTAGTAACCGCGGCAACTTGTCAGAAGTGTCAAAGTTTAATGCTAACGTTGATCGAGGCTTAATTTAGCTAGCTAGCCGGGCAGCCGGCGAGCCTGCTGAAGACACCTACCGTTAGCTGACGAGATTTTGTAGCTAGCATTACTTACAGAATTCAACCAGGATATTGGGGTGAGCTTTGAGAGCCTCGTCGAAGTTACTTTTCTTCAGCACTAGCACATCTTCTTCCTCAGCGATCTCAGCCCTGCTGGCCACAGCCAGTGTGCAGATGAGCAAAAACTTCAACATAGTTACTGCCGAGTATTCTTCCTGACAGAGAGGGGTGAGCTGCAGACACGGTCAGCTACGGTTCAGCGGCGAAATTGGTCTTCGGTTTGCTTTTCTTCCTTGTTTAAGGTTGGGAGAGTAGCTGGTATTTTGTGTCTACCGCTACTAACGTGGCATTGCACGCAGAAACCGGAGGGGTCAGCTGTACTGCGCGTGCGCATTTATGAGGCCGAAAGCAGTTCGTGTTGAATTGTGACTGGACCGCGGCGGACTGCACCTGGAAGTGAAAGAGCGGCGCTCCCTGCTCTTTCTTGCAGTGCTTACACATCAGCCCTGAGCGATAACACACATGGACCATGGAAAAAATGTATGGAAAACATGATATCAAACTGTCACCATCTTTTAAACGAACAAATCAGTTTCATTCATTTTTAGCTACGTCGTGTCGTATTCATCTTGTTTATTTATATATGAGTAAAACATGTAAGCTAAGATTTAACCTGGGTGTATACAGTACTCTTTCTGGCTCTTGGCCATGAGGTGAATGCAACTGTAACTGATGCAACCAAGGGAGAAGATATTTTTGTGTTTGCAGAGAGGAAAGGGTGTGAACACTTAACATACATCACATGATGGCACAACAGTAATTAGTGCTATTCACCCATGTATAGGAACCCCAGAGGCTGTCATTTAAAAAGCTAACAAATGTAATTTAAGAAATATATTATTTTTTTTCTAATGTGGGTAAATTGACCTTTTAAGAGAAAGCTTTACTTGAGAGAGTGAGAGACACATTTTAAAACCAGGTGTCAGGCTTTATTACATTTCGCCATCATCATATTTTTCTAATGACCTGTTATTTTGTTCAGTAAAAAGAGGATGTGGTGGTTGTGTTATCTGGTCAATGTATTTTATTCTGTTAGTCCACTTTATCTCAACATAAGAATTAAGATATGTGCAAGTAAGTCTGGCTGTGACACCCCAGGGTTTAAGTATTTAAGCAGTGTGAGCTGAGCATTTAATGTATCAGTACCTTTAGAAGCAGTTCAACAGGTACAGTCAGTGCTCACATCCAGAAACATTGTAGAGCAGGTTCAACTGGTGTCAAACAAGAAAATACTGTATTAAATTCCCTCTATTTCTAGACAGTTTTTAAAATTGTGGACTGATAAATATCTAAACTATTTGATGTTACTTTTTGTAACCCTTTCCATCTTTATGCAAAGTCAGTCTTCTCATTTTTGTGAGACATGGCTCATAATAGCAGATGCTTTTTGGGAATGGAAAACTCAAAATGTTTGAGTATTTTCTATAAGTCATAGCTCATGGTCGCTCTAACCCACAGCTCCAACCTTGTTTCATTGATTGGGCTCCTGATTTGCAAACTCCTGACACCAGATAGCTTTTGTTGATATAATTATGTAAGGGGTTCACATATTTTTCCAACCCTCACTGTCAGAGTTTGAATGATTTGTGTACAGTGTATTGGAAATCATTTGTGAGTTATGACTCCTAATTGATCAGCTGGTTCAAACTCCAAACTCCCATCAACAAAGTGTTACATTGGAAAATACTACTCTCTCAGTGGTCACAAAAAGCCTGTTATTCAGTTTCTTTATGGATCAAACTCCAGAAAATTCCTTCTGTGGTAAATCCTTTCCCTTTGCCATAAAAGCAAACACCACTTTAAGGAATAAATGTACAACTGTGGTCTGCAGACTAGCTGCAGATTATGGTAGACTATTGCAACAATTTAGTTAGACATTCCTACTCATGCCCAGCTAGATTAAAAATGCATCCAGTTATTAAATCTGACAGATGTTTATCATCAAATCAGACTGATATGTGTTAAGATTCTAAGAGACTTTTTGTAGATGCTGGCATCTGTTTGAGTATGATTATACAGTCTCTTCTTGGAAATAGCAATTTTGTGCATGCAGCCAACATCAGGTCTCTGTTCAGCCTTGGACTGTTGATGTTTCATTAAAGGCCCCACAAGTTATCACAAACTTGACCGAAATTGAATAGGATATTATACATACAATTAAGTCTTAACATTGCTATCCTTCTGCATAAAGGCGGAAACTGACTGTACTGATCGTAAACTAACAATCAACTACATTTCAAGAGAAGATGTTTTTATATGAGGGATATCTCATTTCAGAATGAACACATCAGGCAGTTTTTGGTTGGATTTCATGTAGATGGGCTACAGAGTGAGATTTAGGATCAAAAGTTAGTTCAGTTTCCTGGCAACAAGCTCTTCTGCCTGAAGCAGCTGTATTAAGGCAAATTAGTATTCATCCATAGCTCCTTTAATTTTACAACTCTGACTCTGGAGCTGTTACAAAATGTGATATGATATGGTTGCCATAGAATCATGTGGATTATTAATCAGTTAAGTTTGCTAGTATCATGTTTACATACAGTCTTTGTACACAAAGTGTTGAGGAAATGACTGCCGTACTCCGTGGACTGGTGTTTGCTTTATTTAGATTGGGTCAGTATGTGACCTAGCATTCCACATCCAATGCATGTTTATGCAGTAATAGGGTTGTAAAGCATATACTTAATGTAATGTAGCGGCCAAACGTCTCAGTGCACACTTCACACTTTGTTTCCAGCAAGGACAAAAAGACACAGGCCTTCCCTCTCCTTGTTAAATACAAATCAAACATGTCATGAATTTCTGGCACTCCTCAGTTTGACAAAGCAGTGAGCTGTGCGAGCTGATTGGCTGAAACAGTTTGACAGTTTGTCACTTTTGCACGTGGTTTGGCTACACCCTGCAGTCTGTCATACAAGAGAAACTGAGATAGCTTTGTGCCAAAATAAAACTTCTATCAAATTACAACAGGCAATTCTGGGATTTTGAGAACAAATTCACTCTTTATGGTCTTTTTGCTGCACTTAGAGCACAGTACAGCCCTAAAGTAGCTTTCACCATTTGTGATCTTCACACACCCTTTTTTTTTTTTTTTTTAGCTATATCTTTCTTGTTAACTCTCACTGCTTTTGCAACACATTAAATAATTAACTTATTGGTAAAGGGAGTGGTTATCAGGTTATTTTATCAAGAGCAGTTTTTAAATGCAAATACTGCCCTTGCCGACTGCGTTTCTGCAATTACATCTCCTTTTTATTATTTGTTTAACTTTTATGTAATCAGGCAGGTCAGCAGTGAACAATCTGCTGTGTATAATGATAAGAGCTGGTGGTCATTCAAAGAAGATTAAAATAAAACTTCTTGTACTGCTTGCTGAGCACCAAACAGAAGACATAGTCAGCTACCATAGTTGTTAAACATGTAGAAGCATTTAGCAGCTAAAGAGATTGATATTTCCTTGTTGGTAGAGAGCAAAAACTGAGCTAAGAGAGAGTGAAAAGTGACATACATTCTCCAGGTGGCCAGAAGCACCACTCCAAATGAATGATAATATTGATCCATAATTGCTGGATGCATAAATAACTGATTGCTAACGAGTTCACCATATCAACTAAAAAGGTGTTCACATCTTGTTTCCAGAGAAATCAGTTATTGTAGCGGTAATACAGTGTAGAAAATACATTATTACAAGTAAAAGTCCTGCATTCAAAATGTTACTTACCTAAACATATGCAATGTTTAGCAAAATGTACATTAAGTATAAGTACAGCCATACTACCTATTCCGTGAGGCATGATTAGATAGTGCTTTGGGCTAAATGCTACCATCAATATGCTTACATTTTCACTGTGCAAGTGCTAACATATCGATGTTTAGCAGGTATGGTTACCATCTTGGTTAGGATGTTAGCATGGTTAACACTTGCTAAGTAGCACAAAAAACAAAGCTGAGAATACTGGGAATATCTTTAGTTCTACAGGCATTTGGTTACAAATTGATTATTGGAGAAAGTGAAATTTTGGCATCTGATAGTTAAGATATTTCAGAGGTTGACTGATGTGCATTGTAAAAATGTATTGCTTAAAATTTATTTTGTGTGTAAAATCTTGCAGATCTTTGCAAATTAACCACAGCTTTCAGATAAAAGCAGTAGAGTAAAAAAATACAATATTTAACTCTGAAATATGAAATTCCATAAAACATATACTTGTGTGGAGTATTTGAACAAATGTAACCTTCCACCTTCCATCACACTGCCAGAATTATTATAAGTATTTAGTATTTATGTGTTGACATTTAAAGACATTCTATGAATGTTGAAAATTCAAAATAACATCAATCAACTCTGTGTTTTTTGGCCAAGTAGAGATGGACAGCAGGAGATTGACTGAACCAGAAGGATGTAAAGAACTGGCAAAGAGCAAATCTAATTGTTCATATGGATGACTGCACCAGGAAGTTCAGTAATAAGCAGGATGAAATTCAGAGCAGGAGAACAGAATGAAAGATGAGGACACACTGATCGACACACACAGTGCTGGAGCTCATGTTTTGACCATTTGGATGAAGTCATGCCATTAAAGTTAATGGGATTTTAATAAGGATGTTGGCAGAGATGCAGAGAGAGAGGGGACTGACATCCACCTTTAAATACATTTATTCAAAAAAAGAAAAAAGTCTAAGTGCAGTTGCCATGCCAATGCCACCAGTGCAGGCCCCTGGTGTCCTTGAGGTTATTGGAGAAAGGACATTCAGTCACAGGGAGCTCTGAATATGATGTGAGTTTATAATCAACAATGAGGATGCTGATGTCAAAGCCAAAATTACCTGCATGTTTCATTCATAATGGACATTATGTGAAAGGATGTCATTTAAATCTTTATCTTTAAAAAGATAAAAACAAAGAAAACAATGTATTATTTCTTATGGGCAAGCTGGTTCACTTCCAATGTATACATGTCAGAATAACACATGACGTTATTAATATGCACTATGTCAGAGGTGTGTATTCTTTCACAAATTAAACAGACTGTTTCAAGAGTATACTATAGGTGTGTAGTACCTATGCAGTGCCATTAGAATTGTGAAAACCACCTACACAACCATAGAAGTCCTGCAGACTCTCAGAGTCATATTTTGTGAGCCAGTTCCTCCTCAGCTCAAGCAAAGTTGTTTGCTCATTTGCCTCGTGAAAGTAACTGTGACACAACGGGTTTACCTTCCTCTATTGGTGCCATTCCACCCCTCTGCTACATTACCACAAAACTTTCTGTTGTAAGCACCACTTACTATCAGCTTTTTGTGCTGATCACTGCTATAGAGTTTGGTATACATATAGAGTGTGGGGTTTTGTCTTGAAGCTCAGTCAAACACACACACACACACAGTAAAATACAACTGAGTGTGTGAGAGAGAAAGAGACAATTGTAGATAAATATGAAGAATTATATGTAATTAAATCAATATTTGCTGCTTCCCACATAGCAAGGACACTAGAGTGAAGTAAGTAGCATTTGCTCATAGTCTGGTTTTAAATACTATATTCAAGTAGAAGAACCAAATTCTATGGAAATTCTACTTTAAAGCTGCATTTTAATATATTTTTTGACCTCTTGGTGGCAGCAGGACAAACTTAAAGGTCTCTTCTTTTTTTTTTACACTTATCCAGTGTTATTTGATGTTTTGACATGATATAATATATTGGCTTCTTTACTTCCAGCGATCCGTAGAGTGTTTCCTTGACACTTTTCTGTTTTGTAACTTACTAGCTGAGCAACAGAATGACTGCTTGGTGTTGTTTTGTTGAAAAAGTAATAACAACAACAACAACAAAAGTTGGTGTGGCTTGGACCTTCTGGACGAATGGCTGAGGACAGTGATATGCATAGTTGTGACATGAAAGTCATGAGGTCCTGACAACTCGTTCATAGGCACTGTTTCTATTTGCCAATAAGTTGGACTTGTAAGACAACACTTTTTTCACATCCCACACATACAGAGCAATATTAATAGAGAATATTGTATTATATTAGAGCACCTGAATGTCATTCAAAACCACCAGCAAAATTAATAATACTAATAATAACACCAAATGACAAAGGAAATCATATCATTGTATGTAATACAGTTGGACCTGATAAAAAGTAATGCAGTTTCCCAGAAACATCAGCACCTGAAGGTGACTGACACACAGACTTACAATAATAAAAGAATGTAAACTCCTCACTCTTATTTAAGGTTGAGCTGGACCCAAAATCCACATTAAAACACCATTCAACAAATGTCAGAAATTTGACAAATAGGTCATCATTGAATCAAAGGTTAAAATTCAAATAAGCTATTAAAAAAAGATCAAAATTGGAGTATTATATCACAGCTCCTGTGGTTGATCTGATATTAATACCATGTGTTTTTTCTGCTGCAAATGTGTCTCAATGGTGTAATTAAAATATATGTTTCCTTGTCTTAGTCTGGCACAATATTTTTCTTTCAGATACTGTTATTCTCTTTGGCATTAATCTCCACTATCTACACTCATTGCCTGATTTTCAATGTTAAGTTCATGTGATATTTTAAAAAGTAATTCCATCACAGCATCCTATGGGGAACTGAAATGTTCTGCCACAAGATGGATCCATGTGCCAACAACAAACACTGAAACAACAGTGAATGTAGGAGAAAATTATTTACTGCACTGTCCTTATTGGTGCGATGGCACTCTCTAGTGGTAAAAATTGGGAAAATCATACTATATGAATATAAAACAGTACAGTGACTGGTGAAACACTTCATATAAACATATTACTACATCATACAACACTTGCTGAGTTTGTATTTGCTAATTAGAAACCAGATTCAACAACACAGCAATGATTTTTCTCTGAACCCTGTCACATCTGGGTGGACAGGATGCAACATAATTTAACTGTTCAGCTGCTGTGTGTGCATGTGCGTGCATGCACTTCTGTGTGAACAGACTGAGGGTCTTAGAAATTCTACACTAATAAAACATTTGATTAAAATTTGGAAACTTTTGTTTCTGATTATCATTTTGTGATATTCAGTGGATGTCATTTTGCAATGAAGTACTCCAAATTACTCTTTTAACCATTTCCCTCCTCCTTGTCTGTTTATTTGTCTCTTTATGAGCTCCCATATTCCCCAGAATGACATTTCACTTCCAAAACAGTGGATCCAAAACAGCATTTAATTTGGTTTACTAAGTGTAAAAATTTGAACCTCTGTCCATTTTAGAATAATTGTCTCCGTGTCATTCTGAGGTAATACAGAGATGATACCTCCAACCCATCTCCTCTGCACATTGGAATATATGACTGTGCACTGACGTTCACACATTCTCACCATGCATGTAAAAAAATATTTTTTACATAAATATTAACTTTATGTTTAATATTTACATAATGTTACATAACATTTTGTTGACATTTAGTTCTGTATAATCTGTGTATTGTCACACTGCTTTTATTGTCCATAAACATATACTATGTAATATATCATGATACTGTTCTATAAATACCTACATGATCTCAGGAAATAGAATCAACCCAGTGGCACAATAAAATTCAGACCATGCAATTTGGTTCAACAGAATGACCGCAGTGATCCACATGTAATAAGCCTGGTGGTACAACCAGTACAAACCAGTGACAAAAACAATGGTATGGCTATTATATTTATGTATTTTTATGTGATCCTAATTTTATTTTACATCCTCAGTTTTTACTCAGTGTGTGGCCCACATGTTCTCTGTGAGAACTGTGCAACAATTCAAGTGTCTTTGCACTATGGAAATAAAGTCCATCACTGATGTTGAGGATAGCTGATTTATTTCTGCTTACACATCTTTGTAGCTCTAATATCATGACCCACCATAAAATAATTTGTGTGACCAGTAGCAATAAGAAAAACACACCACAAAACAACACAGTAAGGATAAGTGAGACGCCTTTATTAGGATAAAAGATATTTACAACTAATTTAAGAGTCTTTATTTGATTGGCTGAGAACTGTTAGTAGAGATGATGAAGTGTAGATGACAGGTGACACTGGGAAGGGTCGGCACTAATCACTAATCCACTGGCACTGGCAGGTGGTTTCTGACCTCTGGAGGGTGGTGACCGATCTCAGGTTGTTTACCATTGAGCTCAGCATACACAACCGAGCCCTGCTGACACAGAAAACAGGCATTAAACACTGTCAGTGCTGAATCATTTATGATCCTCATACTTAAAGACTGACACACAACACAAAGCAGTTAACACTAAAGCACACATCAATGCTGTTGCTAAGTACCAAGGTGATATTTAGAAGTACATAAGCAGGAACCTGCATGAAATGTAATCTAATTTTAGGTTGTGTTCTCATCCATCTACCTCAGTAATAATCCTCATTTGTACTGGTGCAATATATAATGACTCAATCCTGGAGGATGCTCTTTCCCTATAACACAAACTACAAATTGTCTACTGAGCATCAGCTTCTTGAGAGGCAGACAAACTGTGATAAGGCTACGACTAAACAGCATAATCTGTCATCAAGAACATACACAGATGAAAGAGTCAAACATACTTAGATCATGATGACACATCCTTAGCTTATTTTTTCAAATTCCTTTCTTTAGCTGCCTGGAATGCCATGTAAGGGACAAACAGTGCAGGCGAGAGGGGCTTGCTGGGGGACAGAATGCTGGCTGAGATGGGCTTGGAGGTAATTTGACTGGGCCACAGCGCTGATCTGACTGTGTGATAGGGAAGGAAGCCCCGACCCACGTGCCTTTGTTCTTGTCTGGAAACTTTGACGGCCGTTTCCCTCTCACTCTGTATTATTGGCCTGAAGAGGGTCAGTCTGACCAGGAGGCAGCCAATAATACAGAGTACAAGTAACTTACATAATGTTACCATAAAATTATTAAAAAATATATACATTTTCATTTAAGTTACTGTTCGAATTAATTGGGAAGAAAAAGTTTGTCTGTTTCATCCACAACTAAAATCAACAAAAAGCTGAGTCTGGTCAAATGGAAACTTTCCTTTAAATATCCTTTAAATATTACACAGAGGCAAAATTAAAGTATAGGTATATGAAAACATACTAATCTGCGTATTATAGTAATAGATGAAATGTTAGTAAACTGATGCTTTAAAACACTTCAACATTAGACTTTCTCATTGCATTATACTAATAAACACCATTACACACACCAGTATAATGAGTATATTCACAGGTTATCAGTGGGCACTATTTAAAAATTGTGATGGCTTTGAATGGAGTTGGTACTGTATATGGGTGCTATAAGTATGGGAATGAATGAACCTCCATATGATTTAATACATTATATAAGTCATAACCTGGAGTTCCATGGAGAACTGTATACAAGTGCATTAACAATTAGGCTGAATGGGCCTCCATAGACTTAAATGCAAAATATAACTATATAATATAATTATATACTGCACATGTCATTATAACAAACGTTAAAGTTGATCAGATCAGTAATCAGTAAGAGTTGATTAGATCAGTGATAGCAAGCATTTTGAAATTTGACAGGATGTAAATCAAAAGTATTGAGTATGTACATGTACAGTCAAGCCTGAAATTATTCATACCTCTGGCAAAACTTTTATTCAACCAGTTTTTTCTTGATTGGAAATGACACAGCCGTCTCCCAGAAGATAATAAGACGATGTACAAGAGGCATCATTGTGGAGAAAACTATTTCTCAGCTTTTATTTACATTTGAACAAAAAGTGGCATGTCCAAAATTATTCATACCCTTTGCAAACTGTCACAGTCTATGGGAAAATCTAAAGTTCTATACCATTTCAAATAGTCCAAGCTGTTCTAAAGCATCCTAATTACCCTGATTTATTGGGAACAGCTGTTTTAATCAACTCAACAAGTGAAAAACAGCAGCTCTCTGCAGTTGGTTTGTGGACAGTCATGGCTAAGACAAAGGAGCTCACTGAGGACCTGTGGATGCACATTGTGGCTGCTCACAAGTGAGGAAAGGGCTATAAGGCCATATCTAAATGTTTTCAAGTTCCAGTGGCTACTGTGCAAAGTATTATTAAAAAATACAAGATGTTCCACACTGTGGAAAATCTCAGAGGACTTGGTCGGAAGCCAAAAGTGACACCTGTGATGGCCAGAAGGATAGTGAGCGAGGTGAAAAAGAAAAAAAGGAGAAGCCTTCAACCCTAAGAACACTATCCCCACTGTCAAACATGGATGGTGGGAACTTAATGCTTTGGGGGTGTTTTTCAGCCAATGGACCAGGGAACCTAATCACAGTAAACAGCACCATGAAAAAAGAGCAATACATCAAGATTGTTAATAACAACATCGAGTAGTCTGCAGAGAAACTAGGCCTTGGGCACCAGTGGACATTTCAGCACGACAACAACCAAAAACACACAGCAAAAGTGGTGACGAAATGGTTAGCGGATAAAAACATTAACATTTTGCAGTGGCCCAGCCAGAATTCTGACTTGAACCCAATTGAGAATCTGTGGAGGGAGCTAAAGATCAGGAGCTCATCGCTAAAGATGAATGGGCAAGAATACCAGTGGAGACATGCAAAAAGCTGGTCAGCAATTATAGGAAGCGTTTGATTACTGTAGTAGCCAATAAAGGCTTTTCAATTGATTACTGAGAAGGGTATGAATAATTTTGGTACATGCCACTTTTTGTTCAAATGTAAATAAAAGCTGAGAAATAATTTTCTCCACAATGATGCCTCTTGTGCATCGTCTTATTATCTTCTGGGAGACGCCTGTGTCATTTCCAATGAAGAAAAACTGGTTGAATAAAGTAACGTTAAGTCAAATTTTGGCTTGACTGTATATACTGTGTATATATAGATATATCGATATCTAAAGGGCAAGAACAACATGACCGTGGTTGTGCAGTTAAATACTCACATAGTCATGATGATCACCAGCACCTAAAAGGAAATAACATCATAAATCAAATGAGTGTTGGTATTATGTTCATTCATTGGCTTACCTCAGAGTTATCCATTAGTCATTTGACAGTTAAGATGACGTGGCTGACCTGACTGACTCAGTTGTCCCTCCTCTCTACAGGCCTTTGTTTCAGCCTTAGACTGTATGGCCTCAGCTAATAAATCCTGCCTCTGTCATTTATATCAATATTTCCTCTCACGCTTAGAGATGCTTCTATCAACAGCCCAGGATTTTTTGGTCACTGTTGAACAGGAAAACATTAGAACTCTGATGCACTGCTTGATAAACATGTCCAGTGTCTGGTTGCTGTTCTAATAACAGGAAGCTCGTGTGAGCAGTAACAGGAAAATGGTCATGGTTTTGTAGGCTGGCCTGGGTAAGCTGTCTTTCTATCGGTAATACAAGTTCTCATCTTGGAAATTCTATGTGATAAGACCTAACAGTATCTCTAATGCCATCAGGTTGTGGTAAAAGTTTTTTTTGCCACTTGGGGGCAATACAGCACGCTGAAAACACAACAGTGATATATTAACATCTTATTGGATTGATCTGGTGCACATGTTAGCAAATACTGACATTAAGAGTCATGTTTCTGACCACCTACATAAGTCCATTTTTCACTCTCCTTTTTAGGTCTGTTGTGGTCTCCACCTATTGTTAAGGAAAGTATATGACTAGCTGCTAAATGCTTCACTATGTTCAGTAGCTAGATGTCAAATTTGTAGACAGGTAGTGTACAGTGGGTTCATCAGAACATTCTCCCTGAAAACAGCTGCCTGATGTGACTAGAAATGAGTCTGGTAAGAGCAGAGATCAGTAAACTGAAAGATGAGCCTGAGGGGAACAGCAGAGTAATTAGTGATAATTCTCCTTGGGTTTATCAAAGAAAAACCCCTTTCGCAATTCGTATTCAGTCATTTGATCCATTGCTAATATAAAAATATTCACCAGTGCAGCTTTGAAGATGTTACACTCACCATGTGGTGGGTTTTTGAGCTCGCTGTACACTGTGTCTGTGCCTTTTCTCAGTGGGACTGTTAACATAAAAAGCAACACATTAGCTTGCTTGAACATCAAAGTTTAGTAGATACTGTCTCTTTGGTCTGTCATTAGGAGAAACCTAAAAATAGATGGGTTATGTCACATTCTGTAACTGCCATCTCTGTCCCGCTGGGACTTTGAGCACAGTATGATAAAGGAGAAGGGGCCGGTATCAGAAACCAGCCCAGCAATTAGTTAAACCCTTCCTGTTTATAAGGTCTGCAACGGTTCTGGAAATCCCAGCAGTTATCCCTGCAGTTACAGCAACCTGGAGATGTATTAATCATTGGCAATTAGGCCCTTCCCAGGAAGTGCTGGTTTGTCTTATCTGCAATAAAGGAATGTGGGCAAAGCAGAGAAAAATGCTACTGGCAAGGTGATTTGGAAGAGGGGGAGAATATGCAGCATGGTTAAAAAATAGAGGGACAAAAAGTTAGTAAAAAACTAGGGTTTGTGGGTGAGAAAAAAATGGGTGGAAAAAAGACAAGAAATGGACTCAAAACAAGATAATATCATTGTGTTTGTTTGTGTTTGTGTGTAAACTGTTCACCTCTGGCAGTACCCGCTGGCTGGGGATGCACCACCTCTGTGTACTCCACATCGGGCTCGCTGGACACCACACTGCTCTCCTCGTCATTGGCTGCATCAAATATATGATCAAAATTTGTTGTGAAAAATGCTAAACCCTTTTTAAACTTTCATGTTCATAATAAACACTGAGGGTACAAGTCTGACAAAAAACAATCCAACCTAAAAGTCCTCTTCCTTGTCTTAGCAATACACTTTCAAGGGACTGTATCTCTAGTTAAATGAGTAAAATAATCATTAATGGTATTATAAGCTCAGCTCACCTGCTTCAGGTGGCCTCTCACTCCACACACTGACTGCAGCTCTGACCACCCTCACTGTGAGACACAGAAAGACAGTCATCAGGTCATAACCTGCCAAACCTAGACTTTGCTAAAGTTCTAAAAATTCTGCACCAATCAGAATAAAGACACATACCTTAATAGTAAAATAATGAACATTACAGAGCCACAGGTATACATTTAAGTAGTGTGTTTGAGTAATTCTTAAAGAAATAGTTACAATTTTTGAGACACTCATCAAAAATAAATGAATAACATTTGAAAAATCCATTAATCAACATCTCCAAATTTTGCTAATTAGCATGTCATACCTTGTTTGGTTACTTCATGCAAAAATCATAGTCTAAAATGGCAGGGGAGTCACTTTTGAGCAGAGCCAGGCAACAGTTTTGCGCCACTGGTCTTTATGCTCAGCTAAACTAAGATAACCATTTCAAACTCAAGTCACACTTGAGAGTGGTATCAATCTTCTCAACTACCTCAGCAAGAAAATGACCAACAGTTTTTCCCAAAATGTCAAACTATTTCTAACATGACCAAAAGTCAGATATCAAGATTATATTCTGTTCTAAAAGCAATGACAGAAAGATGAGAGGCACTTTTTGTGGGACATCTTAAGAATCTGGCCCTTAGTTAAAGCAAAACCAGCATCAGCACATTTCAAGTCTTCATCACACACACACACACACAAATAATCCACTGCCTTGTGCACAATGGGTTGTTAATTCAGCAACGGCTGCACAATAAGTTCTGTCAAAAACAACTTCCCAGTTGGTAATGTAATCTCACACACAGCTCATGGGATTCATATCCTCCACCTGCTGCATGCATTCAAACTTGTCTTGCCTGAAACAAAATAAGTCCCACCCTCACCAACACCACCAGTTTTATAAAAACTGACCTCCCCACCCTGCTCAGTGCCAGCAGAGGAAGTTTCTTGCAGACTCCATTGTTTTTTGACTTTTCAAGGAAGTCTCTGCTGTGCATTCCTTTTTTAGGAAAATTTCATGTTGGTATTTTTTTCTTGAACCTGTGCTTATGATGTTTGCACCATTCTGCACATAATTAATGCATGATAATATTAAACATGTTATTTTTACATTATATTTTTACATTAGGAAAGCTTTTACCATATATCAATTTAGCCTACAATGCAATAGCTGGAGCAAAATAAATGGTACTGACACACTTCTAAATAAAACCAATGTCTTTATTCTACAGTGTCTCTTTCAGTCACTCAAGGGATCAACCAAAAATATATACACACATTTCCTGTGATTGTGATAAAATGTATATACAAACTGATCTGTCATCAAGCCTATTTATACATGAACATCAGACCCATAGAGCAGTTGGAAACAAAAAAGGACATGCAATCACACAGACAGAGAACGGAGAAACAAAGGATTAAGACAGTAATGTTAAGTATAAAATCAAAGGCCATCTAGATTGCAGGAGGAGGGGAGAGGGAGCAGTGGGTCCTGGTTTGTATCTAGTCATAAAAATGCCCCTCCTTATCAACGAAAAAAATGTCCAAATCTTACAACAGTTGGCATCACAAGCTGGGAAATTTTTTTTTGTTTCTTTCCATTTTTGCTCTCAAAGTCTTTGCTTAGAATTTTCTTTTCTTTTCTTTGAAAGTTGTTAAAAATTTAAGTCCCTCCTACTGCAGGGCATCTCTACACTGTGGCTGGGATACTGTAGCTGCTCCTGTTGCTGACGTCAGCGGGAAGCGATGCCACGCTATCTCGTATCCCTTTGGTCACTCTCCCCTCAATGCCATCATAGAGTGGCGCTGCGCCTGGAAGAAGATGATAACGGGCGCTCTAAGCAGTTTGCAATGACTGACAATCAGTGCCATGTGCTATGATTGAAATATAGAAGCAGCTGGTACCTTGAAGAGTTTACTCCCTACAACAACTGTATTCTAACAAAAATTATCCTGTTCCTATCTTTACAATACATAGACACAAACATAATGTACATGCCAAAAAGTCAGAGACAGACAAAGACAACATGTTCACACATACAAACATTATGCCTGCATATAAACAAGGTTATTTACAGCAGCATAGACAGTTACATAAACAAAAGTAGCCAGGTCAATACCACATGAGCTCTGCATGCATATTAGAATATAGATCATGGGAGTAAGAATGTATACTGTGGTTACAAAAGGAAACATGCCATGACGGTTGAGGTGTTAGAAATAACTAATTGCTGTTAAGATAATGACTAATGAGGACAGTCAGTGGCACACAGGAGAAGAGTAAAACCAAACTACCTGTGGCTGTGATATAAATCTCTGGACTGTGTTAGAGTCACTGTTAAAGATCCCTCAAAGGCTTTCTGAGAAATGGTGAAAATGCGGTCAGCTAGAGCAGTGAAATCAAGGAATAATCAACTAAACGATCTAAAGCAAAAAAAGAACCAACCAAAAATAAAAACAAAGCAAACAAAAAACTATAAAAATATGATATAAGCTAATAATGCACTTCAACAACCATACTGGTACTTTTCCATACTGAAGCCTTTTAACATGGAACCTCTCTAGCTGCAGCGTATTTGCAGGTGTTCTTAGTTCAAAGTTATGTTTACACTGACTGTATTTAATAAAGGCGCATCATATGTATCATTGAGGCCTAACAAATGTGTTGAATATACTTCCTCAAAAAATCTGCAAAGCAAAAGTACAAAAACATGCATTGCTTACATCCGTGTTTGCTAGCTTGCAGTCTTCTTCCCTGTGTTTTGTTGGGGCTTTTGACTTTTCTTAGCAGGTTATTGCCATGTGAGGATTAATGAAATTGCATGAAACCAGTTGTGCATGACATACAAACAAAAAGGGGGCCCACCTCACGTTTTTTCTTTCCCTTTTTCACTTGAATTCTGCGAAACAACTATTTTTTGTATTATATGACTTGTCTGTACAATTAATTAATGTACAGTTACATTAACATCAAAGTACAATCCTGCATATTACATATTAATACTTGTTCTACTATGGTGCAGTGCTGTAACACTGCAATCTCCCCTCTTGGTATTAACAGATTATTTTGTCCAATTTAAAGGAACAGTTTGGGGAAATATGCTCATTTGCTTTCTGCCTAACACTTAGGTACCAGCTCACAGTATGTTCACTAATATGAAGCTGGGGTCAGGAGACAGTTTGCTTATCTTAGCACAGATTAGAAAAAGGTGTTAAACAGCTAACCTGGCTCTCCAAAGGTGACAAACTTCATCTACCAACAGTTCTAAATGCTCACTGACTGACATGTTCTGTGGTCTGTTTAATCTGTACAAAAAGTGAAGTATAAAAATTTTAATTTTATAGATTTTGGAAGTGACTATTTTTTTGTCCAGGAGAGGTTGCCAGGCAACTATCTCAAGAATGACATATTTTTAACAGCCAGTTCTCAAATCAATGATGTCAGAGCTTTCATGAACAAACCAGAAATTGTGAGTTTTCAATAGGTCTCCATTTGGAAAAGGATTACCAAGTGAGGATTGGTGACAAAATAAATAATTTTTTTTTTTTAAAAAGTGTAAATGTTTATGAAATGTGATCCTAATATCATGCCAATGTCCAACTAATTCCTGCCTGGAAGGTGAAAATTCAATCTAGAAATCTTTAAAAAAGTTGATGTATTTTTTATAGTAGAAATATGCAAAACAACCAGGATGGTTCTTTAAAGGCTATAAATAACAGACACACAACTATCATGGACCATCAGCCATCTATTAAAGCCAGCTATTAAACTAGATACGCTGTCACTAACTTCTACAGTATTTGTCACAGTCAGAGGAAGTAATCGAGCCAACTCACACTGACAATTCAGCAGCTGCTTCTCTTTTACCTACAATTAGAGAGGAGAGGTGAGAGGAGCAGGAGGAAGTAGGCAGAGGAGGTTTTCATACACAGTTAGACATAAGAGGACTGAGTTGCTGGAGGACTGTAGGTCTCTCTACCTCTCTTGGATCTGAAGTACAGCACACTCCCCACCACCAGCACCGACACCACCAGCAGACAAACCCCTCCGATCACCGCTTTCTTCCACAACGCCAGGCGTACTGTACAAACAGAGAGACACACAGGGTAGGGAAAGTCAGTGACACGAGAGAAACACAAGGGGAGAGAAGGAGACACAGTGGCTAACATCTGGGCTTTAGATGTATTTCCTGCTTCTGGTGAAAAAAAGTCAAACAGCAAAAAGAAAGTGAGGGATTAAGAAGTAGATATACTAGATATTATATAGATGCCAAGTATTGCTGCACTGCTGCTGCACTTGGTAACCCTAACCCTCTGATAGGGGGCTGTTCATACTGAACATATATATGCATATATACCCATCAGTCTCACCCTCTATGGTGACTTCCTCACTGCGGACAATGTTGTTGGCGTGGTTGACAGCCTCACAGTAGTATGTGCCACTATGCGCTTTGGACAGGTTGGGGACCTGGTAATCTGTGTTGTTCTTCTCCGAGGTGGTGGTGTGCAGCGGCTGTTCTTTGCCAACACGGTACCACTTAAAGGTGACTGGCGGTGTGCCTTTGGTACCACATATCAGGTAGAGATGATCTCCCTCTGAGATTTCTGGTAAGTGGGGGGTGACGGTCAGAGTCAGGCCCATCAGAGGCTCTGAGAGAGTACAATGTGGAGGAAAAGACATAAGATTAGTCTGATGTTTTAGCATAAAAACCTTATCAACACCCATTCAACATTAGTGATTTATTGAAAGGAGCAGTTTGACATTTGAATTAAATTTTACAGTGAACTATTGTTACGTATAAAGGTCAGGAATGAATTTTAACTTTTAAGCCAAAATGGGTGAGAAGTTTTTAAAGTGATCAGAAAAAAGGAAGTTTGAGCATTTACAATTGCTTACATCTACTGACTAATCTAGACTTATTGAACAGTGGTAATGGGGCAAATTAAAATACACTACTCACATAAAAAAGGAATTTTCAATCCTTACCTATAACAGTAGCATTGAGTCTTTGACTGAGTGGAGCGTTCTTGTGATTATTCTTAGCCTCGCACATGTACTCTTTTATTTCTTCAGGCTTGGTGATAGTGACCGTGAAGAGAGCTGGCTGAGGCAGTCTTACACTGATTGTACCTAGCTGGTCATATCCCTTCAGCAGGGTGTAATTGATCGGCAAGCTGCCAACGTCTGACTGACAGCGGATCTTGAAGGGTTGTCCTAGGACCGCCTTGCCTTCTACTGAGATCTTTGGAGTGGAAACAGAGACTACAGAGGAGAAACAGGAAAATAAAACACACTGAATCCCTGTGGATAAATCCTTTCAAGCAAAAAAAAAAAAAAAGCCCTGTTCAGACATGGAGTACATGACCAAGCTGACTTCATGCTTTCTGTGATTCAGACATGATGTAGGTATATTTTACAGTATGTGAATGCACTGCTTTATTCAGTTACCATTCTTTGGCAACTGGATAGAAAAGAAAAAGGCACAATTCTTGCACAGGATTTGTGCCTGGTTTTGTATTGTTCACAAACTGCTAGGCCTGGAGCTCTGCCTCCTGTGGCCACACACACACCAGCAGATTTTGGAAACAACACAACAAACACTTCAAAGGAACCAAAACAGTAAAGTTGTGAGCTGGAAATCAAAAAAAATTGGAAAAATGCTATAACGCTCCACAGAGCTGAGAGGAACTGCAGATTGAACTGGTAATGAGTTATCACTTTGAGTAAGCCCTTTGATATTACAGACAGTCTTTAACTAGTGCTTTAATTTGTGATTTAATTACTGTTTGGTCACATGTTGTTATAATTTTGCTGGATATTCAGTCATACATCCATGCAGCTGGAATGAATAAACACTATATGACAAGATGGTCTGAATACTGTTGTGGGTGTAAAACCTGTTCTTTACCTTCTCTTTTTCCCACTCTGTGAAGAGTGATCTGACATAACAGAACACAACCTCTGACAGAGGAATGAAACCTCAGCAATTTAAGACCAACTCTTTCACAGTGTTTTATGATTTATTGATTTTATTAGTCGTTTTATTCTTTTTTTATGCATAAGAGATAATAATTTAGTGCTAAGCATTTACATTGCTCTTGACATGGGAATATGGTTACTTGCTGAGGAGATCGATATCACTCTCATACCTGTGTGCTAAATGTGAAGCTGGCTAGCTTATCTTAGCATAAGCATTACCCTAACCTGAAGTGTCATCTTGTATGGACTAAACAAATTAGATATAATGGTAAGTGAGTTTAAGTGGTTATGATAAGTTGTTTTGTTTGTTTGTTTGTTTGTTTTTTACCAGGCTGGGTGTTTGTTGTTTTCAGGCTTTATGCCAAGCTAAGCTAACAGTGTCCTGACTCTGGTGTAATATTTAGCCTAACCCTATACCCTAGACATAAGAGGGTTATTAATCGTCTCATCTAACTCTTAGCAAGAGCATACAAAGCATATTTCCCAAAATGCTAAGACATGCTATGACATTCAATTCAGATTTGCACCACATTGGTCACGAGGTCCTAGAAATAGTGCAAAAGTGATATGGGTGCATTAAGACATAAGACTGACATGTAAAATTGACACATTTATTTAACAAGGTGCCTATTAAGTTCACCCTTAATCTGTGTATTAAAATTTATATCTGAAAGAGGCATTAAGTAAACTTACTTTTAGGACATACAGTCAGGGTTTCACTGCGTTTCACGATGCCCTTGGCTTTAGCTACACAGGTATAGTTGAAATCATACAGCAGGGCCTTGCCAGAAAATACTCCAGGGGCCAAAGGGGTCAGTGGGCTGTCAGGCTCAAGGGTATAAATCAGTTCTCCCCTGTTGAGTCTTTCAGAGGCAATCTCACTTTTACAGGTTAGTGTCATACGTTCCTTTTGAAAGACTTCAGCAGGAGACATGGTGAGAGTGGGCACTGAAAACAACTCTGTGGATACATTTAAAAAACACAGCAAGTCATCATCTGCACTGATATCACTTAATTGAGTAAATGCTGATTTGCATGGAACCCAAAAACAATGTGTGGTAAAAGATTATCAGACAAGTCAAAAATAGATCATTTCAAAAAAATCAATTACTTTAAATGTTTAAAATGGAGTGTAAAATAAATTTAAAAAATGTCACACTTTCCCTTTAACCTTCAATCAACTGATTTAAAAAAAAAAATTATTTCTCATTTTTCTCTTTATCAGTTTATATAAAGTAAGTTAGACTTAATTTATTTTAGTGTTCTCATCTGAAGACACGCCTATAAACACACTGAGCACCAACCTACCTAACCTGCTACCACTAGCTACCATATTCACTTAACACAGACAGTGGCTACTACTACTACTATTACTAGACTGAGAGTAAAACTGGATAGGACTTTCTGGCACAGTACTAAACTGGCTTGAATCATAATCAATAGACAGAAACTACGTAGTGTCTATAGGTAACTATATATGATACATAATAAGAATCTTGGCAGACAAAAAATTACATGTGGAGTTCCCCAAGACTCTATTCTAGGGACTCTTCTGTTTAACATCTACATGTTCCCACTAGTTCAGATTATGATAAACAACAAAATAAGTTACCATAATTATGCAGATGACACACAACTTTAAGTAACCATATCACCAGGGGACTATAATCCAATACAAGATCTGAGTAAGTGCATTGAACAAGTCAATGACTGGATGTGCCAGAATTTTCTTCAGTTAAACAAAGACAAAACTCCAATTGTTTTTGGACACAAGGAAGAATGATTTTATATTTTAGAAACATTAAACTGTGCAATCAACATTTCTGTTATAATGACAAAGTAAAACAGAAAAGTTGTCTGCTGTCATTAATACTGTGGTTTCCAGCTACGAGCAGAAGCCACTCCCTCCCTCCCTCCCTCTTTCTCTCTCTCTCTCTCTCTCACTCACTCACTCCACACTTGGTACCCTCCAAAATCTAAATGAGGATTTTGCCCTTGTCCATTTACTGTATTATATACTGCTGTGGCATCACTGAAATTCATGTAACAATGCTACAGCATTTTAGCTGATGTGCTAATGCTAACAACAAGTTAGCTAGCTTTGTATAAAATGTGCTAATGAAAGATAAATGTAAGTTTGAAATTAAATAAACTTAAACCAACTGATACAAGGAAAAGTATTAATGTCATATATGCTATGGTTTTCGATTTCATTTTTTGTTCTTGTCTGATAACTTTTTACTGTTTTTTGCTCCATATATATAGTCTCTTTATAAGAACACAGTTAATGCATACAATCAATATTCTTAAGATGAAAAACATATGAATAGCAGAGCATGGATTTATATGTACATTGTGCACACTCACCAGTCACTAAAACTGTCTTTGCCGCGACTTTTGCTACATTTCCCATCTCTAATCTGCACTCGAAGTCCCCAGGTTCACTTGCTAGTGCGACTATGCTGTGATTGACTTTGGTGTTTCCACTGCTAAGAAGTTTGATCCCCTGGCTCAGGTAGAGGTGGATATTGTCAGGCCTGGCCAAGTTTCTGATGGTGCACAGGATGTTGAGAGGGTCTCCTTCATAGATCTTGGTCTGAGGGAAAATCTCCAAAACTGGTTTGATGGAAAGCTCTAAGGAGGCAAGATCAGTGAGGGTAAGCAGGGTAAAGAGGTCCAATACTTTGAAAAGTAGGAATTTCAAAACAATACTTGCCTTCAACTGAAACAGAAAGAATGTTGCTTTCATTTGACATGAATGAGTCTGGCATTGTGATGACAGTATATTTACAGTGAATTCCGTGGATGCCAACTCTGCTGAAGCGAAACTTGGTTTCAAAGTGGTTGGTGTTGACCAGACCCTCCCTGAGCACATTGTTGCCCTCATGTAAGTAGAAGAAAATGGAGCCTGTTTCACCGGGTGCTGTACACGTGGCCATTATCTCCTCCCCTTCACTGAACACATCCTTGTCAAGATGGAGAACTGGTTTTGACAAGCCTGGAAACCCAACATGTCAGAAATGTGCTTAGAATTTGAAAGAAAAAAAACCCCACTGAAATAGAGCTATCCTCCTGCTTGTTGCACCCAGCATCATTCATGTAAAATTTGAAGTAATTTTCAATCATGCAAACATGAGATTTAGAATTATGGATGTATTAGTTACATTATTATGGCCGAAACAGGTCATTGTAGAAAGGCAGAAAATGAAATAAATAAAATAAAATAAAAATAAAGAAAAAAAATCCAGGGATCTGTGTTGTTACTCCACCAGATCCCATCATTTTAGTGTCCTGCAGACAGATGTTTAACACATTTTAAAAACTGTATCTCTTTAGAGCTCTTAAAATGACTCCCAAATGTAGCCTGCTAATTTTATCAGAACACATCCAAATTTACCTGAGCTTCTCAAATCACAACAAACCAACCTGTTACTGTGAGTTTTTCAACCCTGCTGTTCATCTCTTCGCCCTTGATGTTGATCCTGCAGTGATATTTGCCAGTATTGGAGACTCTGGCATCGGGCAGCGGGTACAGAAGATCCTCCGAGGTGCTGGAGTTCTTGGTGTAGACTTTGTTGTTGCCCTTGTATATAGTGTACTCACGACTCAGCACCTCCTGCCCGAAGCTGCTGACAATTGCCTTGCATCTCACAGTCACATTGGTCCCCCGAACCACATCAGTACTGGGCTCAATGGACAGGGTGATGTCTCTTATCGTGAATACTAGAGTGAACAAAAATAGACAGTACAACCTTCTGTGAAGCAGAATTCAATTAAAAGATGTGTGCAAAGTTACACTGTGTTCAGGTTCATTAGCGTTAGCTATATAAACAGGCAGGATTTATGGTTTTCTGATGTTTTTTTTGTTTGTTTTTTTTAAATAAAATTGATCCACATT
This sequence comes from Lates calcarifer, assembly GCF_001640805.2. Lineage (NCBI taxonomy): Eukaryota > Metazoa > Chordata > Actinopteri > Centropomidae > Lates > Lates calcarifer. The sequence goes on along the minus strand of NC_066837.1, from coordinate 26,928,950 downwards.
TTGGGATATGGCTAAGCAGCTTCCTTGCTGAAGGTTAAGTGAGAAGATCAACACCACTCTTATGTCTGTGTATTAACAACAGAGCTAGATTTGGGAGTTGATTAGCAGACGTTTGCATAAACAGAAACTCAAGAGAAATACTGTAGTTTCAACACCTAGCTTCCTGTCAAACCAAAACCTGTTGTTACATTTTGGTCACATATACAGATTTAACAAAGGAGACACAATATTATGTTAATGATTTAGCTTTAGAGATGCTGGTAGGTGGATTTTTGAACTTTGAACAGAGCCAATATAGCAGTTTCCTACTGCTTTCAGTCATTATGCTAAGCTAAGCTAATTGAATCCCAGGCTGTAGTTACTGTAGTGGTATTAATCCTCCCATCTAACTCTTGGCAAACAAACAAACAAAAACCAAAACAAAACCAAAGCATATCTGCCACAAATATTTAGGATTCTGGTTGGATGATTACAAAATATCTCTTTATGTCCTTACATAGCTACCCTCCTGCAAAATCAAAATTTTGTTGTCACACTTGGAAATTTATACATGCTTCCTCTTGACAGTATTATTAGCAAATTAGCTACCATAACTATGCCAGTGACACATAGCCTCTAATCCCGTCATACAGCCAACCCATAAACTGCTGCCAGAAGCTCAGGCAAAAATTGATCATAGGCAGGCTAGTCTGCTGCAGTTCTCTCTCTCTATGGGTCCACCAAACAAAACAATCCATGGATTAAAACTCATCTAAAAACCAGCTGCATATAAAAATCTGACCACAAAACTCCACTTCTCTGGAACCTTCACAGGCCAAAAGCACTTCATGATCTGACTCCACAGTATATGTAAGATATGCTGTCAGTATACCATCCCAGCAGATCTCTCAGGTCACAGTATTTACACATGTAAAGAAAGCATCAGTTTGCTCGTTGATCTTAAACTTGCCCCACTGCTGTTTTTTAAAATCCAAACTAAACACCTTGCTTTTCAGGTGAGCTTTTCCTTAATCGAACACACTGTACTTATACAATATGTGTGCTTGTATGTATGTGTGCATGTATTTACATGGATGTTTCAGTGTGTTTCTGTGTGTAAGCACATTTTTGCTGTTTTATTCCATTTGTTTATGTAAAGCACTTCTGTATGAAATGGTGCTAAACATAGGTGATTTCTGCTTTATATTTTTTTCCCACTTTGTGATTTTTTATTATTGTTATTATTATTTTTACAGTGTTTCTGAATTTTCCATTTGCTGACTTGCAGCATTATGGATATATAGATGTTAGAGTCCTCTTCGTCCTTGGTCATTTGACACATGTAGTTCTCTCTTTGATATCTCTGTTTCTGTTTATCTTGATCTCCCTGTGAGCTCAGTAATTGGAAACATCCGTCACATACATTATATATGTCTATAAGATGACTACCCTTATCCTGATGAAAGCAAGAAGTGCCCACATTTATATACAGAAAGACTGCAGTGAAGTCAGTGTGCAGTTCTCCCTTCCTTCCTTTGACCTTTTACATCCACACAGTTTGCATAGACTGAGCAGAATTTCCTTTTAATCACTTCCCATTCCCATTCAAATCAGCACTCTTGAATGGTCATTCTTCTGGCATATTTGAAATGACTATCACTGAAATTTCAGTGCTAACAGTTGCCATAGGATTGTCACTCAGGAATCTGGTCTGTTACAACAGAATTGAATCATACTGTTGTCAGCATCCTATCTGGGTATGAGACTCATACAGGAAATGATTGTGTGTATGACTGTAAAATTCTTTGGTAGTGATCTGATGTTCACAAAAGGTGAGTCTATGTCATCGGCGGGGCCTCTGTGCATCCTGGAACTGCTTCCTAAAGGGTCTTGACATCAATGGGCCTCTGTGATCACTGATCTTACAGGTATAAATTCACCTGGAAAAGGAAAGGACAGCTGACCATGTCGCTGCTTAAGACAACAGTGGTTATCTTTGGGATGTTCTCAGCCCCATTGTCCCTGGAATGATTATGGCAGCCAAACTGCGTCATTCACACAGCCACATGTGAACACTTTCATAATCACCTGAACCAGTCCCAAAAGCTGGTTCACAAGTATAAACAGGTGAAATCTAATGAGTGATTCTCGGGAGAGATTTCATATCCATTAATGTAGACGTGACTCTCCAAGACTAAAGGAGCAACATTTTGTCTTTTAGGATACATTTCAGCAAAAAGCCTGTACCCCAGTCTCATGTGCCTCCACAGAGTAAAGCACTTTTAAGTAACTTTTAAAAATGACAGCAGTTTAGTTTTCCACAGTGTAACTAGAGACAGAAAGCATCTGCACATGTATGTCAAGCCTCCCCACCAGATCACCCATATGGTTGAGTATTAGAGACAACAGGCTGCTATTGTGACTCAGAGTGAGGTGTTATGGGGCAGTAAACAAACCTGGAGAAATAATTTTGGGGAAAAAAAGGCAGGAAAGCACTTTGTTAGACAAATGGCCCACTCAGGGGACCTATCAGGATTTCAGAGCCTGCCGGATCTGGCCCACACACAGTATCATTCAACAGAACCTGGCAGGGCTGGTGATGAGAAAAAATCTGCTGTGTAGGGGCAGAGATTTGCTACAGGCTCTGGATACAACATGTGAGTCATGGTAGGTACATGCTGAGTATTTACCACTGTACTTCAGAGGGAAATAATGTACTCTACTATATTTACCTGACAGCAATACTTACTTTTCAGATAAAGACTTTACATAAAAAGCTGTATTAAATGTAATGTCTGATCCAGTATTTTATAAAGTGACAAATAGAGAAGCAATCAAAAAAAATTAAAAAATACATATTTGTGCAGAATTTTTTTCCCATAGTCTACCAATCATCTCGTAATCCCTTACACTCCATATGTGATCCTAGACTGGGAGTCATTGTACTCCACCTAACTGTATTAAAAGTAGACCAGCCACAATAATACAAAGCTTCATATGCACTGATGCATCAGCAACGATTTCATAACATCATATATTATAATAAATCAGTCACAGGAACCATTTTTCTACACAAGTACTTTTGATACTGTAAATATATTTTGCTGATAAGACATCTGTCCTTGAGTAGTATTTGCAGGTAAATGCAGGACTTGTACATTTTTATATTATTGCATTGATACTTTTACTTTAGTAAAGGATCTGAGTACTTCTTCTTCTTCCACCACTGTGTGGAGTGCATCCATATAACATGGCCAAAACTAAAAATTTGAGCAATAGAGTGGAGATTTAAGGGCCAATGAAGCGGTGTAAAAAAAAAAAAAAAGCTCCTTGCTTTAAAGAGTAATGTCAAAAAAATGGTTACTCATATCAAAAGTGTGTGTATTTTATGCTTTGTCTTTAATTAAGAGGCCTTTTCTGACACCTGAATTAGAAAGCTCTCAAAGCTCTTTACTTGACTATTTCCTCACCTCAGTACTTTATCATGTTACTATTAAGATACTGGATCATTAGAAAAATAAAAACCCTCAAATTTACCAATGTGAGAAGAGATTATAAATGTCACGTGTGAAGCAACCACAACTTTAAGAAACCTATTGAAAAAAACAGAGGCATCCATACAGCCACTGAAAACCTGGACCTGCTAATTTGGCCCCAGCTCAAACTAGATGTCCATCTTTATTCCAGCTGATCTGTACTGACTCACGGCTTCCATCACCAAGCTGGACAGGACAGGGAGGCGGGTGACACTTCCTCTCACAACTTTTCCACCGTACCATGACCAACAGTGAGAAAGCTCTGATAAAAACAGGACTTTTCCCACTTACTGACTACATCTCTGTCTCAGCTTTTTCAGTGTATTTAAGTGGCTGACTGAAAAATATCCTCAAAACCCAATATCTTTGCTCACATGAAAAGTAAGGCAATGACGCTCCATAACCACTGGCTCTTTTTAGACTCCACCCTCTGCTACAACCAATGACAGTTCTATGGAAGATACTCAGTGCATTATCTCTATATGTAAAGACAAATCTAATCCTACATTCACTGTAGAGATGAATGCATGCTGATGCAGAACACAATCTACTTACTTCTTTGTGCGTCCACCATTATCCCAGGATGGAAGTCTTGGAACAAGATAAGAAAGCACCAGATTAGATACAAATCTACTGATCTCCCAAAAATAAGAAATCCACAGTTCCTATAGAAGAAGAGAAAATGTCAGGAGTCTTACAGCTAGACAGGAGTGTGGAGGTGAGCAGTAGTAGGAGGCCCATCGTGTCTGAGAAACACTGAGGCTCCTGATGCCGCTGGCTGTCCTAGAGGTTAACTGGCTTATGACGAGGCTGAGTGAAAGGTGGTGTGTGTGCGTGTATGTGTGTGTGTGTGGGGGGGTGATTTGGATCTGATGGGTGGGAACAGACACTAATGTGGTGCTCTACCTCAGCCAGTGGTGGTGGTTATCACTTCGAGCAGCCGTCGGCTTGGCTTAATTTGACAGGAAGTGAGTGTTGTTTCCTCAGGATGTTCATGCCGCCCGGCTCTTTGCTGTTGTGGAATGTTCTCCTCTGGTCTCTGTGTATATATGTGTGTGTGTGTGTGTGTGCATGTGACTGCATTTGCGTGAAATGGTAGTCACAATAATAATGTACTGCTTGGGGTGCAGTAGTCAGGCCTTTGACCTCTGCTGTTGCTGGTAGGGCTGAGCAGGTAGAGAGGAGAACAAGACAGGGACAACATTCTTTGTGTAACAAAGCACATTTCCTGAGGTGAAGATAATAGTTTAGCTCAGCTACTGAAAACTGTTTTCACTGACAGATATCTGAGCCTGGCTCTTACAGGACACATGTAGGCGGAACTATTTTCACTGTTACACATACTTTCCAGTATGAGATAGGTGTACCCTTGGTGGAGCACTGAGAACGGTACCTTGACCTCTGTGGTTGGTCAATGACATGATTCAATATTAGACCTAACCTGAATGAAATGACCTCCATCTATTTAATGATAAAGTGTTAAATATTACAAAAATACAGCTAACATCATGAAATACATAACGATATGTAAGTATTTGCTATAGCTGATTGAGGAGAGAAGAAAAGTTGAAACTTCAGTTCTTTACTTGCCAAGAGCTGCCTCTAGCAGTGGAAAGCAAGCACGCTAACCAGCTAGCGTCTGGTCCTGTCTCTTCATACCACTTTGTGACAGTAAATGGTAAATGGTACTGTACTTATATAGCGCTTTTCTAGTCATATCAACCACTCAAAGCGCTTCACATTACATGTCACATTCACCCATTCACCCACCCCATCCACACAGCTCTAAGCACGAAGCGCTTTAACATCCACACCCAGTCACACAACGTAGGGTGCAATGTGGGGTTCAATATCTTGCTCAAGGATACTTCAGCACGGGCTGGAGAAGCCGGGGATCGAACCGCTGACCTTCTGATTAGTGGGTGACCCCGTCTACCTCCCGGTCTACTCACTGTAGTGTCCAGTCTGCCCTCAGTTCAACATGAGAGGATGAAGAAGTAGCGCTACCCAGACGTCTTGTGAAGGCAACAGTGGCTGAAGCTGTTGGGAAGTAATCAACTCTTTAATATTAACAATGGCTATGCAACTATAGCAAAAACTTGCATGTAACATCTTTAAAACAGAAAATCTAATAAATACATTTCACATGTGAACTTTTCATTTTGTTGTCTGTTGTTAATTCTGTTGTTGGGGACATACACAAATTTTGGTTTTAAAAAATTATTGCTCAAATAAGGTGTATTTGATTTCTCCCAACAGTGTTCTGAAGATCAAATTCAGTATGTTGTTTTTGAGGAAACAATTCTTTATTGATGCAGGTTGGAAAATCAGTTTAATCATCTTTAAAATCAATTTCTTAATTAGTTAGCCCTCAAAACATAATCTTCATTTTTTAAAAAGCCCTCATAAAGTTAGATTATATTGATGGATTAGTATTGATGGATATGGATGGATATGCCAGTCACAGACAAAGTCTGGTGTTGTATTTGGTTTATTTCACTGATTTTATCTCCTGTTCTTATAAACCACAGTCAGCAAAGCAGTCTAAAGTCACAGAGACAAACCTGATTGTTTTCATTTTTCCTTTCTACTTTGTTAAAGACTCTTCTTTCAGATCTAAAATCTTAAAACTCAAAGCAGGATACTTAGAGATGAATGTGTGTCTGAGCAATGGCCTGACACCAAAATGCACTATTTTGGCTGAGACAGTGAAGCAGCTGAGGCCTGCTAAACCACAAAGAGTGCTAAACAGCTCAGCGACAGAAGCAATGGTGGAGACTAACGTGGTGACTGCGACTGCAGCCGCTTATACAGGCTGTATGGTGTGTGTGTTCCCAGTTGACTTTGAGTCCACAAGTTCACTCTTTCTGCGGGGGAAAAGCAAAGCTCGGGATGTCTGATGCAGAGGGGTACAGTGGGTGTGGCAGGAAAGAAAGGAGGGGGCGGCTGTTGGGGTATGTTGGTGATGGAAAGAGGCATGGCAGGAAAGACTTAAGTGCAGTGAGTGTGAGTATGTGTGTGTCTATGTGTGTGTGTGTGAGGGTAAGGCTGTCCCCACTTGTTTTTTTCCTGCCACCTTACTGAGGCCATGGCAAACAAAATGCCAGCAGAATTAAAAACATACAATTACAAAACAGAAAGAGAAAAAGGATTTAAAAAAGCTAAATAAGCAAAGCTGCATCCCCAGAGGCACGTCCATGGTGATACTGCACAAAAAAACAAATACCCCCCCTAAATAAGAAAGGCATCAGCACCACAATGACACTTATGTCGACAACTTCCATGACCTCTGGAGTGGCACTGAACCAGGTCATGTGACCAACCTGACCTATCCACTGCGCTGCAGACGCTGGGGAAGTGGGCAGTTGCTCGACAGCAGTTTGAGGTGGCTCACAAAGTACCTGAGCGAGACTTAGGATGCTGACTGAAACGTGTGCATGTCAAGAGCCTCGGCTGCATTTATGCCTCCCACTAACTTTGTTTAAGAAAATCAAACCAAACAAGTTCTTTCCAAATGAAAAACAGTCCAGACTGTGGGGTGGCAGGAGACCTAAAACCTACAGTGCAGCATGCTCTGATGGTGTCTTGACTTAAGATAAGAAAGCTGCCCCTTAATGTGGGATGACCGGGGCCAACCTCTTCCTATTTTCCAGAAGCCGGAAAAAGTTCAACCAGCACGCAAGAGCCAAAATAAACGGAAGATGGGTTTTTGGGACCAGTGTGCTTGTCTGACGTGGGTTAAAAAGGTTTGCAGAGCTTCTTTTGCTGTCTTTTGATTCCCCATGGGGAGGATTTGTGTGATGAGCAGAACATTTAGACAACTACAGGAAAATCAATTTAATTGATATCTTTCCTGTAACTGATGTTTCAGGTAGGTGGGGTAAAAATGCACCCATCTGGTCCAAGTATATACACATATGAAAGAAGTACATTGCTGTGAATGGAGATGGGTATGTTTGTATTGCTGTAGTGTGGAACCTCAGGGCACAGCAGGTCAGGGTTCTGGGCAGTTTTGACCATCTTCAGCTGTAGATGGCATGCCATCCTGCTATCGCCTTCAAACTGAGGCTGATAGCTAATGTTGCTATCGAGGAGAAGCTTGAGGCTAAATCATGGGAGGTTTTATTGCTTTGCAGGGCAGGCAGGCAGGTACTGCAGGCTCCCCTGTAGGACCACATGCTTCGTTTTTATAAATCTAGATCTCCTCTCACTGTGCTAGATATAAGGGTATGTATCATCCTAGAGGCAATAGACGTTTTCCCTTATTACAGGTGATAAGTTAAAAAACAAATAAACACAACAATGGGGCTTGCATGGAAAATATGACTATGTTTGGCACGCTGGGGTCAGGGAAGCAAGAGGGAGAGTTCTAACATGGGAGCAGGCGTCGTTTTTGGGCATCAAGTCCAAGGCTATGAAGACCCACTGTGGGGCACATCTGTGCTATAATTCATTTTAACACACACACACGCACAAACACACACTCATCATGACTGCCTGGTCGATGTGTCAGGCAAGAATGTGCACAGTCCAACATCACTGGGCGCATCCTTACAAATGTCTCGCCGGCGGTGCAGCAAAGTAGCAAAACTCTTGTGTCCTTTAGCTGAGAGTCGGCCATTAAAATAAATTTATAAACACACCAGGGTCCAGCGGAGGGCGAGTTCGTGTTTCCTGCACCAGTGAATGTGTTTAACACTGTGTGTGGTCCGGTGAGAAGCCCCTCCCTCGCCATGTCTGCTTTGGGTCACAGTTCGTTCAGGTAGTGATGCTATCACTGTGCGACGAGGAGGAGCCCTGGTGATCTGTGGGTACCACTTCTTTAAAATAGAACCTCTCTTCTTCTGTATATGCTATTTAAATATACACACTCCTCTGCACAGCCAAGTCTACAATCATTAGCTTCATAATAAGAATATGATTAAACAATGAGAATAATAATAATAATAATAATATATATATAGTTGTAGCAGTTTTTGTCAGCAGCCATCACTAGAACATTCAGGGTGGTAATTGCATATGTACAACAAAAAAGTCATTTACATCCTGGAGCTTGAGGCTCAGGGTCAGAAGTCATATATGGTGGTTTTTGTGGGGAGGGGGAGGGGTGATGAATGCTGGTGTGTTATCTGAGTCTCTTCTCTGCTGAGTAGATGGACATGTAGTAGTCATTGCTGCCTACTGCCAAGTGGGGCTGGAGGGAGACAAAGAGAAAAGACATGTTAGATAATCATGGCTTATGACGTGAAATATGATGTGTGTCTTCACACACAAAGCCAGAAGAGAAAGTCTAAACTCTAGCAAACACAATGTGCTGATGGCATCCTATTTGGAGTATAATCCATGCTATAGTTCCTTAACTAATGCAGTGGTAATGTAACAAAGCTTAAAATTCTAATAAAGCATTATAAAGTTATCTAATGCTAACTTCAGTGGCAGTAAAAGACAGGAGTTTCTGAGCAGAGAGGCTAATGTGTTTGCTGCATGAAATGCCAGAACAAATTAGGCAGTTCATATCAAACTTTAAAAACAGTGTGTGTTGGCAAACATTCTACTGAAAATAATAAAAACACAACCAAGGCTTGGTCTATAGTTATCAAACCTCTGAGTATCAATCAGTTCAAACTGGGCAAAACACTCACAGACACAATGTTAGTCATACTTTTATGATTAGGAGCAAGGTAAAGTTACCAACAACTTGTGTCTCAGGCTGAACACGCGGGTGGTGCTGAGGCGTGCTAACAGCTAACTGTTGCAAGGAGATGGCTGCAGAGTGAGTGGTGGATCTATGTTAAGGGGATTATACATGCTAGTTGTTTATGATTTTCTCTAAAATATACCTTTTAAACACGATCATATGGGTTTGTTAGACAGCAGTGAAAAGTAACCTGGCATATTTACTTGAAGTTGAAATCACAGATTCTTTTGGCCAATGGAAATTGGAAATGGCAAAGCTCTAGAAAACACTTGCATACTCCCACATCAGAGACATAGAGCAACATTAGCATTTATCTGGAGTGATGTTTGTCACTGCCTGTAAATTCAATATTCATTATGATTTTAGCTCTGTTTTGTCTCCTGCTAAATACTCCATTATGTTCTCCAGTTGCTAGCTAGTTAATAGTTAGCAATAGTTTGTTGCTTGGTGCTGGGTAGATTGCATAGAGTGGGTTTATCAGGTTTTCACTGAAAGAGCTACCTACTTTGGCCAGAGACGAGTTTGATGAATGTGGAGTTACACAGAAAACCAAAATAATTAGCTACAGGAGGCTGAAAAGCTTTGTAGAGCTGAGGGAAGCTCAGTCCCCTTTCACATAGTTTCTTATATGAAAAAAATCGATGAGAGCAGCTTTAAATCGCATACTTAAGTGTAATTGTGAGGTACCTCACTTGAGTGTTTCTATTTTCTGCTCCCTTATACTTAAACTCCAGTAGTTTAGTAGCTATGTTTTACTCCACTACAATTTATAAAATATCATACATTATCATAGAGCCCACATATAACACTACATGAATTCTGTCGTCAACAGTGATCATCAGTGTTTGTTTACCCAGTTAGGATGGAAGGCTAAACAGCTGATGGCCCCAATCCTTTGTCCCATGAAGCCGTCATAGTACTTTATGTTGCTGATCACATCCCCGTTAGCGTTGTAGACCGCTATGAACTGGTTCATCGATCCACTGGAGGGCAAAAGATAAAACCGAGAGAGAGATAGAAAGGAATGAATTGTGGAAGAATGTCTCAGCTGTAAACATAACATAAATCATATCTTGTGTGTGGTGCATGGGATTTCTTTTGTGGCAAAATTGAACCTCATGGGTGTCGGGTGTATTGTTCAGCTATATATTTTTTTCTGACTCATTTACAGATGGTCAGTGCTATCATGAATCATCTTCCCTATGTCAGTTTGAAGGTAAACACAGAATCAATATCTCTGCCCTTTATTTTTTTAGTACTTATTTGGATGAAGGACACAAAGAACAGAAAACCTTACAGGAAGAATGACTCTGTAGGATCTGACCCTAAAATGAAGAACAATTAATAACTTTTTCCTACAAAACAAACTCACCAGGCGAACAGGTTAGCCTGCGGGTGGATGTCCAGAGCAGTTAACCCCTTCACCGTCTGCAGCACATTGATGGAATCTGGTGTCCGTGGTTCAAAGAATCTGACGTCTCCGTTAACACTGGTGGAGAGCATCAAAGTCAGCAGGGTCAAACAAACAAAAAAACAGAGTTGCAGAGTTCACATCTTAGTAGAGAGAGAGAGAGTGCGTACCTAACACTGATAATATGTCCATCTGTCTCCTTCTGTAGATGAGCTTTGACCACCCAGGCTCCGTGCTCCCTGTAGGTCATCACCCGACTGCAGAGACACAGGACCATGACAGACAGAACAAATGTCAGTTATGGTAATATTTAATCAGGTGAGCTGACTGTAACATATGGGAACATTAGAAAAAAAAACACAATTACAAATAACAACAGGAAAAACATGTAAGTAAAGTAACAACAAGTGAATAAAGCAAAATGGGGCCAAGACTGTCAGACAGTCTCACCATGTCATCTAATACCACCCGGTTTCCCTGTGTAATTTTCACTCTTTGTATGATGTTGTGAAAAAATGCCAAAGTGTAAAATGTAGACTGACTCCTATCTTCAGGCTGTAAGCTACATGACCATGCCATATTATCAAACTATCAACTATCAAATTCAAAGGGCTTCAATGGCACGAACATATTCAGTTATATCCAGTATTGCAAAAGCCTTGTATCAATGCTGACATAACATTGCAATATATTCAGAACACTGCTGAGGAAAGAGACAAGAGAAAACAATACATGGATATAATTTCTAACAATTTAGAAAATTCTGTGCTCTGAAGTCTTATTAGCAGCAGATTTAACTTTTTAAAATTCCATTTAAAAAAACAGTAGAATAATTGGGAAGCTGTAAAGTATTTTGAACTGAATTAAACAGTGTCTGGTGAGATGTGTGAGAGGGAGGTTATTAAAAACAAACACCACTGTGTAAAATACAACAGCATGTTTCCCTATGTATGTAATACAGTGGAATAACCACTGGGTGGCACCATGTGATCATGACTGAAAGAAGCAATAACTGCCTCCTCACGTGGCTGACATGGCTTCGATGCTGAAATGAAAGTCCTCTGTAGTACCTGAATCACCCACATCCCATGTTAACACTGTACATTCTGACTACAGGTGTGACAGGAAGTGCATCTCTAACTCTTGGTGACATTTTTTTTTCTTTCCCCTTGCACTGAAGACAAAAAGTACAAACAACAGGAATGGACATCAAATAACAGCATTTCTTTTTTGCCCGACATACAGGCTAATGCCAGAAACACACTTGTAAACTGCTGTGTGTTTACCATACAAAACCCTTGACATGTCTTTCAACATACTCTAAACATGACCAGTCTACAAATCCTGCATGAATCTCAGGGAGTGCAACATAGGTGCTGAGAGATGTAACTACATGCCTAAGGGGAACTATTAAATTAGCTTTACTTAAAGATTTATGGGCCACTTCATGGTTTAACTGCTTTGTTTTTCCCCTTTGGGACTGAAATTAAAATAATGTTTAACCAACTGGGGGGGATGGAGTGCCACCAGGGTCCATTAAAAGAGGTGCCAACCCCAAAGGGAGATTTACAGCATGCTATATATGATAAATATAGATTAGAGAAGTGAATAATGCAGGACACTGTAGGAGTTAATGCCCACAGACACTGTGTGTGTTGTTGGATGTATTTAAACAATGGTGAGACAGTAGAAAAAAGTAGAAAAACAACAAAAATTGAACCTTTTCTATGATAAGATCAGGTCAGGTCAGGGGCTGATTTGAGAGCAAGACAGTGTGTGTTTTACCATTCATTTGGACCCATTCTCCTGTCGAAGACGCGTACAGATCCGTCACCCAGACCGGCAACGATGAGCGAACGCTGGGAGTCACAGGACAGACTGGTCACACAGCTGTCTGCTCCCGTTGGGATGTCCTGGTGGACACACATGCACAAATACACATAGAAATCGCTATGTAACGAAACCTGCCAAGGTAACACTGTCGTTACAACACTAATTTCACAATAAACCTTCTTTGAAATCATCAATCATGTGCTCTGTTGACTGTTGGCTCATTTGATGTTGGACCCAGCATCAATATGCAGCCACTGGCTAGGCTGGGCCATTTGTACTTGTATTAAGTCCATCCATCAAGACAACGATTAGCTCACCATGGACCATTAGATGTGTAAAAACAAAGAAAGAGGAAAAAGAAGAAACCACACTCTGTGTTCTGGCTTGGCCACAGATATCCATTAGTCTGCCAGAACAGACAACTGCATGAATATCCTGTAGACTGAGTGCATGAAGCTGACATGTTGAAAAACCAGAAGATCACAGACACGATTTGATTGTGTTTTGGTATCACCAGAGTTCTTTGCATCGTTTTTGATGAATATGATGATAATACAGTTTTAGGAATAGCTTTGACAAATAATTCAGACGATGTTCATTTTACTCTGAAATTCCCAAATATATAGATTCAAGATCCCGCCCCACTTTTAGACCAATGTTAATTTACACTGAGATCTGAAATGACCTGACAAGTCTATTGAATATCTTTGTTTACAAGGATTTTATTGTTATGTATTTAGTGAAATTCATAAAGCTCAAACACGTTTGACTATTTCTGCCCCATGATTGCCCCGAGGAAAACAGGCCACTAGCTTGGCTCAAAATTTAATAGTAGTAATTGAGTTGCAACTTTGTTACATGCATTCACAATGTCACAGATTTTAACAAGTTAGGTGACATGTTTAATTTTGCTTTATCATGTAACCCCAACTTCAAAAATGTCCACACTTAGTTATTCTTAGAAAGAGTTGTGTAGGTGACAATACAGTTTAGATGTGGACTTTTCCCATAATAACGTAACAGAATGTTCTATACAGAAAACGAAATGCATCAAACTTAAGGAAAGAAAGGTAACAAGAAGGAGAAAGAAGGTAAACAGCAACACTTTCCCAGCACATACAACAATTCCCCATCTTCCCAGACTCTAAACAATTTTCTGATCAGTTCACAGGATTATCAGAAAACAAGATGTCAAGACTATGATCTTTGGTAACAGACTTGCAAGGCCTGAATGTCAAGTCTCTCATCAGCTTATTCATACATAAAAAATATACAAGCAGGTGCAGTGAGTACAGTACCTGGACCTTCATCTCCCTGTCAGTGTCCCAGATCCTGATGACTCGGACGTCTCCAGATGTCATGAGGAGACCCGTCTCCTGCTCCCAGTCCACAACCATACCTGCACCTACATCACAGGATAACAGAGCAGTTACAATGCAGAGCGTACTCAAAACACACACGTGCACTTACATAAGATTCACACCAGTATTAGGCATTGACTTCATATTCATACACCTGAATGGATATCAGCTCATTCAAGTAAAACAAAACAGAAGGTGGCTTGTTATCACAATTAAAACCTAAAAAAGCTTCAAAAGGTTCCCAATATCAGGCATATGAGCACAAATATTAAATTATTGGGAATAATTTGTACACAATATGTGACTGCAGTTTTCATTTACTGTTTTTGAACAGAGCTAATTTAATTTATAAGTGAAACTTAACACACACAAAAACAGCTGTTAAATACACAGACCATGTGCTGATCCTCCTGATACACAACACACACAATCTGTTGGAGGTTTCAGAAGGCGCTTGCTGCCACATGTAGCAAGTCAAATCAAAGATTAGTGCAACAGCTTCCTGCATTGCTGTGTTACTAATAAATACACCGCGAAGGACTTAGCAGGAACAGAAAACCTGGTCTCCTGCAGAGACTGTGGGTGCACAAACAATAACTTTAAAAAATAATAATAATCACACAATATCACCACATCTGCGTGTTTGAAGTTCCACATTCTTTAGTGTATAAATACAGACCTCATGCTGATGGAAGTGCAGTTTTGCATTTTGCATCCTTCCCAACAAGGAAAGCAATGGGAGATGCAAACACTGACCCTGGAACTGAGCCTGTCAGCAGGTTCTGGCTTAGATGAGTCAAATGGCACTCGAATGAGAAAGTGAGGAGGGAGGAAGCTGAAGACAGCAAGACTCTTCATATGTTGGCAGTCATAGCAAGAATCAAGTGCAAGTGAGCAGTGCCATCTCAGCTACACTTGGCCTGCTGGTTCAGTGATGCCTGGCAGAGGCCTCTGGCTGCAGCCTAAAGGCATCAGAATGCTTCAAATAAAGCAGTTGTCAGATTGTTGAACAGCGACTGAAACTCTTGTCCCGCATTTTTCTGATGCCTGACTTTTTTGTAACTTTCCTAAACTGACAATTTGAGAGTGAAGTCAGCTTCAACGGCGAATGGTCAGGGATGATGGCAGAAGGCTGAATTTAAACTTTTCTTTTAAGCTTACTTTATTCCCTCTTCACAACTACTTCTGTCACTTTGTCTAAGTATAACCAACACCACGAAAGCCTTTGAGGAGAGACTGTCTAAAAGTGTGCACCTTTATCCCCATTTATGACTCATCATGTCTGGCCCTAACCTATCAGCAAAGACCAACTGCAAGCAAACATATTGCATGACACAGTCTTCCTCACTTTTTGCTCATTGCTGAAGCCCATTAATGCTCTCAAGCGAGTAGCTGAGTTGTTGGCAAGAATTATGCTTACACGACCTATGACATCATCTAAAACTGCACATGATTTTGCACTAAGCAGCACTTTGTTTTAGTTTGAATAAAAAAAAGGGATCCTACAGATTATACAAATAATCTTCCCTAAACTTCTTGTGCCAACACAGCATCACTTTTCTTTGGCAGTTTTTCAAATCAATTCAATTTAATAAAAAAAAAAACCAAAAAAAAAAACATGTCACTGGTCATTCCCGTGTTGCTTGGAATCCCACAAATGTCTTGAAAAGCAATGTTTGCATCTCATAGAAAACAAATAGGGGTGAACTTTGCATCACACTGTAGTCAGTGGCTCTTTATAATATGACAGCAGGCTTTTTGCCTTTGAGACAGGCCTTTCCCGTCTGATCTTCTTAACCCTTATATTCCCTCCCATGCTCTGCGTTCTCAGAGTGCAGGGCTGCTGTCTGTCCCCAGAGTCAAAAAGAAGTCAGCAGGCTGCAGGGCCTTCACCTATCAGACCCCCTTCCTCTGGAACAACCTCCCTATTGATATTAGACAGGCTGACTCAGTTGAGGCCTTTAAATCCAAACTAAAAACTCATCTTTATGCCTTAACTTTTAACTAGCACATTATTCTAGGTTCCTATTTCAGGATACCATTTTTCCCTCGGCGGGTTGGGTCAGTCTCAATGCATCAGTTAAGATTAATATTTAGTAAATGTTGTCCATGATGTCCTGCCGACGAGATTACTATTAACTGTCCCCCCCCCCCCCCCTCTTCTGTCTAAACCCAACTGGTAGAGGCAGATGGTCCACCCACCCTGAGTCTGGTTCTGCCTCTTAAAAGGAAGTTTTTTCTTGCCACTGTCACCTAGTGCTCTATATGTGCAGTGCCTCCAGATAACTTCTGTTGTAAATTGGCGCTATATAAATAAAATTGACTTGACTTGACTTGACTTTCAGATAGAGACACTTTTGCTTTGAGATGTGCACAGATGACACTTTGTACTTACAAGCATACTCTGGTCTAAAAGTCCCTGATGTACTCCAAAACAGATGCGGACAGTAGTTTTGTGCACACTACACTGGGTGTCTCCAGTGCAGTGGACAGTTGCATTGAAGGCGCATACAGTTCATCAACAGCAGTTGGAAAACCACATTTACCACGAGCATGGAGTTGAGAGATGCTCTTCTGAGCAACTTGCAAATACTCTTTTGATAATGAAAGATAATATAGTGGAGAAGAAAGCATAAAGTGGCAGGCAGGCACTACTGAAAACATTCCATCTCTCTCTCACAAGAATGCTTTTACCTCAGATACTACAGAAACAGCATCCTGTTCTCTTCTCTTGAAACTCATCACACCATGCCACACTTCCTCCCTTTCCTCCTCCTTTTTCTCTCTTAGTCACTTCGCCCTCTTGCTTTTTTGCGATCAATAACCATCTCTAGGTCACCCACCTATATGTTATACATTCACTTCATTCTTTAGCACTGCATCTTTTCATCCTAATTGGCTCCTTTCACACAATTATGAAGTGTAGAGATGGGTAAGGACATCATTACTTTGCTCTTCTCCAGCCTTGAAGAAAAATATTAAACATGTGCATCATTGTTATCCACTCCTCGTCTCTCCATGTGCTTCCTTTATGAGTCGTGACTTGCTCAACTTTCTTCTACTGAACCATCTGTGACAGGGCTTTCCACTAGGTTCTACTTGGCTCGGGTTGTCAGGAAAACCCGAGCCCCATGTGGCTGCTTCAGATCCTCCACTGTGACGTCAACTGGCCCACTCAGGCGTCAAAACGTAACACTGCCGGTAGCGTGGGCACATTTTGGTTGGGAGCATGGTAGCACACAGGGAAAACCACTTCACAGGACTGTGCTCAGTCAGCAACGTGTTCACAGTTGCATGCGGGCACGTTTGATGCTGGCTCATTTCAGAGGCTGTGAGAAGAGAGGCGGCATTCCTTTTGAAGCTGGCAGCTCGGCGGTGAGGAAATCTGGGTTACAATGAGAGGGGCGGCGAATGGATGATACCCCAACACATGACAGCGTGTACATGCATTACATCCAAAATAAGCAACGTGCATATCACCAAAACTTTCTAGGGTTTAGATTCAGTTTTATATTGTTATCTTCTTGTGTTCCTCCATAATGAGACATCCACTGGGGATACAATACAATGTGTATGAGAGAGGATCTTCAGTGGACTAAGCACTGCTATTACTGAACTGCCTCTGCATTGTGGTTTCTATTTTAACCATGGCTAGAATTAACCTTCCAGGTTGTTCCACTGACTGTCTCTGAAAAGTTTTTCTGTGCTGGAATACTACACGAACCAATTAATGGTTGGGCTATTTGATTAAACACATTGATTTAGGGAGATAACACTCTAATAATACAACTTCAAAATTCATTCTTGACTGTCAAAACAGCAGTCAAGAAAACTTTGACTTTGACCATCCCAAATGATCCTCATCACATGATCTCAAAGTGTTCTGAAAAAAAGATTTGAACATCTACAATTCTTTGACAAATGGGCACACTCAATCTGATGAGGATAACTGTGTGATGACTGAAGGCCCCACAACAGCTACACACTGGACCCCGGGGTGAGAGGATTTTCTTAAATGAAATAATGATGGTCTTAAAACTAGATTTTAACAAGGCCTCAAGATAAAAGGATAATTTTGGTTTCTTAAAACATATTTTTGTAGGTCTGGCAATAGTTAGCCTCTCTAATCAATAATGGATTACATGACTACATATAAACTGCAAGGGGTCACTCATAGTGATGAATCCACACAATTCCTCTGTACTCTAAAGAACGAGTTTGCATCTTTCACTTTATCGTTTTGGTTTCTTGGCCCACATCTATATTTTTTCTTCACTCTCACTGCCCCCACCAGCATCATTTCCAGCAGCAAAAGGCAACTGTTCTGAATTAAGCCACTGTACTCCATCTTAGGAGTTAGTGGAGATCAAAAGAGACATGGTCTCAATAAAGGATAGTGAAGATTGGATTTACATTCATCAGGTGGGCAGAAACATGACTAAAAATGAATACTAATGTTCTATATTTGCTGGATGTGTAAAGATGCAATTGCAAATGTTTGCTGTATCAACGTATACATCACCATCTTGGTTCCTCTGCCCTTAAGTGGCTAAAAAACAGTAATGTAGGTTTAAGTCAAATTACAAAAATAAGATCTAAAATATAAGTACAAAGTAGAATTATCCTGTGAGTAATGAAGATCAAACCCATGTTAATTAGATATTGCATTATAGCAGTGCATATTCTCAAACATTCTAAATTAGCACAAAACAGTTGACACACAGTAAGCCTAAGGCATTCAGGGTCCCTGGAGTTCAAACAGTTGCCTGCTTAGCCTAACTGACAATCCAGCCACCTCATCTGAGATCTCTCCCTTGTTATCTCATCTTTTGTTCTCCACTTTAGGGCGACTAAATCTCTCCCTGACTCCAATCAAAAAAGTTTACTGACAGTTCAGGGGGTCAGAGCCCATAGATCTGCAACCCTTAAACCTGACCCATCAGCTAAGTCTCTGGTGGTCAAAGCTCAGCCGATCAAAACGGGAGAAAAATTCAGTCTTGGGAGGGAACCTTTGTAGGCCTGAGCGGGTCTTAGTTACCCACACAGAAATCAATAAGGACATGGAGAACAGAGATGTGAGAAGGAAGAGCAGGAGCAACAGAGTGTGGGCAATGTTTCCTCAGCTGTAAATCTTAACACCTTGCAGAGGTGGAAGTATATATAGCTTCAATGTAGTCTCTCTGTAAGCCTTGTCTCTTGCCTTCTCCGCTTGAGATCAAATGCTGAATAATGACATCAAAAATGGTAATGATATTGTGAGCAGAATGGGTTTTTTTCTTGTTAAATCTTTGGCAAGGGGGGGGAAAAAAGCCCAAATGACAGCCGGGCTGCCAGCAGTTGTGGTAAGATCATCTTGTTCCCATACCAGAGTGCTGAGACAATCCCTAATTTGTGATATATTTATCTATTTCTTTGCATAAATATTTTTGTTTCAGTCCTCTCTTTTCTCTCTGGAGAGGCCACCGCCTTCTCCATTCTTATTCTGCACCATTATCTCCAGTGATGGACTAGCTCTCCCACACACTGCAGCTCATTAAACCAGTGCCTCTGCCTTCTTGGTTCTTCTCTCCCTCAGCATTTTTCCCTCTCTTCCATTCATCCTGTTTGCTTTGAAAAGGTCCTCCAGGACTCCAGTAATAAACCTTCTCCAGGATTAGTGGGGACTTACCCAGCATGTATGTGTCTCTAATAGAAGATGATGTTATCCATGGGAGTACTCTGACTGGCAGGGAGCCTTCCCTGTTATGGCATTTGTCTAACCTTTGGAGGCTGAGGCCTGGCATTCAGGGAGGCAAAAAGCTTTGACCTGCCTGGTTGACAGAGACCTTGTGAAATGAGGCATAATCTACGTGACATTAGCACTTGCTGACCTGATTATTGTGGACAGGAGACTAACATTAAGTTCTCAACTAAATTTACATAATTCACAACAAGGGAGCCCACTAACAGTTGGAAATTAAAACTCAGGCTTCTGGTGAACTTAGAAAATCAATCAATCAAAATCATTGAAATATGAAGCAAAACTATTTAACATTTAAAAGCAGTGTACACATATGTATCCAACAAATCCTTTATGTATACACAAATATATTTATGGTTTTCTTTGATTCAAGCCTCAATTAAGGTTAACAATCTACAACTAGTACAGACTTGATTGCGGCGTGAAACTGAGACCTGTAACTGAGACCTGTAACTGACCCTGGCCGACTTATCCTGCCAGATACTGCCAATTATAAGACCCGAACTTGACATGGGACTGAAAGAAATATTGGTAAGTTTTGTTTTTCTTTTTAAATTACATTTAAAAATAGTCCAACCCAAGCCTGACCAGAGCCTGAAGTTTTACACAGAAAAACATCCTGACCTGACACATGACCAGTTGTTGGGACCTGTCGGGTTCAGGTCAGGTTGCTGAACTCTAAACTGGTGGTTTCAGATGACTTTCCACTAAACGCTGCAGACAAAAGAAGTGAGCCTGCCTAAAACTTCCAGGTGTGTCTCTCTCCAACTCCTCATCAAGTCCCTGGTCCTGGATTTAGTAAGCTTCCAGAGCCCTGATGTTAACAAGGCACCAGGGAGTGCAGGGGAAATGTAGAGCAGGACACAGCGCCTGACTCCCTAAAGCCAACGACAAGAGGGCTGCCCTACTTTGCTTATGCAGTCAGAACAGAAGAAAAGGGACGAAGAGATAACACTGAAAAAAAATAATAAATAAAATAAACAAAAATCTTGAGCACCTGCAGGTGTAAGAATGAGAGGAGGGAGGTAAATGAAGAGGGAGAAACATTATTAACAGTATGTGGATCAGAACTTAATTAGATCAACTCTTAATCTAATCTGTAGAGATGTGAAGTCCATGTGCTTCACTTGCTCTGACTCCGTAACAAATGCTGATGAAAACTCCACATGGGTAATGAGCATCTGGGTTTGTGGTCTGTAGTGTGTGCATGCTTCCTACCAGCCTGAAATGAATGCGACTATGACCTTCTTCAAGCGTAGTCTCCAACTCTACCTTAGTGGTTCTTATTTTCTCTCCATCTAACCTCTCTATATTCCCATCTGATCTATCCTCTGTCCATCCTCCACCTTACCTGATAACAATTCTCCCACTTTTACCTAGAAACCTTCTCCCTCTTGTTTTTGCCCAAACCTCCATCTCCAGTGACAAACATTGCATACTAATGTGGCAGCAGAAGCCAGTAGTTTCTCCAGTCTGTGCCAGCCACAGTCCCCTCATTTCACTGGTTCCTCTGGAGTTTAACAGGCTGATCCCTCTGGCGAGACGAACCGCGTGACTCTGCACTATTAAAATCACACAGCACCAACACCCTCCCAATTAAACACTGACACCTTTGGGACCAGCTTAAATTAGTGTATTTTTTATACATGAGAGAGGCCATTTTGAGGTGAAGATAAGTAATGGGGGCAGTGCCTGTTTGAAGAGAGAACCTAGCCTTAGCAAAGGCAAAAGCTTTTTTCTTCTTTAAATATGCATATATTTTTTTGTATGTGTGGATTTCAGTCAAATACACATGTGCAAACTTGTTCTGTAATTGACTGTTTGATAAACCTTTCCTTCAAACAGTAATCGTCCAATCGCAGCTTAGCCATTGTAACTAGGCACAGCGGGCCTGTCATAGTTTGGATTTCTAAACATGCTGAAGTGACATGCATGGAGCTGTACGAAGAACAATAGAATTCAGAATTTTCCATAAACCGTAAAGACAAGATCAAAAGTACAGGGACAGGATGTCTATCTGCTCTAATATAAGCTGCTACAGTTAGTGTGTATTTGGGGAAGCTTACACTGCAGCAACCAAACAAGAGTTATGTTAAAATAAAATAACAGTCTGATCTCATGTTGTTCTTAATCATACTTAGTTAGGTCTGGTATCACGATCATACTCTTAACACTGGGGCTAACTAGCTCCACACTGCAAGACAAGAACGATGCTGAATCAGCCTGTGAGGATGCTGACTTTTTGCTTGGGGTATTCAACTTTAGCCTTTCCATGACATCATGTAGATAGCCATAGAGTAATTATTAATGACTGCTTTTTACTGGGTTTTCATTTTAAATGAGTCACTGGATACACCAGAAAGTCATCTGGAGAATGCACTGTTTCAAAAATTCAGTTTGAGTTGCCCCGTTATCGTTGCCAGACAGGCATAACAACAGAAGTAAAGATAGCAGGGCATATAGCATTTTATTGATTATGAGAACTGTGTGGCTAACTTGTTGAAGAGGGCAAGTAAGCCCTTGCAGATACATTAGTACATAAACACATTGCTACAACTTTCTCCCTCATAGTGTATAATCTACCCTTTGGGACGGCTGCCAGGGATGGAGTGATGGAGCATCACCAGACAGATGAAAGGACGAGGGATGGTGGTAGTCGGGGGATGAAAAGAAAACAAAAAAGAGGCACGCTGCTGGCTGTTTAGTGCAGCACCTTTGCTCTGGGAGTGAGGGAGTACAGAACAGAATGGCGACACTCACCTCCTTGCTTACTCCTGTCAAGATAGATGGAGACCCTTCTGGCCAGACCTGCGAGCGGGGGGGCAAATGGAAGGGGGGAGGAGGGGGTAGGGGGAAGGAGGAGAGCAGGAATGCAACAAAGCAAGCAACAAATTAGCAAGGACCCCTGTGCATGCAGACCCACACATTCACACACTTAAAAAGTAGGGCTTCATGAGTATACTCCACATGCATTCAAACAGCTGAGGGATGAACAAGGCTGCTACTTCCCAGCATGTCATCTCCCAGATGGCTAACAGTGATATGCCAGGATCAAAGAATGAAAGGAGCGAGACTGAGGCATGAGCTGAGCTGCTGCCTCTGCATCACAAAGAGAGGATGTGGAGTCTGTACAGAGTCCCCAACCTCTAAGCCTGCAAGACACAGAATCCCAAATCCCTTCACCGCAGGGCAAAAAGCAGGAAGGGCGGACCTACTGCAGGACTAGAGAGGACTCTGAGTATAAGTGCCCATGGGAATGAGGCTTTGGTCAACAGTGAAAAGGACATATGGAAATCATTTAACTGGGTATGAAACTGTGTGTGGTTAGATCCATTCATTTTACACAATGTAACTTGTAATTACATGAAATTAAAATACATGATGATTGTGATGTGTCATAGCAAGATGTTGTTGTGGAGATGTATATCATGGGGCAAACTGTTTACTGCCTTGTTCAGCCTTGCTCTTGAGGGGGAACAAACACAAAACAATATCAAAGAACCAGCAAAGTATCAAGAAGCCAGACAGACAAAGTCTACAGAGATGGTTCACTGATGAAAAACAGCACACAAGCATGTTATTGGACGACAGGGACGGGATGAGGGAGGACAGGTTGTGCAGGTGTGTTTGTGAGAGTGTCTGTGCCTGCCAGCATCTCCTTGAGAAATGTTCACAATCTTGTAGTAACTGCCTTCAGAGGCAGAGCAGGTTTTAGCCAGCACAAAGACAGACTTGTGTAATATTTCATCGGGTCTTACATTATTAATGCAGCTGAGGCAATGCTGAAAATCTTAAAAATTCAAAACACAAACATATAATTATTGTGCTCCATCTGAAAGGCATTCCAAGTAATGGTTATAACTCTAATCTGATTGGTGAGCCAGGAGGGGAGGTGGTGTGTGTGAATGCAACTGGGAAAACTGTGTGTGTGTGAGATTTCTAATGTTTTTGAAGTTTCCTGCCAAATTTTAAAAAATATTTGAACACAGTGAGTTGAAGCTGGACTCTTCAGCAAACTTCTCCTGGAAAGATGTCAGCCGAGTGGCTGTTTATATTAAAATTGATGCCGCTGCTGCTGTCCAAATGCAGTAGCCACACAGCGACTGTCACTAATGACACACCCAGGATAACAAGCACACCATTAAATGTTAAAGTCTTAGTGAAAACAAGGCTTTGGCTCACTGCGGGAGAGTCCTCCACAGAGGAAGACTCTCTCAGGGCGATTTGTGTGTGAGAGTCACACAGACAGTGATACTAGTTAAGTGTGTCACCCCTCTGTGGGTCCCCACAGAGCTCTGGTGACTCTGTGGCTTTGTAATGATGTGAGCCACATATGTGCACGCACTGTGTAGTCCACACCTCTCAGTCAGCCAGTGAGTCAACCATCCTGACAGCTCGGCTCTAGTTGCTACCAATTAACCAAATATGTGTCTTATTCTATATGAAACATATTCTAAAAATACTATCTGGAAGCTGTCCACACACACAAGACTGTTGTTATGTGTGCTCATGTGAATTTGCAAGGTCACAGATCATTTTAAAACTTTTTTAAAACAGACAAAAGGTGGTATTATTATTAATTATTGCATTTACTGAACAGGTTATCAAGTCCTTTCAATTATTCCTACAGCTGTCACAGTTTCCCAGAAAAAACGTCCCTGTCCTAGAAATGGTGGCTGAGAAACGCTTGAGGCAAAAATGTGGAACAGTGAGAGAGTGAGTAACCCAGTGCAACACAGATGTGGGTGGGTGTCTCTGACAAGTATGTACTGTGGGTGTCAGACCCAGTTCAAATATTTGCAAATAACTCCACAAATTATGGAAGTGTGTCAACACAGAAGGTAAACAGCAGAAAATCCACCAATGTCCACAGTCTAAGTTTAAAATGATCAATTATATTGATGCATGACAAACAACCCTCCAAGTAAAGAATGAGTAATAACCTGTTGCACTTCATGATTCATTTTGTGTTCGTAAATAACCCGACTGTATATAGGCCTCCCAACAAGTTAAACCAACTCCAACTTTGTCAGATATGACAGGTATATGATGGATATGACAAATGTGACAGGGTAAGACAGGTGAGGCTGATAACAGGCTTTAAATTAGCATTACATTTACTTTGGGTGATGGATCTAAATTCAGACTCCTGATTCAAAACCTGTCACCAATGTGACAGAAACAGGCTACAACAGTGTGGAATTAGTGCTGAACTTTGGGTTCATTTTTCACTTTATTGCATCAGGTCAAATCAGTTCATGTTAGGACAGTATGTGACGTACTCTACTGGTCTTAAAGGTGTAGTGGTCTGGTCTGTATGTGCTCATAACATACTGACAACGCTGACCTGCTTCTTATGACAACCCACTGTGCGCTACCATAAATTCAGTAATCAGAATAGCTCTGGCACATTGTCGAAGGTTCAGCATCTGCTACTTTCTTTGCATCACTAAAAACTTCAGAATGAAAATATCTTTAAGGCATATGCTGTGCTATTGCATTTGGTGTGTATTTCAACTTCCCTGGAATTTACAGGGTTGGTGAGTTCTTGTGCTGAAGTTTCTGTCATTTAAAAATCCTGGTGTCACATTTTATTCAGAGAATAAATTCTGACCGTCAGAACAACTAACAACAAATAAGTTGAAGTGTAAAGCATGGGCTAACAATTTGTTATGTGATTTAATTTACACAACTCATCACTGCAACTAACATTGCTTAGCAGCATTAAAGCACAAATATAACAGATTATTAGAAATATTAGATTATTAGAAAGGAGACTGACAAAAGATTATTAAAAAGCTAATGGTAGGCTACCCTAACTTAAAACCTTTTATCACACTTACTTTTTATTTAGAATTAAAAGACTCTTTAGGCAAACCTAGTGTAGTTCAGTTTATATGACTGTTAGCCTTTTGTTAGAAACTAGTTTTGTTGGGCAATTTAGAGGGTGACTATGTCACTTCTGAATGTGGGAAATAACACACTCCTGTTAGAAATAACATCATACAGTCATCAATCATAAAATGCAACCTTACTTAAGTTAATCAATTTCAATAGCTTTTGTTAGCAAACATTAGGTAGCTAATTCTATTATGACTGACAATACTGAGTCAGTTCACTAACTTTATGACTGATGATTATTGTGCTAATGTTTGGCTACCTTTTAGCATTTAGAATTATGTCGTAATTGTCAACTGTGGCCATGTTAGCTGCTGTTTAATTAAAGTGACATAGGCCAATTTTAAAGCAGCAGACTTTACAGAGATGTTTATTTTGTCTCAGAATACATACCAAAGTCCAGGTTTTACCGACAATATACCTCATTTCAGACTGTTAACCAAGACACCCACTGGGTAAATTACTTTTCAGTTAAAGGTTCATTTGGTCCAAAAAGTTTAAAAGCCAAAGGACTCAGAACTGGAAAATGCAGTCAGCTCCTGCCCTACTTGGGTGCTCTGTTGGTGGGGAGGTGTGGGAGTAATACTGAGATGGGGTGGACAGTGGGGCAGTTGGCGAGGTATCACAGGAAATACTGTACTGTGGGAGCATGGGTGGGTGGGGAATCACATAGTAAAATAGAGCGCTGATCTTTACTGTGAATGCTGGCAGAGGGCTGACCTCGGGTAGTGGGCAGCATGTCAGAAAGACCCTGCCACGCTGTCACCATCTCTGGGTTCTTCTGGTCAGCAAAGTTCTTCCAGATGCGTAACGCTCCATCATCTGAAAAGAAGGAGGAAGGGTGGCGGATGGAGACATAAGGATACAGAGAAGGAAGTGAAGAATGAGAGCCAGGAAAGGAAAGTGGATAAAGAGATACTGTGAGGAACAAAGGCTAAGGCAGAAGGAGGTACAGCGAATAGACTCAAACTTGTTTGTATTCGTAATGGGTTGGAAGGGAAGTTAAACTGTGCAGAAGATTGATTCTCAGACTCTTTAAAAAACATGCAACACACACACGTGACTTGACCATGAACACAACAGACACTTCTCAAAGAATCAATAGAGAGTGTAGAGGAGCATCTTAAAAATGCCTGACAGTATCTCATCAGTGAGAAACAAAATGAAGCAGGAGTCTCTAACCCTAAAAACCTGTCTGAACCATGTATCTGAAACAGAGATAAGACACAGAGCAAAAGATAAAACACGTCCATGTGCTCTGATGAGGAAGCTATTTCAGTGAAATAATAATAAAAGTCTCCACTTGATTTACATTCAGTGTTTTACCTTTTTAATTCTATATATTCTCTTATAACTAATGTCTTCCCTAATATCCTTCAGAGTGTGGTTGATGGAGAGACAATGAATAAGTGCACATTACATTTTGATGAGATGGAATTCAAATGTATTAATTTCAGGAGGCGTGCAATGAAATATGGCATTCATTCTTAGTTTAATGTTACACTAAGATAAAACAAAGACAAATGTAAATGTGTTTCTGTGTATGTTTTAATGTAGTTGTTTTCCACAGTTCCTCTGGGTTATGAAGTTAAAGCCATGGAGGGTAATTGCTTTGCTCTGTTGATGAATGATGATGAATACACAGAAGTGTTTTGTGTATTTGTGTTTGTGGGGGTAAGAGTCAAGTGTTTAAGGCTTGTTGCTGCTACAAATGAGTCTCTTTGCGATTTCCACTGTGCTGGTGGGCGTGAACACTTGAGCTGCTCACTCAAGGAAAATTTGACTAATTTACTAACTTGAGTTTTTAGTCTGCGCAGTACTGCATTTTCTTGACTTTTCATTGTGTGTGTGTTTGTGTTTGTGAGTTTCAAACCTGTTGCAGTGAGAAGTAATGAACAGTCATGTCCATTCAGGTACTCCATGGCAGTGATGCGAGTGTAACGAGGGTTCCCGTTGTAGAAGTAGTCCAACCTCTCGCCTTTCTCCCAGTCCCAGAAACTACAGTAGACATACACACAGTCTTCAGACAATAATTTTGAAGCATCAAATTTGAAACAGAATCATTTACATAACGGCTGTCTTTGATATAAAACTGATTTTTGTTTTCAGCTCGAGAGTTTGTTATGTGTCCCTGACCAGATGCTGTCCTTGTCTGCCACAGCGATGCAGGTGTTGAAAGGGTGAAACTTCACAACAGACGGTACTCCGGGGTTGCGGTTGATGAATATTTGATCATCCAGACGGGAAACACCTGTAATGGAGGGTGGGGTGGGGGTGGGGTGTAAAGCCAGAAATGGACCATTTGTAAAAAGGAGGAGAATTTCTTGATTCCCACTGCAGCTGAAATGACCAATCCTGAATCTGTGAAATTTTCACTCTTCTACAGCAGGAAGCTCCTGCACATATAGTCATAGTTACATTACAGATACTTTTTGGAGTTTGGTACATTACAGGCCTGTACTACGCCCATGTAATATTTTTATATTATTACATGGAAGCAGCTTTGCACACAGTCCAACAGGCAAAAGCTTCTCACCATCTTCTGCTTAGTCTTCATTTGTATATTATCAAGCTGTCTGGCAGAGATCAAAACAGATGCATTACAGTAGGTAAACTGTAACTCAGTTTTTTGAACCTGCATCTTATTTTCCCATGTTTTTGGGTATAAATGATGGCTAGGGTCAAAAACAATTTAACAAACAATTAATTTTACTGAGCATAATAGTTAGTTTGCTTGTGTTGTTATGTTGTAAGTTTATTTCATGCAAAGGATCTGAATACTTCTTCCACCACTGAAGGTCAGTCAGTAACACTAACAAACTAAGTGATCAAGACAGTGGTAACTCCCATGTTCTGCTAGGACCAAGATTTTGTCCGTATCAATCATTTACACCCAAAAACATGGGAAAATAAGGCCCAGGTTCAAAAATACCAGAGTTATCCTTCAATCATGGTGTTGCTTATTGCTTTAAATCCTGTGATCATCCCTGGTTCAATTTTTAATTCTGCTTCTGCTTCACCATATAACATACAGAGGTGTTAGCTCGTCTCTCAGTACTTTCTGATTTCCCCACCCTGCCTGTGGCTCAGCCCACACCCACTGGTTACTACTAAAGACATAAACATTTTAAATGTCTTAGAATATATTATTTCATTTTTAAAAAAGACTTTAAAAATTCCTAAAACATCTAGGCACTGCAATTTTTTATCAAACATCACTCAATCAGGAGGTAGTATA